>NC_135580.1:47019560-47322590 GCF_965152235.1 Eretmochelys imbricata
AGCAGGCTTATCCTTAAGGTCTATGAATTGGGCTTCCAGTCTTAGGTAAAATCAGATTGATACAAAAAAACACCTACCAATGTTTTTTTCCATCTCCTTGTCCTCTGTACTTGCATGGAACATCGGTATGTTTAGATCACAATATTATGCAGTTGCTCAAGAAAGAAATCTAAAACTTACTTTAAGCTCATTTTTAAAAAATACTGCTCTATACTCTTAATAGTGATTTTCATTCACAAACAGGTATACAGCTCTAAAGAACATGCACTCTGGGCATGCTGCACTTTCAGTGATCCCTATATTTGTGCATGCAATATGTTGCATGAGAAAAACTGTACTTCACCAAAGTATTTGGGAAAGAGTGTGTAGCTGTTTTTACAGCCCATATGGAAGAAATTGCATGTATCCATTTTTGTCATCGTTTTTTGAGCGTTTAATTTGTGTCTATTTGTGCCTTGTGGGGAACCCACTTTAACATCAATTGCTCTTTGTATTTTCATTTAATACTTATTTTATTTTTAGTCTGTCTGTTTGCAACGACTTGTTCGTATTTTCTTCCTGTTAAATTACTCATTCTAGATAATATTGAGCAAAATCTGTAGAAATGGTATGTTTTCCATCAAATTATTTGACTGCATAATATTTGGAGTGAATCATTATGTTTGTGATCCTCTTGCAAACACAAACAGTTGATTTTTCGATGAGCTAAAATTGCTGTTGAACTGCTTGATGTTTTGGGTGATAACTAGATTCGGAAAAGCAATGTTTTCACACTGTAGATGTCTGATCATTTTGGCACAGCAAACAGTAGATAGTTTACTGAACTGATACCAGGCATTTTGCTGTGGTGTTTTAAAAGATAGCTTCCATTTATTGTGCATCCATCTTTCCTCTGTACTTCAGCAGATGCAGATAGATTACTACAATTGCTAGACCACTTTTTACACATTCATCTAATATGCAGGCTATTTCAGTTACTCCTACTCACTTATTTCAATAGTTTGGAATTGAAAAAGATCAGATTTATGAAATAACATTATTAAATGTAAGAAATTGGAACATAAGAATAGTCATACTGGGTCAGACCAAAGTCCATCCAGCCCAGTATCCTCTGGCCAATGCCAGGTGCCCCAGAGGGAGTGAACCTAACAGGTAATGATCGAGTGATCCCTCTCCTGCCATCCATCTCCACCCTCTGACAAACAGAGGCTAGGGACACCATTCCTTACCCATTCTGGCTAATAGCCATTAACTTTTAATCCC
The DNA here is from genome assembly GCF_965152235.1 of Eretmochelys imbricata. NCBI lineage: Eukaryota > Metazoa > Chordata > Testudines > Cheloniidae > Eretmochelys > Eretmochelys imbricata. Next base: position 47,020,824 of record NC_135580.1, read on the forward strand.
CATGAATTTATCCAGTTCTCTTTTAAACCCTGTTATAGTCCTAGCCTTCACAACCTCCTCAGGCAAGGAGTTCCAAAGGTTGACTGTGCTCTGTGTGAAGAAGAACTTCCGGTTACTTGCTTTAAACCTGCTACCCACTGATTTCATTTGGTGGCCTTTAGTTTCTATATTATGGGAACAAGTAAATAACTTTTCCTTATTCACTTTTTCCACACCACTCATGATTTTATATACCTCTATCATATCCCCCCTTAGTCTCCTCTTTTCCAAATTGAAAAGTCCTAGCCTCTTTAATCTCTCCTCATATGGGACCCATTCCACAACCCTCATCATTTTAGTTGCCCTTTTCTGAACGTTTTCTAATGCCAGTATATCTTTTTTGAGATGAGGGGATCACATCTGTACGCAGTATTCAAGATGTGGGCGTACCATGGATTTATATAAGGGCAATAAGATATTCTCTTGTCTTATTCTCTATCCCTTTTTTTTAACAATTCCTAACATCCCATTTGCTTTTTTGACTGCCGCTGCGCACTGCATGGATGTCTTCAGAGAACTATCCACGATGACTCCAACATCTTTCTCCTGATCAGTTGTAACTAAATTAGTCCCCGTCATATTGTATGTATAGTTGCGGTTATTTTTTCCAATGTGCATTACTTTACATTTATCCACATTAAATTTAATTTTCCATTTTGTTGCCCAATCACTTAGTTTTGAGAGATCTTTTTGAAGTTCTTCACAATCTGCTTTGGTCTTAACTATCTTGAGCAATTTAGTATCATCTGCAAACTTTGCCACCTCACTGTTTACCCCTTTCTCCAGATAATTTATGAATAAGTTGAACAGGATTGGTCCTAGGACTGACCCTTGGGGAACACCACTAGTTACCCCTCTCCATTCTGAAAGTTTACCATTTATTCCTACCCTTTTTTTCCCTGTCTTTTAACCAGTTCTCAATCCATGAAAGGATCTTCCCTCTTATCCCATGACAACTTAATTTACGTAAGAGCCTTTGGGGAGGGACCTTGTCAAAGGCTTTCTTGAAAATCTAAGTACATTATGTCCGCTGGATCCCCCTTGTCCATGTTTGTTGACCCCCTCAAAGAACTCTAATAGATTAGTAAGACATGATCTCCCTTTACAGAAACCATGTTGACTTTTGCACAACAATTTATGTTCTTTACTATTGTTTTAACTAATTTGCCCAGTACTGACTTACCTGTCTGTAATTGCCAGGATCACTTCTAGATCCCTTCTTAAATATTGGCGTTACATTAGCTGTCTTCCAGTCACTGGGAACAGTAGCTGATTTAAAGGACAGGTTACAAACCATAGTTAATAGTTCCGCAGTTTCACATTTGAGTTCTTTCAGAACTCTTGGGTGAATGCCATCTGGTCCTGGTGACTTGTTACTATTAAGTTGCTCAATTAATTCCAAAACCTCCTCTAGTGACACTTCAATCTGTGACAATTCCTCCGATTTGTCACCTACAAAAGACGGCTCAGGTTGGGAATCTCCCTAACATCCTCAGCCATGAAGACTGAAGCAAAGAATTCATTTAGTTTCTCTGTGATGACTTGATCATCTTTAAGTGCTCCTTTTGTATCTCGATCATCCAGGGGCCCCACTGGTTGTTTGGCAGGCTTCCTGCTTGTGATGTACTTAAAAAACATTTTGTTGTTACCTTTTGAGTTTTTGGCTAGCTGTTCTTCAGACTCCTTTTTGGCTTTCCTTATTACATTTTTACATTTAATTTGGCAGTGTTTATGCTCCTTTCTATTTACCTCACTAGGATTTGACTTCCACTTGTTAAAAGATGCCTTTTTATCTCTCACTGCTTCTTTTACATGGTTGTTAAGCCACGGCGGCTCTTTTTTTGTTCTTTTACTGTGTTTTTTAATTTGGAGTATACATTTAAGTTGAGCCTCTATTATGGTGTCTTTGAAAAGTGTCCATGCAGCTTGCAGGGATTTCACTCTAGTCACTGTACCTTTTAATTTCTGTTTAACTATCTTTCTCATTTTTGCATAGTTCCCCTTTCTGAAACTAAACGCCACAGTGTTGGGCTGTTGAGGTATTCTTCCCATCATTCCCCAGGAATGTTAAATGTTATTATATTATGGTCACTGTTTCCAAGCAGTCCTGTTATAGTTACCTCTTGGACCAGATCCTGTGCTCCACTCAGGACTAAATCGAGAGTTGCCTCTCCCGTTGTGGGGTTCCTGTACCAGCTGCTCCAAGAAGCAGTCATTTAAAGTATTGAGAAATTTTTCTCTGCATATCGTCCTGAGGTGACTTGTATCCAGTCAATATGGGGATAATTGAAATCCCCCACTATTATTGAGTTTTTTATTTTGATAGCCTCTCTAATCTCCCTTAGCATTTCATCGTCACTATCACTGTCCTGGTCAGGTGGTCGATAATAGATCCCTACTGTTATATTCTTATTAGAGCATGGAATTACTATCCATAGAGATTCTATGGAACATGTGGATTCATTTAAGATTAATGTAGATTTGATTCTACATTTTCTTTCACAGGTAGTGCCACTCCCCCCAGCATGACCTGTTCTGTCCTTCCAATATATTTTGTACCCCGGAATGATTGTGTCCCACTGATTGTTCTCACTCTGCCAGGTTTCTGTGGTGCCTATTATATCAATATCCTCCTTTAACACGAGACACTCTAGTTCACCCATCTTACTATTTAGACTTCTAGCATTTCTGTTCAAGCACTTTAAAAACTTGTCACTGTTTATTTGTCTGCACTTTTCTGATGTGTCGGATTCTTTATGTGAATGTTTCTCATCTGATCTGGCCCATACTTTATCCTCTTCTATCCTCTCCTCCTGACTAGAACCTAGAGAATCTCTAGCAATAGGCTCTCCTCTAAAAGAATTCTCTGTCCGATCCACGTGCGCCTCTGCAGCAATCGGCTTTCCCCCATCTCTTAGTTTAAAAACTGCTTTGCAACCTTTTTAATGTTAAGTGCCAGCAGTCTGGATCCACTTTGGTTTAGGTGGAGCCCATCCTTCCTGTATCGGCTCTCCCTATCCCAAAAGTTTCCCCAGTTCGTAATAAATCTAAACCCCTCCTCTCTACACCATCGTCTCATCCACACATTGAGACTCTGAAGCTCTGCCTGCCTACCTGGCCCTGCGTATGGCACTGGAAGCATTTCTAAGAATGCCACCATAGAGGTCCTGGATTTCAGTCTCTTTCCTAGCAGCCTAAATTTGGCCTCCAGGACGTCTTTCCTACCCTTTCCTATGTCATTGATACCTACATGTACCATGACCACCGGCTCCTCCCCAGCACTACACATAAGTCTATCTAGATGCCTCGAGAGATCCGCAACCTTCACACCAGGCAGGCAAGTCACCATACGGTTCTCCCGGTCATCACAAACCCAGCTATCTATGTTTCTAATGATCAAATCTCCCATTACTAACACCTGCCTTTTCCTAATGACTGGAGTTCCCTCCCCCTGAGAGGTAACGCCAGTGCGAGGGGATACCCCAACATCATCTGGAAGGAGAGTCCCAACTATGGGAAGGTTTCCTTCTGTTCCTGTTGACTGCTCTCTTTCTCTGGGCCTTTCATCCTCCTTAACAGCGCAGAAAAAGATCCAACAAAGCAGATTGTTTTTTTTTTTTGGAATTAGCAATAAAGGCCAAAAAATCCTTTCTGTATCTCTTGAGTATCATCATTTTTAGCCCTAATTTTGAAGTTGCATCACTAGAATGAAAATGAGAAATATAAAATAAGAACATCATAATGGCCATAGTGGCTCAGACCAGTGGTCTGTCTAGCCCAGTATCCTGTTCTCCGACAGTGGCTGGTGCCAGATGCTCCAGAACATGGCAGTTATCAAGTGATCCACTCCCTGTCATCTAGACCCAGTTTCTGGCACTCAGAGGCTTGGGCACACCCAGAGCATGGTGTTGCATCCCTGACCATCTTGGCTAATTGCCATTGGTGGACTTATTTTCCATGAACTTACCTAATTCTTTTTTTAAATCAGTTTTCGTTTGGGCCTTCACAGCATCCCCAGCAATGAGTTGCACAGATTGACTGTGCATTATGTGAAGAAGTACTTCCTTATGTTTGTTTAAACTTGCTGCCTATTAATTTAATTGTGTCACCCTTGGTTCTCATGTTATATGAAGAAGTAAAAACACTTTCTTTTTTACTTTCTCCACACAATTCATGATTTTATTGACCTCTATCATATCCTTCCCTAGTCGTCTCTTTTCTAACTGAACAGTCCTAGAGTTTTTAATCTCTCCTCATATGCAAGCTGTTCCATGCCTCTGATCATTTTTGTTGCCCTTCTCTGTACTTTTTCCAATTCTAATATATCTTTTTTGAGATCAGGCAACCAGAGCTGCATACAGTATTCAAGGTGTGAGCGTACTATGGGTTTATATATTGGTATTATGATATTTTCTGTCTCAGCATCTCTGTTTCCTAATGTTCCTAACATTGTTAGCTTTTTTGACTTCTGCTGTATATTGAGCAAATGTTTTCAGAGAACTATCCACAATGAGTCCATGATCTCTTTCTTGAGTTGTAACAGCTAATTTAGACCCCATCGTTTTGTGTGTATAGTTGGGATTATGTTTTCCAGTGTGCGTTATTGTGCATTTATCTGCAGTGAATTTCATCTGCCATTTTGTTGCCCGGTCATCCAGTTTTGTGAGATCCCTTTGTAACTCTTAGAAATCAGCTGTGGACTTTTACTATCTTGAGTAATTTTATATCGTCTGCAAACTTTGCCACCTCCCTGTTTACCCCTTTTTCCAGATCATTTATGAATATGTTGAACAGCACAGGTCCCAATACAAATCCTTGGGGAATTCTGCTGTTTACCTCTCTCCACTGTGAAAACTGACCATTTATTCCTATCTGCAGTGAAAACCAATGCAAGGAATTCATTTAGCTTCTCCTCAATGGCCTTGTCTTCCTTGTGTCCTTTTTTAGTGCTTCAATTGCCCAGTGGCCCCACTGATTGTTTGGCAGGTTTCCTGCTTCTGGTGTACTTGAAATAAAATTTTTGCTGTTAGTTTTTGTGTCTTCTAGTCTGCTAGTTGCTCTTCAAATTCCTTTTCAGCCTGCCTAACTAGACGTTTTAATTTTACTTGCCAGAGTTTATGCTGCTTTCTATTTTCTTCAGTAGGATTTGACATCAGATTTTTAAAGGGACTCTTTTTGTCTCTAACCGCTTCTTTTACTCTGTTTAGCCATGGTGACTTTTTTCCCTCTTCTCTTACTGTTTTTTTTATTTGGGGTATACACATAGTTTGAGCCTCTGTGGTGTGTGGTGTTTTTTAAGTTTCCATGCAGCTTACAGGCATGACTGTTTGTTTGTTTGTGACTGTTCCTTTTATTTCTGTTTAACTAGCTTTCTCATTTTTGTGTAGTTCCCCTTTTTGAAATTAAATGCTACTGAGGTAGGGTTCTTTGGTGTGTGTGCCCCCTTCCCCCCGCCCCAGGATATTAAATTAAATTTATATTATGGTCGCTGTTACGGAGCGGTTCAATTATAATCACCTCTTGCCACTTAGGACAAAATCAAGCATTGCCTCTCCCCTTGTGGGTTCCAGAACTAGCTGTTCCAAGAAGCAGTCATTAATTGTGTCTAGAAATTGTATCTCTGTATCTTGTCATGAGGAGACATGTACCCAGTCAGTTTGGAGATAGTTGAAATCCCCCATTATTTTTGAGTTTTCTGTTTTTATAGCCTCTCTCATCTCCCTGAGCATTTCACAATCACTGTCGTCATCTTGTTCAGGTGGTCGGTAGTGTATTCTTAGTGCTATGCTCTTAACTATTCAAGCGTGCAATTTCTGTCCACAGAGATTTCTACAGTGTGATTCGTTTAACATTTTTACTATATGCTTTCTTTCACATGTAATGCCCTCCCCCAGCAGCACAACCTACTCTGTCTTTCCTGTATATTTTGTACCCTGGGTATTACTGTGTCCTATTGATTATCATTATTTCACCAAGTTTCTGTGATGCCTGTTATATCAATAGCCTCATTTAATACCAGTCACTCAAGTTCACGCATCTTAGTATTTAGACTTCTAGTATCTGTATACAGGCACTTACAAAATTTGTCAGTATTTAGTTGTATGCCTTCAAGTGATGTAAATCAATGGGACTCTTTTTCATTTGACTGTTTCTCTTCAATTCCCATTTGTAGTTTATCCACTTCTGTCCTCTCCTCTTTACTAGGATATAGAGAATCCCCTTTAATAAATCCACTAAGGGATGTGTCTGCTCGAACCACGTGCTCCTCTGCACCCGTCGGCTTTCTCCCAGCCCTTAGTTTAAAAACTCCTTTATGACCTTTTTAATTTTACATGCCTCTCTGTATATTGGTAATTCAATCATTTTGATATGTTTTGCAGTAACACACGTGATTTGTTCCTCAGGTGCGGCAGCGGCTGCTGTGATGTCCAGCTCTAAAGTAACCACAGTTCTGAGGCCAGCTTCACAGTTGCCAAATGCAGCAACAGCTCAGCCAGCTGTTCAGCACATCATTCATCAACCAATCCAGGCAAGCGGCAATCATGCTGTATTGCAGACACTCTATTACTGTTCATTCAGAGATCTTTCTGACTTGTAGGGGGAATCCACCCAGAACGTAAGATTAGCAGCCTTTATTTACTGGGCTGTTGCCATTGGCAACCATCCCTTCTGTTTTTGTTACTTAGACACCCCAGCCTTATGAAGTTGGCATTGGCAGCATCATTCAGAAAGCTTTACAGGCCTTTTTTTGTAGGCAAACTGAGCTGGAGATTAGACCTTTAAACTGTCTACAAACTGATTAAATTCTGGGGGAGTCCTAATTTTGAATGTGCGTGAAAACTTTATTTAAGTCCAAAAAGGTCTGGCTTGAGTTTGTGCTGTTACTTTATGCTCAGACTTTTAAATCAGTTTGATCAGGGTGATATAAGCTAAATACTGGACCAGGAAATATATATATTTAAAATGAGATGGTGAAAGGGTGCATGCTCATGTGGATGTCTGATTCCATATAATGTTGTGCATATTTTTATAGTTATGTTCAAATGTAACCACATTTGCATAACTGTGTATAGTATAGATAACGTTGGTAGTCATGAATGGAAAGCATCAAAATAAAAAACATATTTTCTAATAGCATATGGAAGCGCTGAATCATTGGAACAGTTTCCATAATATCTGGTCTTTTAACTGCTTTTGATCATCAACTACCTCTGATGCTTCTGCTCTGAAAACCAGGCCAGAGCTTCTTAGGAGTTCACAAAAGAGTTTTATAGACTGGGAACATCTCCAAGTGCCAGTATTTTATACTGAGATCTAGGAAATTTGGCTTTATCAAAATATTTCCCAGATACTTTCTCATTTGCACCATTGTGACTTACTTTTATTATTCTGTTGTCTTTACAGTCTCGTCCTCCTGTGACGACATCGAGCACCATCCCTCCTGCTGTAATAGCACCAGGTTCCACCACAAGAGCTCAGTCTCCAGTTATTACTACAACAGCAGCACATGCTACGGAATCAATCCTGAGGTAAACACATAAGGAAAGTGTCTTGGGGAACCCCAAGATTCCTGACATTCATATAGACCGCAGGAAGGGGAGTAGAGGAGGCTGATACCCCTGTGAATGTCAGAAATACTGTATAGGAGATTTCTCTGCTGTGGTCCAATTGATACAGCACATGAGTGAGTCAGGAGACATGGGTTCTTTCCTCTGGTCTGCCAGTGACTTGCTGTGTGACTTTAGGCACATCACTTAACCTTTGTCTGAGTGGGTTCATCTGTAAGACAAGGAAAATAATGCTTACCCATCTTTGTGAAATGCTTGCAGCTCTGTGAAGGAAAAACACTGTAAATGCTAAATATTGTTTTCTGTTCCAAGAGAGATAAACAGCTAAACAGGAGCTCATTGACCAATTTGTTTCCCAAGGAATTGGGTTTACTGGTCTGCCAGGGCAGCACCTGGCTAATTCAGTCCCATCCTCTTCTAGCAGAAGTTGCTGTAGAAAATGGCATATTAGTGTTGGACTATTCAAAATATCCCGTGGGGAGGAGGGTTAGAAATTGCAATTAGCTTGTTTTGCTCATGTTGGTATCTCTAGATACTGAGGAATCTGTGTGTTCCCACCTGTGGAAGATGCAGAATAAGAATTATACAGCAGTCACTTCTGCAAATTGTGTTAACGTGGATTCGATAGTAGTGTAGCCCTCAAAGAAAAGACAAGTGGAGTCTGATGTCCCTACTTGCCAGTATGGGGGGAGCCAGTATGCCTTGTTTAACTGTCTGGATATTAAATAAAGGTTGCTTCTCTGAACGTCCTTTCTTTCTTTTCCCAGTCGGCACACTCTGTCTCTCCAGCAGCACCCACCTTCTGCAGCTATTAGTATTCCGCGTCCTGCGCAGCCACGGGACACAGCAACTCGGATCACACTGCCATCTCACCCAGCCATAGGTACACCAAAACAGCAGCTCCACACCATGACTCAGGTAAATCCCATGACATGAGATCAGTGTAGTTTCTTCCACAGTTCAGGGTGTGAGAAAGTTGTGATTTTTTTTGGTTCAAAAGTTATGGGCACAGTTGTTCACCTTTGGTTCAGGGCAAGTGGTGTATGGACAAGGGGCAGGTGTATGTGTGGGCAGTCAGCTGTGGGGGGAAAGGGTGTGTGTCGGGAGAAAATCGTGGCGCACAATTGGTTTTTACAGCCTTATCCCATGTTTTTTTTCTTTCTTTGAACCACATCTTGATGACCCAGAGTAAGTGATGAACAGGGTTCAAAGTTAGGCTAGAAACCTGGTGTCCTGTTCTCTGAGGAATAGCTACAATATGATTTTAAAACAAATAAAATGTAAAATGTATCTGTACATTTCTCTTGCTGTGAAACTTTCTTTTCTCTAGAAAACCATTTTTAGTACTGGTACTCCGGTGGCGGCAGCAACCGTGGCACCCATTTTGGCAACCAATACTATTGCCTCAGCAACCACAGCTGGTGAGTATTCACAGCTCAGTAGTGGGAGCATCCCTTCTCCACGATGATGAGAGGTACAAGGGGTGGCAGAATATCTTCGATCTGCAAACAGTCATCAGAGATCCTGTTCCTAGTTAGGATGTGAACCGTTTTTGTTGGCAAGTCCGTGGGGGAGGAAATGCTTAGATAGAAAGTTCCTGGTGCTTGTTCTCTAGTTCTCTCTCTGTGTTTAGGATATGGATATTAGGGTGATGCAGCTGTATAGAAATCTCTAGTGTCACTCTCTGTCTTTCAGGTTCTGTGTCTCATACCCAAGCTCCTACAAGTACAATTGTCACCATGACAATGCCCTCTCACTCTTCCCATGCCACTGCTGTGACCACCTCAAACATCCCAGTTGGTGAGTGATTTCAGCTTCTGATGGAATGGGTGTAATTCAGCTGACATCTCTTTACTCATGCATCCAGGATGGTCTGGGGCAGCTATATATTACTAGCACATTAAACAAGAGAAATAACAAAAAAATCAATCCAAGTTGGGAGAAACAAACAAGTAGATTTAATGAGCCCTAATATATTTTTAAATGATGCAGGGAGAGTTCTGGAAGCACTTGGTTAGTCTAGTTAACTGTTGGCCTCCTCACATGAGTCTTTATTCCAAACAAACTTGAGCCTCCTGGAACTCCATACCATGTAGTATGATGTATTGAGGATATACCTACTAAGGGATATAAATGTGTCTTCCTCAATGAAGGAGTAAATTGATCAGGGAGAGTTAAGATTATTCAGGGATTGAGGTCACTTAATTTGATATTGTGTATTTTATATGTCCACTTAGAGCCCAAGGGGCACACATTACAAATGAATAAGAGTTTCCATTCCTTCTCTGATTCTGCCCTGTTAGTGAAATAAAAAGACTTGTTCATTTTCACTGAGGAGAAGAAAGTTTAATCATCTGGATTTCAAACTCTCCTTTTCTGCATCTGCTCTCTTCTTCGTTTTGGCTGTTAGTTGGCTACTTGTTTTTCATTATGCAGCTAAAGTGGTTCCTCAGCAAATCACGCATACTTCTCCTCGAATCCAGTCTGATTATACATCAGAGAGGAGTAATCTCATTCCCATACCTGGACACCGAGCATCTCCAAACCCAGTTGCCATGGAAACAAGAAGTGACAACCGGTAGGTGGGAAAGAATTCTTTAAGTAGAGCTCCTGGCTGCTTCTCTGCTAGAGGCTTATCATATGCATGAATTGACATGATAGCTAACACTTAAGGGTGTCTGAGGTTTCTGAATTTAGCTAGCTGAAAAGGATCTCTAGAATAGTTGGGGCTGGTTGATACTCTTGCTGCGGGAGGTTGCAAAGATTTAGAGAGTGGTCTGAGCACTTGGGTTGAAGAGGTGGATGCAAGTTGTAATGATTTGTCTGACACTTGCTGTATCTTATCTGTAGGCAGTCGATGCCAGTCCAATTCCAGTACTTCTTACCAACGTACCCGCCTTCTGCCTACCCTTTGGCTGCACACACTTATACCCCCATCACCAGCTCTGTGTCCACCATCCGCCAATACCCTGGTAAGGAGTTGCCATACAAGTGACTTTTAGAGCAGTCTTGGAGTAGCAATAAGTGTATGCTAGGCCTGACTGGTACAAGTGTTCAGTGCAGTTCAGGGTACTGGTTCACAGAGATTCTGCTAAACGAGTTTGGGTGTTTATCCAGACCCAAATCTCTTTGACGGGTCTCCCATCCTCCATGTTCTGATAAGCCAATTTAATTTGGTAATATTCCCACTGCTTTTACCTTACAAACATACACAGTTTTGCTGATGAAGTTGTGGGTCCCCATAACTGGGAGTTGTTCTGGCCTAAGATGTCACTAAACTCAGTACAGTAGCCCCTGGGTTATTTATTGTGATATTACTTCAATATGCTGTTCACTGTCCCCCACTTCCAGTTTTCAGTGTGCTGTTACATTTATGTATTGTTAACAATACATAAATGCATCATGGAAGGTGAGATGCAATGTGAGAATCTGGAGGCCTTTTACAGCAGGGGTGTTTGACACCTTGAGGAGGCATTTTAGAATGGTGAGATAAGTACATTAGTGGGCTCTTTTTCATGAAATGATCAGTAGTGAAAGTTAACTGTATAAATTAGGGTTCAGGCTTCAGAGTTAACATTTCATTCAGGAGAATGGGGCAGTTCACATCTGTCTGACTATTGAGTCAAGCAGCTGCAGACTCAAAAATACAACATTAGGTCAGTTCTTGTCATCATGGTTAACATCGCAATCATGAGGGCTACAAATATATTTCTCTTTAAAAAGAAAGCTTATATTTTGGAGCACCATTCTGCATAATGGTTAAATTCCACTGCATTGCGGGTGTTGGATAATGGGTTCGGCTTAAGAACAAACCAGTTCATCCAGTTGTAAAGGATTTAGGATTAGAGAAAATTTAAATTAGGCCATATTTTAAAAGCTTTCCACACTTGGATTCTATTCCTCTCTCTTCTTTTGTAAACTATCACAGATATTTTTCTTTTTTAATTTATATTAGTAGGCTCAAAACTTGATCTACTGTTACCAGTTTGCAAGCCTGTGTTTTTAAAATAAATGCTTCAGTGCTATTCTTTTCTTTTTTCAAAAAATGAAAACATTTTGTGTCTTGACACTCAAAGGACTCTTCAGTGACATGTCAGTGGCAAAAGTAGAGACCAAACTGTCAGGGGTAGTATACAGATTTCAGTTGCAGGATTCCAACAGCTAATTTTTAAACTTGTGAGTTAAAGAACAACTTGACAGTATTCTTTCAAAAACACAGGCTTTGCTCCCTTCTTCCTGTTGTATCCCACCTTCTAATTGGTGTTGCAATTAAGTTATAGTATATTGTAGCAACAGACAGACATTGTAAATGCAAAATTAAGGCATCTGAATTTATGGCTCTCAGCAGTCTGGAGAGTTAGTTTGTGACAGGAAAAATCTTATTCAAATTCTGTTATTTTCAGCAGTAGCAAGGGGATTGCAGACTGTTAAGCAAATTGCTTCATCTTAAATAAAAATCCAAATAGTGTGTAGAACCCCTCTTTATGCACCATAGGAAAATGAAGTAGTCTATTGGGGTGGAAATAATCAATGTTCATGTTACTGTTCTCAGTTTCAGCTCAGGCCCCCAACTCTGCCATCACAGCTCAGACTGGCGTAGGTGTGGCCTCCACTGTGCACCTCAATCCCATGCAGCTGATGACTGTAGATGCATCTCATGCCCGTCACATCCAGGGGATCCAGCCAGCACCTATCGGTGCACAGGGGATCCAGCCAGCACCTATCGGTGCACAGGGGATCCAGCCAGCACCTATCGGTGCACAGGGGATCCACCCAGCTGCACCAATCGGCACACAGGGACTCCAGCCTGCACCAATCAATGCTCAGCAGCCACAAACAGAAACAAAGACTTCAGGTAACTTCAGCCAACTAGGTCCATGCTATGTATGGGCTCAGTTCAAGGGAGCAACTGAGCCTTGAATTCACCTCCAGCTTCTTGATCAACTGAAGTATTTTAGCTAGTCTAACTCTCTGGAAAGCCACACCCTGATGAGAAATAGTATTTATATAGTACAAACCTTTATAAAGCTACAGTGGTAATACAATAGCAGACATTATATACACAAATATGCACTCTCTCCATAGATTTGTTTTTGTTCCATTATTTACGAGCCAAAACTACATGATCAGGTTGCAAGTAGATTTTAGTGATTTGGTTTTTTAAGTTAGTATTGGTCTGACGATGTTATGACTAAAGCTGGAAATGCCACTGCAGCTGAAGAACTTAACAGACCTTCTCTGCACGTGGATGACTCTTCTCAGGAATGGCTAGCTGTTCTCACAGGTAGGATACGTTGCCTATAAATTGCCCAAGACATGAAACCCATTACAGTCACACTTTGAAAAGTGACTGCAAAATACTTTCACCACCTGGACTACCGCAGGAAAATCCCTTATGCGAGGAAAAACATCAGTCCAGCTATCCTGAAGACTTTCTGAGGAAAAGGCATCTAGCATCTCAGAGATCACTCTAGCCTCTCCCAGAGGTGGCTGGCAAGCAAATGTTGTCCAGTGTCTACTTCTCACCTGTCTAAATGTCATGAATCAATGGTGAGCTGAGATGGCCAAACACACCTAGCAGAAAATTAGGACACGGCCCTACGAGACAGTGCCTTATTTACAAATAATAGGCATTGCCACAGACATGCAATTCTTATGCATATAGTGATACATTCTTCCCTGGCAAGCTCTGCCCCTTCCATTTCTCTTGGAATGCTAGTCTTACCTATCAACAGTGGTTAGGCAGGTGATGCCTTCCATCTCCCCTAGAGAAGGATGTTATTAAATTGCTTTGTACAGCACTACGCTTCAAAACTAGGAGAGAGCTTGGGGAGCAAGTATATGAATACCTACTTTCCCATCAAGTGTTTCTTTTAATAACTGCTGCTTTTCCCATCTTCTCTGTTCTGTTCTGTCTCTTCCTCCTTTACTTTCGTGTCCCTTTTGTCCTTCCCAGCAGTGGTCTTGGCAGACGGAGCCACCATTGTGGCCAATCCTATTAGCAACACATTCAGTGCAGCTCCGGCAGCAACCACAGTGGTACAAACTCACAGCCAGAGCGCCAGCGCCAGTGCACCAGCCCAGGGCTCATCCCCACGCCCAAGCATCCTCCGGAAGAAACCCGCCGCAGATGGGTGAGTAGGACTTGACTTGGCATGTAATGGCTCTTCTGCTTGGGCTAGTCCAGGGGTGCCCAACCTGCAGGCTGTAGACGGCCCACCAGAGCATTTCGTAAGACCTGCGGCCTGCTCCCGTGCAATATACTAATGACCAAGTCCTTAGCGTTCGGTCATCATGTTCACATCATTGTAGTTTACACAGCGTGTAAATAGACAATACTGTACATAGAAACAACCTATCTAAATAAATACAAAACAAGCTGAACTTAAAATATAAATCAATACAGGTGACTTTAAATCCTATGAAAATATGTAGAATCTGTTTGGCCCACACACAGTTGTGCTTAGGTTGATGGGGCCCTCCTGTGTAATAGTGTTAGGCACCAGTCATCTAGCCCAAATAGAAGAAACATCTGTGCTTCAGTGAGGGTGGAAAATTTAACCAGTGCAGGATGCAAGTAAGATGCCCATCTCTTTGAAATACACACTTCATCCAGGCTACATTTTTGTCTATCCTGTTTTAGAGCAGATGACTGAGGCATACCTGTTGTCACTAATGGGATGGATAGGACAATTTGACTCCAGCTTGAAATGTGACCTGCAAGGGGAAACTAAATATTTGAGCACTTTCTTTCTGCTTCATGTTTTAAAAAAAAGTTTTTTAAAATTCAGGTTTTGTCTGCCCTGTTCTTACTGGAACACTTTATGGACGAATGGAGAAGGACTAAGATTGTAACACACAAATGACATGAAAGTGAAACCTGATTAGCAAAGAGAGGAACATAGCTTTAACTTAGACTGTTTAAAACTCCTGCTTAATTCAAATGCTTGAATAAATAGGTAAGGGAAGAACTCTTAGATTCAATAACTCATTGAGGGCTGAACATTTTGCCTCCAACTTTTGAGACTTCCAATGAGTCCTCCAAGACTAGACTTGACATACTTGATATTTAAGGTCAAATGCAAAGTAATGCACATTGGAAAACTTAATCCTAACTATACATATAAAATGATGGGGTTTAGATTAGCTGTTACCATTCAAGAAAGAGATCTTGGAGTCATTGTGGATAGTTCTCTGAAACCATCCACTCAATGTGTTGCGGCAGTCAAAAAAACCAGAATGTTGAGAATCATTAGGAAAGGGATAGATAATAAGACAGAAAAAGATCATATTATCTCTATATAAATCCATGGTACACCCACATCTTGAATACTGCGTGTGGATCTAGTCGCCCCATCTCAAAAAAATATATTGGAATTGGAATAGGTACAGAAAAGGACAACAAAATTTATTAGGGCTATGGAACAGCTTCCACATGAGGAGAGATTATTAATATTGGGACTTTTCAGCTTGGAAAAGAGATGACTAAAGGGGGATATGATCGAGGTCTATAAAATCATACTAGTGTGGAAAAAGTAAATAAGGAAGTGTTATTTACTCCTCATAACACAAAAACTAAGGGTCACCAAATGAAATTAATAGACAGCAGGTTTAAAACAAACAAAAGGAAGTACAGTAGAACCTCAAAGTTGTAAACAGCTTGGGAATGGAGGTTGTTCGTAACTCTGGACAAAACATTATGATTGTTCTTTCCAAAATTTACAACTGAACATTGACTTAATACAGCTTTGAAACTTTACTATGAAGAAAAACACTGCTCTCCCTTTATTTTGTTGTAGTTTACGTTTAACATAGCACTGTCCTGTATTTGCCTTTTGTTTTTCTTTTTTTTTTTTCCTTTTGGGGGTGCGGGAGTTGCATGCTTCTGGTTCCAAATGAGGTGTGTGATTCACTCATCAGTTTGTAAGTCTTAGCATAGGTCCATCAATTGTTATCAGCCAGGATGGGCAGGGATGAAAAACCATGCTCTTGAAGTGTCCCTAGCCTTCAACTTTTGCCAGAAGCTGGGAATGGGCGACTTGATGATTACCTGTTCTGTTCATTCCCTCTGAAGCACCTGGCATTGGCCACGGTTGGAAGACAGGATACGGGGCTAGGTGGACCATTGGTCTGACCCAATATGGCCGTTCTTAATGTTTTTATAAAACAGAGAAATGTCACGCTTTTTTAAAATATAAATCAAACAAAAAAAGGGGGGCCAGTAGCCCAATTTTCTCTTTCTATGTAAGTCACATTTAAAGATCTGTTGTTTCCTAGAATGGTCTGTGGGTTTTTTTTGTGTGGGGTTGGATAGTCTCAGAATTAAACCTTATGGGAATATTCAAGTATTTTATAGTGATAGACTCTTGTGTTTGCCAGACTCACTAGTTGACCAATATAGCATTATGCTGCCCTGTGATAAATGCACATTCAGCCTGCAGAATTCTGCTTCGTAAGCTCATAGCTGAGAGCCCTCTCAGGTCAGGGTGGTTGCTGAGCCTTGGGACAGTAATGGAAGAATGGCTGGCACCACCCAGTGCTGGTAGATAGCCCATTCTACATAGTTGGAGGCTGGTGGTCTCAACACAGTCATGGTGGGCAAGCTGAAAGTAAAATTGTTAAGGATCCTTGGCGCTCTGTGGAGAAGTCCTCAAATTGCGTGAGAGCAGACTGATAGCTTGGACTTACCCTTTCAGGGAAATAAAATATGAAGCCTTGTTTGAAGAAATACTAGAAGCGAATCCTGTTTATCTGCTCACAAGTTTATTAATCCATCACCACCTTAGGAGTGCAATGCAACTAGCACAGGAAGACAAAACCTATTCCACTTGTGGCAGCAAGAGATACAGTCTTTCTTCTGCCTTCATTGGCGTTCAGGTTTCTAAGGGCAACGTACCTGAGCGGCAGCAGTTCCAAGCTTATCTGTGTCTTCCAGACTGGCAGTCCGGAAAAGTCTGATCCCCCCTCAGCCTTCTGAAGTAGCTAGCACCCGTGTGGAGAGCTCTATGCGGAGCACATCTGGATCACCCAGACCTGCTGGGTAAGGATTTCAGACAGCAAATTCTGCATGACAGCACGTCCTGTATAATGGATCAAAGCCAACTGAATTTAGGTTAAGGAGAGAAGGGTGTGTCAAAGATGTCACGTAAACATGACACAAATTCAATGTGAAGTAAAATAGAAACATAAAGGAATGATTGTATTACACCAGAGTTGTATTTTTAACTACTGTAATTGTTCTGTAATTGGCACAAGATCCTAATCCCTTAAAACAGGGGTGACCAACCTGTGGCTCCGGAGCCACATGCAGCTCTTCAGAAGTTAATATGCGGCTCCTTGTATAGGCAGCGACTCTGGGGCTGGAGCCACAGGCGTCAACTTTCCAGTGGGCCAGGTGGTGCTCACTGCTCAACCCCTGGCTCTGTCACAGGCCCTGCCCCCACTCCACCCCTTCCTGCCCCCTCCCCTGAGCCTGCCATGCCCTCGCTCCTCCCCCTCCCGCCCCCAGAGCCTCATGCACCTGAAACAGCTGATCAGGAGGTGCGGGGAGGGAGGGGGAGGTGCTGATTGGCGGGGCTGCTGACATATTACTGTGGCTCTTTGCAGTGTACATTGGTAAATTCTGGGTCCTTCTCAGGCTCAGGTTGGCCACCCCTGCCTTAAAAGATCTCATTATCAGATCAGTATCTTTTTGCATTTACCCTTTTAGAGCACTGCGAGTTAATTATTTTAAGATGGATTGTTTCATCAAATGTTTGTTTAAAAGGAAGGGCTTCATAATATTTCTGTTTGGGTTTGATGAATAGAAAATTCATTCTTCACAGATACTAAAGAGTTTTCCATTTGGCTAGCCAGATAAGTATCTGTTAGCTCCCTGCTGAAGGGAGCTGACTAGTGTTGGTATCATTATGCTTATAGAAGACAGGCTCAGCAATCACCACTGATAATGCACAACGAAAAAAATTCCTGGCATTCTGTCTAAAAGTAAAGCAAAGGTCTGAGAGCTCGTAGTTCACAATGCCTGGAAATGAATGCTGCAGAGGGTTCAGAGAGAACCGCCTTGCCAATTTCATGATCCAGATCAGAGAAGAACGTGTATCACCTCTTTCCATCACCTCCCCTGCCATAGATTTTTTTTTTTTTTTTAAATTTAGACCTAGTCATGAGTTTGCTAAATATATATCAATGGCTATTAGCGGGGATGGTATCCCTAGCCTCTGTTTGTCAGAAGCTGGGAATGGGCGACAGGGGATGGATCACTTCATGATTACCTCTTCTGTTCATTCCCTCCGGGGCACCTGGCATTGGCCACTGTCAGAAGACAGGATACTGAGCTATATGGACCTTTGGTCTGACCCAGTATAGCCATTCTTATGTTCTTATATTATGGGAAGGAGAATGATACCAAAACCTATCTTACTTCTAAGAAAGAGCTCTTGGTGAAATAGCACAAGAAATCAATCTCCTGATCACTTGTGAGATCAGTGTAAACTATCTGGCTGTCACTGAGTTAGGGATGAACATTGTGAGGTAAACATTCCACAAAGTATTCCACATTACTGAGGTAAACATCATGTACTGGGGCAGAAAAAAAATGGGTTTTCTGAAGGAGCTAGCTCCAAAGCCCAGTTCATTAACTTTACAGGCCTTGTCTGCGGTAGAAAGTCATGGCAGCAGCACTTAAGATGTTGAGTGGATTAAACTAATACTAGTTTTTATGTTTTAGTGCCAAGCCTAAACCAGAAATCCATGTCTCTATGGCTACTCCAGTCACTGTGTCTGTGGAGGCAGTGTCCAATCAAACCAGCGAGCAGCCCACCATTGCAGTCCCACCTACCTCTCAGCAGCCTCCATCTGCCATTCCAACAATTATTGCAGCAGCTAGTCCACCTTCTCAGCCGACAGCACCTCTGTCAACCATTCCAGGAGCAGTTTCAGCTGCTCCAGCCACTTCGAACACAATTATAGCTGCTCCTCCACCTCCATCCACTATGAGTGGGGCCCTCTCCACAGTATTGGGACCCCCAGCACCAGAGATAAAAATCAAAGAGGAAGTGGAACCTATGGACATAATGCGACCAGTCTCAGGTAGGCTTCTGATTAAAGTAACTGCAGTCACTCCTTCTTTGGGGAATGATGGTAAGGGCTTCACCAAAGCCAACCTGAAACTCCCTTGGACAGTGGTACAGCATGCCAATCATATGGTTGCTGTCAGAGTAATTTTAAATAATTCCTAAAGATTATCTTGTTCCTGTTTTTATTTCAGTGTAAGTCCAGAGTCTACAAACTTGTTTGAATCTTGTTTTCAGTGACATGAATGGGTATGAAGTTCTGATGTCCCAGTGACAACTGGAATGGAAAATGAGTCCTGTTGATCCCTAAGCAAGGAATCTTTCTAGATAAATGGGTTTGAGATCAGTTTTAGTCATAGCAGGGGAGAGCATTGTAATGCCAGTGACTATGAACTGTCCATCTTAAATGTAAGAGTTTGCAGAGCGGCCACTGAACCCTTCCATTTAAAAGTTGAGCCTAGTTCCTTGGATTTTCTTGTACAATTGTTTGGCTACCCCATATGTCTGGGGAGGATGTGAGACTGAGGTAGCAGCAGAGCAGTAAAATCCGACTTCAATCATACAAAACTGATATAAAAACCCTTAAACATAGATTTCTTCCTTCACCATGCAAATAACATTAAAGTTCCTTTTCCTTGGACAGCTAGTACATTCTGTTCTATTACCTCTTCTTTCCCCCAGTGACATGAAATTGTTTTCAGGATAGGTATCACCATGACGGCACTTAGATAGTATTAGCTTGTCACTTTCACACTAGCTGACATAAAGTTGCTCTCTCTTTGTGGCTGTCAGGCTCTTAAACATTTCTCTTCCTGTTTCTATCTTAGCAGTTCCTCCGTTGACTACAAATACCATGTCTCCATCTCTTGCATTGCTGGCCAACAACCTTTCCATGCCCCCGAACGACTTGCCACCTGGTGCCTCCCCAAGGAAAAAACCCCGGAAGCAGCAGCATGTAATCTCCACAGAGGAAGGCGACATGATGGAGACTAATAGCACTGATGATGAGAAATCCACTGCCAAAAGTCTGCTGGTGAAAGCAGAGAAGCGCAAGTCTCCTCCAAAAGAGTACATAGGTAATGGCGTCTCTGATGGTAACTGCTTTCTCTGCTCAAATATCTGCTCTTCTCTTTTCCACCAAATTAGAGTCCTTTGTTCCCTGCCTCTACAATAGTGAGACTTCTGTTAAACAAGAAACCTGAGCTATGAATCAATAGTTAGCCCTTCCATTGTGATTTTCAAAATGTCTATTTCTCACAGGCTCCATCTCAGTTTCACCACCTGTAAAATGTTAAGTGACTCATTCAATCCCAGGGGGAATTGGCACCTGAGCTGCTTCCTGGTCTTCTGCTTAAATCACTGGATTATGCCAGTCTCTTCTAGTTGAAACTGCAGACATTCTTTAACAGGTCACAATTGTTTCTCTTGGCTCTTTCTTAGATGAAGAAGGTGTCAGGTATGTCCCTGTGCGTCCAAGACCCCCTATCACACTGCTCCGTCATTATCGCAACCCCTGGAAAGCTGCCTATCACCACTTTCAGAGATACAGTGATGTCAGAGTGAAAGGTCAGTTTACTTTTTATGGAATTTCCTGTTGCCCATGCATAATGCTGGGAACAGTTGTCTTTTAAGTGGTTGTAGTCATATAGACAAAGGGGTTAAGTAACTGTAGTGTGGCAAATAGAACTTGTTTCCTGTTCAGATATGTTCATCTTGTGAACTAAAGGAAAACTTCTACTAGCTAGCAATGATGCTATCTCTTGTCAGACCTCCTGACAGTAGAGGGAGGCAGTCACACTTAAACAGGCCTGACCTTCCACCCACCAGAGGGAAGTAATACACACCAAGAGTAATCAGCATATTATACTTATGGGGAAATTCTGCGCCACTGCGCATGCGCAGAATATATGTCCCCACAGATTTCTTTGCTTCCCTGCAGAGCAATGGCTTTCTGACAGGGAAGCAAAGGGAATCCACAAGAGCAGTCATACGACCCTACCCAGCTAGCAGAGAGGTAAATCACTGTGGGGTAGGGGGAGGGACTGGGGAAGACCCAGCTAGTGGCTCCTACCCTGCACCTGGCTCAGCTCCTAGTCCCAGCTGGGCTGGGGAGGATGGGACTTCCTCTTTCCCTGCATGGCATCTAGGGCCATGTCAGACCCACTCCAGAGTTCGCCCTTGGCTATAGGAAGCTTTTCAAACTCTCCTCCCCCACTTCCTGCACCCATTGCACCTCAGCTGAACGGGGAGGGATCACTGTACAGGGAGCTGCTCCCCCATCTGCCCAATCCCCATGCATCCAGACCCTCCTGCTGAGCCTCACCACACCCCTGCACCCAGAACCTCCCTGACAAACCTCACTCCCCCTGCACCTGGACCACCCCAACGAGCCACCCGCACCAAGATCCCCACCCTTCCGATCCCCAACCTGCTGCACCTGGATCCCCACCCCATTGAGCCCCCCACATCCACACCCTCTGTTGCTGAGCCCCAACCACCTTCACCTGGTTTCCCCTGCAGAGTCCCATTACCATTGCACCCAGAACCCCCCAACAAGCCCCTTTGCATTTAGATCCCCCCGTGCCTGGATCGCCCATTGAGCCACCTGCACCCAGATTGCCCCACACAGAACCCTTTCAACCCACACCTGGATCTCCCCACACTAAGCCCTTCCACACTTGGATCCTGCCTTGCTGAGCCTGCCTGCCCACAGCTGGTGCACCTGGCACAGAGGGGCAGGACCCTAGGGTGTTTCTGGGGCAGGCCTGGTCCTTGCGCTGTGTCAGGGTTGGATGCAGCCTCACCACTGAGTCCGTGTCCTGGGGGGAGCTACACAGTGATCTCCCACCTCTGTGCAGCCAGTGGCCTGTGCTCCCCAATGCCATGCTGGAGCCTCCACATTTATTTGACAAATAAAATTTGCAGAATTTTGAAATATTTTTTGGCGCAGAATGCCCTTAGGAGTAATATTACAAATGATAAAAAACTGTTTTGGCATGTGTCTGTTGAACAATATGTTCTGTCAGCAACAGGAGAAACCTACTACTGAAAATCTGCTAAAAGTAGATGTACACTGCAGCATTCTGACATGCATGCTTTGCTGATCAGCAAATAAACATGCAGAGTTAAAGGAAAACTACCGTATTCCTGGCTTCAGAATAACTAGACTTGTCAACTGACCAATGTTTCCGTTTTTAGCATCTATCTCTAACCTTAGGGAACTAGAGACTGACTATCCAAGGGATTTTGAGGCCAGTGTATATCTGATTATGTTTGTAGCTGCTGTATAAGCACGTCCATAAGAGGAGCAGACTTGTACCTGTGGATAGGTGTGAGACAAATCTTCAGTCTCCACACAGGTCTTTGAGGTCTGCAGTTTCAAGACAGGAAAAATCAACACTGAATTTTTTCCTCTCTCTCTGTATGTCTGTCCAGACGTGCAGCCCCTCCACAGGGAGGCAGGAGAAGTTTGCATTGAATGGGTGGACTGAGGTTTGGGCCTCGGGGTGTGTGCTGAGGAGCCTGGGGCACAGAGGGACTCGGACAGCGGCGGGAGTGAGGAAAGGTGGTGGGGTAGGCACTCATCTTGGCCTGGGAGATGGCAGGCTGAGGAAGCAGCACAGTCTGGGCAGGCACCCAGAGCAGTTGTCTGTCCAGCTCCCTCCCCTGGCTGCTGCTTTTACACAACTGGCTCCTGCCCTGAAGAGAAAACAGTCTTCCCCCAGCCCCAGAATTATGATTCTGCCCCTTCCCCACTCCAGCTGCCTCCTCTCCCAAGCGCTGAGGGAGTTGGACCAGAGGAGGAGCAGGGCTGGGCTGCCCTGTCTTCTCCTCTGCAGGTACAGAGGAAATGTTGTAGAGGCAGAAACATAGACCAGCCTCCACACTACGTCCATAGTGGGAGCACTAACCCTTACTATTGTCCCGTCACCCCCCTCCCCCCCCCAACCCGGTTCTGCTGCCCCTACCTCTACGTATGTGTGAGATCTTGAGATATCTGGTACATGAGTGAATATTGCTGTCCTGACCAACTGACCTGTGTTCAGTTCTTAGTGGAGCATGTGAGGGGAAAAAAATCTTACAGTATCATAACTGTCCTTTGTTTCTATGTTAGACACATCAAGTTTGTGTTCTTTGGTTTTAGAAGAGAAGAAGGCTATGCTGCAGGAGATTGCCAATCAGAAAGGAGTATCCTGCCGTGCGCAAGGTTGGAAAGTCCATCTCTGCGCAGCACAGTTACTGCAGTTGGTAAGTGAATGGGGCTTACCAGTTGAGCGTCCTACAACATGGGAAAGTAGAAGTACTCCTAGATGAACATTAGCTCTTTTGAAAGCATCACGAATTAGAAAAACACATCAGTCACTGGAGTATCTCACCGTTTGGTCTGTAGGGAGCTGGCCATATGCTCTCCAGTTATCAGGAATGTGTTGCATGTGGTTCTGAACTTCAAAGAAGTGGAGGTTTGGATTCAGACATAAGAGCTGATGCATTCTGTTCAGATGCTCAAAACTGGCAACTCCCTCTCTCTGAGGCACAGGTCTGAAGACGTGTCTGTTTAGGATGGTGCTGCTGATACGAGGCAGCACTGCTCTGCATTCTTGGATGTTTCTCTTTTGGGTTGGGGGTGAGGTAGGTGCTCTGCATTCTAGCATCAAACTCCCCCAAACCTCTGCATTCCCAGAATAGTATTGAGGGAAATAAGGGAAGCAGCTCTGCATTTCAGAAGGATCAGGGCTGCTCTGGATTCAGATGTGGGGATGCAATTTGTACTTCTCTGAATTCTTCAAAGTATCTGTTTCAGGGGCAAGGGTCAGAGTGCATCTCCGCATTCTAGACAGCACTGGTTAGGATCCATGCTCATTCAGAAGTGGAGCAATTCTTTTATAGGATGTTAGTACAAAGAATAACACCACTCTACTTCAAAGGCTCCATCTCATGAATAAGCAACATGCGTAGCTGAGGGAGGAGCAGAATAGCCTCACTTGTTTGTGTATAATTTTCTTAATATGGAGGAATGTTGTGCATTCTAGTGATGGGCATTCTCACTATGGTCTCATGTCTTCTAGACTAACCTGGAGCATGACGTGTATGAGCGCCTCACCTCTCTGCAGGAAGGGATAATCCCCAAGAAAAAGGCAGCAACTGATGATGACTTACATCGAATAAATGAACTGATACAGGTAAAAGTTGATGGCTCAGTATATCTACTTTACCCTTAATTACACACTCACTCTATTGCTGCCTATGGTGCAGTTAGTAAGAACTACCAAGGGAGAAAAAATGTTAGTGTATTTCAAGTGTGATTATTCCAAGGTGATTTACAGACTTGGAAATGACTGAGAGTTCTGCTCTTAATGACAGTGGTGTGTGTATTTCAGGGGAATATGCAGAGGTGTAAACTTGTGATGGATCAGATCAGTGAGGCCCGAGACTCCATGCTGAAGGTCTTGGATCACAAGGAACGTGTTCTGAAGCTCTTAAACAAGAATGGAACTGTCAAGAAAGTGTCCAAATTAAAGCGAAAAGAGAAGGTCTAGAGCCAGAAGAATAAGGACTGTGGAAATGGAGAATGTGTACAGAATGGAGTTGTTCAGTCTTTTTTTTATTTTGGGTTTATTTTTAAGTAGAGCATCTGACTAAAAAGGATGAGTTCTAGAGAACACAGATGGATGTGTGGAGCCCAGTGACCTGGAGGGATTGGCCTGGATCTGTCATAATGAACAAATATTTTTCTGTCAGGCTCATCCCTTTTAAACTCTTTGAAGTCACATTTGTTTAACCCTCCTGACATGTCAGTGCCCACTAATTGGTACTCATAATGCAGAGTGTCATGCACAGTCTCCTTTTCATTTTAGAGTTTAGAGGTAACTTACAGGTTTCTCCATGGATTCCTGCAGGAGACCTCAAGAATTTGATCTGAAAGTATTGGCTCAGACTGCCAGGACCTTTTCAAACCATTAAAAATGACACCATTTCCAGTTACCTCCCCACCCTTCCAGTTTTGCTGACTTTCCAGTGTCTGTAGTAGCCTTCTTAAACCAGTGCCATTGCACTAGATCTGCCCCATTTAGAATCTCCTGGTTCTGAAGTCCTAGCTGTCAATTTTTTTTTTGTAAAGAACCATTTCAAAGTGATTTTGTAGTATCTGTTCTGTGTGTGTTCATGTTGGTGCTCTGATACTTGTTTTGAAGTACTTCTCTTCCAACACAGTACTTCTTGTAGCTGGTGTGATGCTGTTAATTGTATGTACCACATACATCCTGTAAACCTTAATAAAGGACTTGGAGACTTTTGTACCCGAGCTGTTTGTATATTTTTATGCTATAGAAAATACACAACCCCTAAGCCCTAAAAGAAACTCATCTCCTGAAAGACGTTGCAGGAAGGAGAACCTGGATTTTGGAAAAAGAAATCTACCTCTTCTGCTGCTGTCAGAAAAGATAGTTCATTGGGGTTTCAGCCTATATAGGTGCAAGTGTCGTTTTCTGTTTTATCCTAAGTTTCCATAAGGGTTGCCAAACTAGTACACTAATGAAGAGTTATTAATTCTGAGTAACTATGAACAATACACACAACTTTCATGACACCAGCTTCCTTTAGGAAGTAATTTAGTTTTCATTTGTAGTTCTAATCTTCAGGTGGCTAATGGTCACTGGAAACTCAATGTACTTTTCTGACCTTCTGAAATTAATCCAAAAAAGCTGATATTTCATTCCGTAGCATAAAGAGATTGGAAGCACTGAATATGAATAAAATTCATTATAACAAGGTGAGCATGCTGCTTCTTTCATATGCACCATATTTCAGACCCATCTGCCAAGACAACAATCTCATTCCGATCTGACTCTAGTTTTATTTAGAAAATAAATATACATCTCCATAATGTATTTCCGATAATGTTACAGTAATTTTGGCTAATATGGAACAACTTAAATTGTGGTGTGGGAACTTAACTTTCGGGGGACTGCCAGGGGGAGAGTGGAAATGTCAGTAAAATGCCATTGAAAAACTTCTAAAATATGTACTTAAAGGCTTTTAAAAATTTAATTCTGCAAAGAAATAAAAGGAACTAATTTTTCATACTACAAAATGTGGAAGGCAAGCTGTGGGATCAAATCACTTTCACTTATCCGTTTTGTTGCTTGTGGTTCAGGAAAGGGCTATCTTGAATGCTGGGAAATGCACATAATGTTGTCAAAACACTGTTTGGCATAAAGTAATATAGACTCCATGAAGAATGAATCTGCTCAGCTGAGCACAGGTGTTACAGAAGGTTAGAAATACTCAATTTTATCTCCCACAGGAGCAAGCTTAAATTCCCCTTTCAGGCTGATAACTGCCAGCCTGCAGCAGTAAATGGTTTTCTGACCAAATCATTTGTCATGATCAGAAATTATTTTTACATGAACATTATGTATGGTTTTATAGGTCTTGCTCTTAAATGCTTTGCTGTTTTATTCCAAAAAGCTATTCTTCATGTAATCCTTTCAACTAGGACATCATCTAAGCCGAAATGGTTTCTGTAATAATTGGGATTGATATACAATACCTTCATTTTTTGGATGGAAGGCTGAAATTCCTTAAACACTGAAATGAAATACAGGCAACTTCAGAGTCCATTTAGTGCTGAGGAAACGACTGGGTAGTAACATAGAGCAGATAAGGGTCATTTGTGCTCAAATGATTTTTAAAAAGAGTTCTGAAATTTTGTTTGCCTGTAACTTGACAAATGTATCTCTAACTTTTCTCTGCATCAATCTTGGCCCAGTCCTTCAGCTACTGCAAAATGGTGGCACTCCATTGTCTTCAAAAGAGCTATGCCAATTTGTACCACACACTGATTTGCACACTTGGAGGATGCATCTGGACTCAGCTCTTTGAATTTGGGCATGTGGGATGCTGTACTGGGGATAAAGCCTGGGTTCAGACCATTTTGTTGTTGTTGCTTGAAACAGCAGCATTCCTCCTCACAGCATTTTGCCTCCTCTTTGGATAAATTACCCCTTCTGGTAACCTGAAGAAATGTAAGTAGATTTAACATTTTGGGCAAGGTCTGGAGTGCTGGAAAGTGTAATACAATGCTGGCAGAGCCAGTAATTCTTGTGCAAGATTTCCCTACACAGCTTTATCAATCCATCTCGCCTGACTTGCAGCTCCTGTAGCTTGAGGCAGCTAACAAATTACTGTGAAACCAACAGCCCCATTTCTCCTCCAAATGCTTGGGAGTTCCTAAATTAAATTTGGTTTTGGATGTGTTTCAGTGTTACTATTTTTTAATTACAAAATGCTTCTGGATTGCATATTGTCAAACTCTCTCAGTGAAAGGGCAAGGCCAATGCATTCTTTATTTCTACCATACAGTTCCAAATCTTCTACATCTGACGCTCATTCTTCACAACACTGCTGTGAGGTGAAAGAATGCAGAGATTAACAGATTTTTCCTAACATCACCAACTAGAACAAGGATTTAGTTTTTGACTTGTCATTTTATGCTCCCATCTCTCCTGTAGCAATACCTAGTGTTTGCCACCATTATACATCATAGGAAGTCCCTTATATTCAAAGTATTCTAGCTTTCATAGAATCATAGAATATCAGGGTTGGAAGGGACCCCTGAAGGTCATCTAGTCCAACCCCCTGCTCGAACCAGAACCAATTCCCAGTTAAATCATCCCAGCCAGGGCTTTGTCAAGCCTGACCTTAAAAACTTCCAAGGAAGGAGATTCCACCACCTCCCTAGGCAACGCATTCCAGTGTTTCACCACCCTCTTAGTGAAAAAGTTTTTCCTAATATCCAATCTAAACCTCCCCCACTGCAACTTGAGACCATTACTCCTCGTTCTGTCATCTGCTACCATTGAGAACAGTCTAGAGCCATCCTCTTTGGAACCCCCTTTCAGGTAGTTGAAAGCAGCTATCAAATCCCCCCTCATTCTTCTCTTCTGCAGGCTAAACAATCCCAGCTCCCTCGGCCTCTCCTCATAAGTCATGTGTTCTAGACCCCTAATCATTTTTGTTGCCCTTCGCTGGACTCTCTCCAATTTATCCACATCCTTCTTGTAGTGTGGGGCCCAAAACTGGACACAGTACTCCAGATGAGGCCTCACCAATGTCGAATAGAGGGGGACGATCACGTCCCTCGATCTGCTCGCTATGCCCCTACTTATACATCCCAAAATGCCATTGGCCTTCTTGGCAACAAGGGCACACTGCTGACTCATATCCAGCTTCTCGTCCACTGTCACCCCTAGGTCCTTTTCCGCAGAACTGCTGCCTAGCCATTCAGTCCCTAGTCTGTAGCGGTGCATTGGATTCTTCCGTCCTAAGTGCAGGACCCTGCACTTATCCTTATTGAACCTCATCAGATTTCTTTTGGCCCAATCCTCCAATTTGTCTAGGTCCTTCTGTATCCTATCCCTCATGCCCTACAGCCTCTACCTGTAAGTGTGATGCACCCCACTTATCAACATCTAACCACACACTTCCCACATTAACCAGTCTTCAGAGGTGAGAGGGTCAGTCAGTGTATCTGTGCTATTAAGCTCCTATTTTTATTCAGTTTCCTAAATAAATTGATATTTTGAGTAGAGCAGTCAAGCGATTAAAAAACAATCTCTATTAATCATGCTGTTAATCAATAGAATACCATTTGAATATTTTTGGATGTTTTCTACATTTTCAAGTACATTGATTTCAATTACAACACAGAATACAAAGTGTACAGTGCTCACTTTTTTTATTACAAATATTTGCATTGTAAAAAACAAAAAACAGTATTTTTCAATTCACCTAATACATGTAGTGCAATTTCTTTATCATGAAAGTTGAACTTACAAATGTAGAATTATGTACAAAAAACCTGCATTCAAAAATAACAGTGTAAAACTTCAGAGCTTACAAGTCCAATCAGTACTTCTTCTTGTTCAGCCAATTGCTCAGACAAACAAGTTTGTTTACATTTGCAGAAAATAATGCTTCCTGGTTCTTGTTTACAATGTCACCTGAAAGTGAGAACAGGCATTCGCATGGCACTGTTGTAGCTGGTGTTGCAAGATATTTAGATGCTAGAGGTGCTAAAGATTCATACGTCCCTTAATGCTTCAACCACCATTCCAGAGGATGTGTGTCCATGCTGATGATGGGTTCTGCTCGATAACTATCCAAAGCAGAGCAGACAGACGCATGTTCATTTTCATCACCTGAGTCAGATACCACCAGCAGAAGGCTGATTTTCTTTTTTGGTAGCTTGGATTCTGTAGTGTCTGCATCAGTGTTTGTTCTTTTAAGACTTCTGAAAGCATGCTCCACACCCCATCTTAACAGATTTTGGAAGGCACTTCAGATTCTTAAACCTTGGGTCGAGTGCTCTAGCTGTCAATAGAAATCTCACATTGCTACCATTTTTGCATTTTTGTCAAATTTGCAGTTAAAGTGTTCTTAAAATGAACACCATGTGCTGGGTCATCATCCAAGACTGCTATAACATGAAATATATGGCAGAATGTGCGTAAAACAGAACAGGAGAAATACAGTTCTCCCCTAAGGAGTTCAGTCACAGATTTAATTAATGCATTTTTTTTAATTAGCATCATCAGCATGGAAGCATGTCCTCTGGAATGATAGCAAAAGTATGAAGAGACATATGAATCTTTAACACATCTGGCATGTAAATATCTTGCGATGCCAGCTACAACAGGACCATACAAATGCCCGGTCTCACTTTCTGGTGACATTGTAAACAAGAAGCAGGCAGCATTATCTCCTGTAAATGTAAACAAACTTGTTTCTCTTAGCGATTGCCTGAACAAGAAGTAGGACTGAGTGGAGGTGTAGGCTCTAATGTTTTACATTGTTTTGTTTTTGAGTGCAGTTATGTAACAAAAAAACCCCTAATTTGTAAGTTGCACTTTCATAATAGAGATTGCACTACAGTACTTGTATGAGATGAAAAATGCTATAATTTTTACAGTGCAAATATTTGCAATATAAAGTAAGCACTGTACCCTTTGTATTGTGTTGTAATTGAAATTGATATATTTGAAAATGCAGAAAAACATCCAAAAATATTTAATAAATGTCAGTTGGTAATCTATTAACAGTACGATTAATCGTGATTGATTTTTTTAATCACGATTTTTTAGGAGTTAATCATATGAGTTAGCCATTTCATTAAAAAAACTCAAAACTAGGGTTGTCGATTAATTGCACTTAAGTGGAATTGGAAAAGGTTCAGAAAAGGGCAACAAAAATAATAAGATGTATGGCACAGCTTCCATACGAGTGGTTAATAAGAGTAGGACTTTTTAGCTTGGAAAAGAAATGACTAATGGGGATATGATAGAGGTCTATAAAATCGTGACCGGGATGGAGAAAGGAAATAAGGAAGTGTTATTTACTCCTTTTCATAACACAAGAACTTGAGGTCACCCAATGAAATTAATAGGCAGCAGGTTTACAACAAACAAAAGGAAGTATTTTTTCACACAACATACCGTCAACCAGTGGAACTTCTTGCCTGAGGATGTCGTCAAGGTCAAGACTATACCAGGGTTCAAAAAAGAACTAGATAAATTCATGGAGGATAGGTCCATCAATGGCTATTAGCCAGGATGGGCAAGGCTGGTGTCCCTAGCCCCTGTTTGCCAGAAGCTAGGAATAGGCAACAGGCTGGATCACTTGATGATTAGGTGTTTTGTTCATTCCCTCTGGGGCACCTGGCATTGGCCACTGTTGGAAGACAGGCTACTGGGCTCAATGGACCTTTGCTCTGACCTAGTAGGGCCAGTCTTAAGGACACAGGGAGCAGCCACAAAAGCGAGGCCAACATAATTGTATAGTGTGGCCAATGGCCATGCCCAAGTGGTAAGACCAGCAGGAATAAAGGAGTCCCAGGACGGCTGCACCGTCACCAGTCGCTGCTGTGCCTCTGCGAGCCGCCGTTGAGAAGGCACCGGCACCACCACCACCCCCCAGGACGCGCGGCCACAGCTCGCTCCGAGATGCCCGCTCTGGGGTACCGGCCCCACCCATATGGCTGGCGCTGGCTTCAGCCAGTCAGAAGCGGTTCGTGTAGAGGAGCCCCGGCACGAGCCGGCTCCCGACCCCCGCCAGAGACACGAGCCATTTAGCTGAGGGCGCCGGTTTGCGGAATAGCCTCGTCTACAGGAGAGTCGGGACTGTGGCGTGGAGCCTGTCCCAGCCCCCTCCCACACAGCGGACTCTGAGCCGCCCGCCTACACATCACGAAGCAGACACCTCCGCCCACCCCACAGTTCTGGTGCGCATGCCCTTCTCCGCCCCCCAGCCGCGGGCGCTCCTCTGACGGTCTCCATTATCCAATGAGAGAGCAGAATTTACACCGCGTGAGTCAGGCCCTTCCATCAGCCAATGGCCCAAGCCAACGGTTCTCACGCAATCGGGAAGGGAGGGGGAGAGGAAGAGCCATTTTAACCCATTTGTGTTGAAAGAGTCACGTGCGATTTCTCACATGATAAGAAAGGCGCGACCTGTGGTTGGGGTCACATGATATGAAGCGGAAGTATTCGGCATCTATGGTTTCTTTGTGGAAGACTATCCCTTCTTCTCTATGGTCCGGCCACAGCCGCGGGGCCGATGGGAGGCTGGCGGACTGTGCACATTCTTCCCCTATTACCTCACTGTCAGGGAGGAGGCTTCTGGGATAGGGGAGGACCTGGGTGCTGCCTCGCTCCCTTCCAGTCCTCCAGCCCCTCTGCACGGCGGCTTGTGGGATTCCTCGTCCCGGCTTCGCTGTGCGGCCCCCCCCGCCCCGCCGGACCCGCTTCTTCGGGGAGCCCCTGCCCAGCCCATGGCTCCATGAAGCGGGAGGAGGCGGCGGAGGGGAGGCGGCGGCGGCTGGGCTGAGACGGCAGAGAAGCAGCCTCCGGTGCCGGAGCAGAAGGTGGGCAAGTCCCCGGCCAGGCCCCCATCCACCCACAGCGGTCTCTGCGCTCGGGGGAGCCGGGCCCCCTCCCTGCGCGCGGGGCGGTGGAGGTTAAATCCCCGCCCTGAACCGGGACGGCGGAGACGGGGGGGCGGTGACTGGGCAGCCCCGCTCGCCCCCGTCCCGGAAAGTTTAGCGGCCTCGGGCGCCGCCTGTTGGCGAGAAGCAGCCTCGCTGCCCCCGCCCCACTCACCTCCTGCCTCATCACCTCCCCAGTCACCTTCTCCCCCAGCCCCCGCTGGTCTCCTACAGCTGACCCACCAGCCCCTGCCCTGTCTCCTCCGCCTTCCCCCCCACGTTACTTGCTGCCCTATCACCTCCTTCCACCATCCTCCTAGTCGCTTGTTGTCCTATCCTCTCCTTTCCCCCTGCCCTTACATCTTCTGCCCCTGCCTGGTCACCTCTTGCTCTGGCTCCTCCTTTCTCCCCTCCTGGTCACCTCCTGCCCTGTCGCCTTCTTTTCCCCTGTCCTTACAGCTCCTGCTCCCGCCCACTCACCTCTTGCTCTCTTCCCCCGTCTGGTCATCTTTTGCCCCATCACCTGCCCAATCACCTTCCTCCCCTTATAGGGTGACCAGATAGCAAGTGTGAAAAATCGGGACAGGGTGTGTGGGTTAATAGGACCCTATATAAAAATAAAAGCCTCAAATATCGGGATTGTCCCTATAAAATTGGGACATCTGGTCATCCTATCCCCTTAGGCCCCAGTGGCCACTTCTTGCCCTCCTAACTGATCACCTGCTGCCCCATCATCCCCCATCTGGTCACCTCCCTCCCCGCTTGCCTGGTCATCTCTAGCCACCTAAACCCCTCACACCACCTACTTCCTCCCCACTTGTCCAGTCGTCTCTTTCCCTCCCCCACATGTGCTATATTGCCTCTCAGGCCAGCTTCTCCCCTGCCAGTTCCTCCTGCCCTCCCCTGCGTGTCTCACTGCACGTGCACCCAGTCACCTGCCCCATCTCCACCCCACCCCTGCCAGTCTTTGCAGATACCCCAAGACATAAAATGTGGGGAATTTAGAGTAATTGGAGTTTATTGAAAGCACCTGGTTGCTCTGTGGGTGTCTTGCCCTTTCCTGAAGGATGGGAAGGCAGTTCCTCGTCCAGGGCAGAGTTTAATTAAGGTGAAGCGCTGTCTGATATTGTATCAAAAACAGTGCCTCCACTAAAGTATCTGGTCATTGTATGCTGACTTCTGAATGAGTTTATATCATACCCAGAGAGCAGCATATGTAAGTGGTCCAGGGAATGTGATGATTGATAGATACCCAGCCTTTGTTAGCTGCTTCACTTGATCCACCTCTTCCCATATGTCGCCTAGGCCTGGTGGTTAGGAGTGGTCTCCTCTCCAGTCACTAGCTTCCATGAATCTTTTTGTACAATTCTTGTCTTCATGTAATGACCATTTTATAACTTCAGCCTCATCTATAACACAATCCCTGAAATCCTCCCTTTCAGATTTGGGGAATAGGAATGGGACCTGAGAAAAGAGAATTCATTCCTGATATAAAGTAGCTTCCCCCGCAGGCTGCTGCTCTCTTGGCAATACAAGCTTTCTGTTTTCGGTAAGTATAACCTCATGCTAATACAACAACATAGTAAGCTCCTATTTCTTTGCACTTTACTATAATTGTTTCTCTCTGGGCTACCATCTGCCAGCCCCCCAGGGTGCTAAAGTTACCTTGCTGGATAAACTGAAAGGGCTTTCATGTTTTGTCAACTCTGCATCATAAATTAACATTGAGGCAGGATGACCAAGTGTCGTGCTTTTAAGGGATATGTTGTTTAAATGGCTGGAAACCTCAAGATTCTCGTGCCCAATCTCTGAAACAAGTGTTTCTTGAGCATGCACTGTTAGTCTTTCTGCTCCTCTCAAAAGATGTAGTCTAATATGTAAATGGATATGTATGTGGTGAATTTAAGAGTGATAAAGTGAGAGCTGTGTGGTGTGACTTGGTTCATTTGTGTTACATTCGTGTCCAGTTTGAGGCTCCCGTGTGCCTTACAAACACATTACAAGGCAGCTCTTGCTTTGAAGAAAGCTAGTGCCTTCATCTCTACTCAGTCAAATCCTAGATTAGGTCACAAGTGAAAATAATCTTGGTGTCACTCTAGTCGTCATTTGTTCACAAAGCAATTGGGGAGGATGAATGGTCACTGCTGAAAACCAAACTTGGACTGCAATATTGGGCTGTTGCAGGTCAGGATGGAGGTGTATTGGCATAGTTGTATGGGAAAGATGGCACATCACATACCTGTGCAATTTAGTCCCTTAGTTTCATGAGCATTAAACTCATTCACTTGACTTTGTTTAAAGCATGTAGAACCATATCTCTTGCCCTATCCATATCAAAATGGAAAATAAATCACAGCGCTTGTTCATAAGACCCAAGAATGTTACTACAAAAATGACCATCTTTGCTGATTGGAGCCGTTGTTTCTATTGCCATATAATGAATTATAGTCCTATGGTAACAAAAATGAAGAGCTGACGTTTGATCTTTGTGGTAGTAACACCTTGATTGAACTGAAGGTTGGCTGTTGTGAAGGTTGGGGTATAGGATGAGTGGAAGGAGTCATTAGTAGCTCATAAGTGATGCAGTTTGGCTGATGCAGGAGTCAGTCATTTGATGTGTGCAGCTCTCTGTTGCTAGCAGGATGGTTCTACCTAATACAGAGCCTCTGAAGAGATGAGAACATGGAAGACCTCCTTTCCATGTTATTTCTCTCTCTGTGTAACGATACATGCTCAGAGCTTAAATTTTTATTTAAAAAAAAAAATTATTTGCAAAAACAGTGAACAAATGCACTGTT
The DNA here is from genome assembly GCF_965152235.1 of Eretmochelys imbricata. NCBI lineage: Eukaryota > Metazoa > Chordata > Testudines > Cheloniidae > Eretmochelys > Eretmochelys imbricata. The sequence goes on from NC_135580.1 coordinate 47,055,280, forward strand.
TTCATGAAGGCAATACAGCAATATTGCAGAGGGGTTCATCTCAACAGCTGTTAACACTGAAGTCTAAATATATGAAACTTAAACACTTAATTGTTTCAGAGATCATTTTGTCAAATTTCCATCTAATATTTTTCATTTGTATTTGGGCATGAAGGAAGAGAGGAAAGAATTAAGTCATCTATCTATCCCCTGAAGCCACTGAAGAATTGTTCCTTATGCTATAGTTTCCTGTTCTATGTCCCTTCTGTTTTAAATGTCCTGATGTTCCTAAACACTTTAAATGGAAGTAGTCCAGAGCGAGAGAGAGCAACTCACGAACATCCCGAACCAATCATGATCCATTTTGGGATTGCACAACAGTCCTGTGGCAGCTAAAGTAACTCCTTAGAGCTCAAATTGCTCTTGGTTGTAGGAAAGGGAATTTACCTGCAAAAACAGTCTAACCAGCTATGTACAAAATTGGTTCTTTTCCTCCCAGCCTGTGTGTGCACTCATTTCACTGACCACTTGAATATTTGGAAGTTGGAAGAATGGTCCAGTGGTCAAAACATTGGCCTGCCAAATAGAGACCTGGGTTTGATTCTGGCTCTGCTACGCTTCCTTTGTGACCTTGGGTAAATCACTTAGACTCTCCATGCCTTAGTTCCCCATTATGAAAACTGGGGCTGATACTGCCCTACCTCACAGGGTTGTTGTGAGGACAAACACATTCAAATTTGATATGCTTGGATATTATGGTGTTGGGACCATGTACTTATCTACATAGATTCTTACCCATTGTGCATGCTGACCCTCCATCATTTCCTGACCCTCTTGCACAGGTGCCCAAATCTCTGTGCCTACATTCAATCTGCCCCTTCGCAGGGTGCATGAGTCTGCACTCTGTTTCTCCTCCCTACATCTTGTGACCATGGTAAATTGTACCCCCTCCCCCATGGCTGGTAGTCCGTTTCCTTCTCTTATGCTGGGTATACGCTGTGCTTAAAGCTACTCCCTACCCTGGTACATATCCACCTACAGTCCTTCCTGTCCATGAGCTCTGGTTTGAGTTTGTATTGCTGGCACTTGATGTGTGCAAACACTATCAGCTTCCTTCAGCTGGTGGTTCTAGTCCTGGTGTGCTGGAGTCTGCAGTAGTGGCTTCTTTTTATAAAACAGCAGTTTATGGAGGCAGCTTCCTTTTCTTCTTGACATATATTGACCAGGCCTGAGTTGAATCAAGGGGAGGAAAGCCAACAGCCTTGCTCTCAAGAAACTTGCAAGAAAAGATCTGTGGACCACATCCTTTAGGAGAGTGGGGGAGGGGGAACCCACCACATGAAGGGCTAACAGCCATTAAGGGAGAGGCAGTAGCCAGTAGGTGAAAGAATGAGCCCCAAGGGAGTGAAGAGTGCCAAGTGGGATGTGACTAGAGTCCCAGCACTTTTTTTTCTATTTCACTTCCTGCTTGAAGGCCAAATGATTTTTCTTGTATTGATTTTCCTACTTCTATTTCTAAACTATACAGTAAGCACCACCAATCACGTTATTAGTGTGATCAGGTGGAGATAGTGGCTTATATACATTTTCACTTTGCAATGAAACAATCGCTCTCCGTACAGTGCATTGGGTGTTGTTTTGTATCTGTCAGTGTGTTGCTCTGCCATTTCTCCTCCCAAAATGAACCTGTCTGATATCTTAATAGGGGAGAGGAAGACTCTCTTGCTTTTTTTTACCAAGCGTAACAATCTTTTATATTGCTTTTTTTGCCAGGGTTCTGCAGTGCTCCAGGCAGCAAGTGCTGAATCAGGATGGGAAAAAGACGCTGTGTTCCTCCACTTGAGCCCAAGTTGGCAGCAGGCTGTTGTGGGGTAAAGAAACCCAAATTGTCTGGGAGTGGAACACACAGTCACGGGAATCAGGCTACAACTGTGCCAGGCTCAAGTTCAGGTCATCTTCAGAACCACCAGCATGCAGATGGGAGCAATGGACGGGAGAACATATCTGACTTAACTTTGGGCCCTGCAAATTCCCCAATTACTCGAATGAATCCCACTTCAGGAGCTCTGAGCCCACTTTCTCGGCCTAATGGAACTGCCAACAGTACCAAGAACCTTGTAGTGACAGCGGAGATGTGCTGCTACTGCTTTGACGTACTCTACTGTCATCTCTATGGTTTCCCTCAGCCACGACTTCCTCGATTTACCAATGATCCCTAGTGAGTAAACCCATATGTGCAGGAAGAAACCTGACAGTCCAGCACCCAGGGCTCTGACTTGTTGGGGAGGGAGTAGGGATCTTTGGAAAACAGGCAAACTAGTGTTCAGGAACACAAGGGGGGTATTGTAGGATGATCTAAAATCAAAAACAAAAAGACTGACCATAAGCAGGGAGTAAAACTCTCATCTGATTTGTTGTTGGACATGAGTAGGCATTTAGAGAATAACATTTCTATTTGTCATACTAATAGAGGGCAAATGTTAAGCTTGGAAACTCTTTGTGGGAAGAGCAATAGGCTTACCCAGAAGCTTCAGCTCCCTATCTAATGGGCTAGGTAATGCAATATATCCCTTACCAAGATGTACAATCCCAGTTTATGATAAAGCATCCCTAACTTCCCTCTACTGTGATTTGATTCCTTGCTGAAAGAACTTAATTATATAGTAATCACCCTCATTATAACACAATGCAGCTTTAACTTGTATAATGCCTTTCATGCAAAAGGGTTAAAGTAGAGTAAGAGAAACAGAAGTGATATGGAGCTTTTCAGAAGACATTTAAAATAAGATGGTAAATTTGAGGATGGGATAGGGAGCCAACATCATGTGGCAAGTACTGCAGTGAAACCAACCTTCATGCCTATCGTGCTGATTTTGTGAAGGGATGAGGCTACTGCTTGGTGAGTGGTAGGACAATCAATTATGTAAGCGGTAGGTTGAAGCAAATCAGTGTAAGGTTATTGAAAACAAGGGATCCATCCTGAAATAAAGGATGAGCCAGCTGAAGTTGGTTGAGGATGTGGGTGAGACAAATGCTGATTCTTTTGCCAATCCTCTCACACATGCAGAGAGTTGCAATAGTCAAAGTGAGATAATGAAGATTTGGAGGAATGAAAGCAATGGTGTAAATGGGCAGTGTTGTGGAGATGGCGTTAGGCAGATATGCAGCTATAGAAGAGATGGAGAGTCCTGGTTCAAGGATGACGCCAAGGCTATGAACAAAGAAGGTGTCTAGGAGAAAAAGGAGATGGATTAGTTCTGTGAGGATACTCCTCAAGCATTTCCTCACAGAGTTGAACTAAGGTGAAGCGCTGTCTGATATTGTATCAAAAACAGTGAGGTTTAGCTGAGGGAGTTGAGAGGAACCCCCAAGTTTACTTAGTCAAGACAAGCAGAGAGCATGGATGACAAGACATTACAGGTGTCAAAGATGACAAAGAAGGAGATAGAAAAGAACAGTGGGCTGAGAATTGAACCCTGTGGGACTCCTTAAAGAGGGGTTGTGGCACAGATGAGCCACCACCAAAAGTGGATAAAAATAAACCACTTTAATTTTTAATTTTTTAATTAATTTACATTAATGTAAAATTTAGGTAAAAGTACATCCACCTTTGTCAATAGCTAAGCTTGTTATAGACTTATTAAATAGACTGGATGCTTCCACCCCCATTTAGTTATCAATATGTGGCATCCACATGACATAGGTTGTGTATCTGTACAGTTGTCATCGCATGAGGATTCTGGCTGCATGCTGTACACTACTGTAGGCTGTGTTATCTAGTATTATAAATACATTTGAGCAGAGAAATGGTCTAGGCTAGACTATAAAATAGTTGCCGGTAAAATCCAAATCTAAATATTTCCAGCTGAAGGGGTCCTTGTCATTCCCTGGGATCACAGGGTTTCTTTTAGAAAAGGATATATTCATCTGCTCACTGTTTGTTGCTTGCTGCTTGGAACAGGAAGATGAGCTGTATTGTTTTGTCTATTCCCAAGTCAATAATGCAACTTTATTTTGTATAACCTCTTTCACACACACTATCACAGAACACTTTTAAATAATTCAAAATTTTGATAGTACATCTCGAGTTTTTAAAATTGCTCTTTTTCAATAAGGATTTTTCTGTTCCTAAGGTGATACTTATAAAGGTCCTAAAGAGAGCAGAACATCACATCTGTGGGCTTATCTCTTCCTTCCCCTTACTCAGTGCAAGTGCTTGCTGTTCCTTCTTTAGCTTTGCTGCTACTAGCAAACTCTCTCTCTCAGGCCCTTAGGAAGAGCATGGGCATATGATGTTGTCATGCTGGGGCATGAGACAGAAGTGTAATAGACTATATAAAACTAAGTGGTGTCAAGTGCTCAAAGCAATTAGACCAGAATACAGAAGTAATTTGCAATGGTGTCCTTTTCTCTCTGTTAACTTATAATTAAGAGGTATAGACAAGGGAGACAAAGTTATGCACTAATGGTGACCAGGTGGACAGACAGGTATGCTAGACAAATGGTAAAGTAGATGCACTTGTTATAAAATGAAAAAGCTTATAATCCTAGAAGTAGGAAAACAACAAAAATACCATGATCAAGTTCCTAGTTGGCTAATTAGCGAAACCTAGCTATATTTTGTTTGTCCTCTGGTACCAGGATACTTTTACAGATTATATCCTTTTTCAACATCAACAATTATTTTAAGAAGTTTTGAACAAAGCAATGTGAATGTGCTAAAAACCAGCACAATGGATGCTGGCTGTACAGCATCAGGTATGCTGGTCTTCTGAAAATTGACACCATTCTGAATTCAACTATCCTGCCCTCTGTGATTATATTTCCATCATATTGATGCAAAAAAGTGGCAACGCAGTTCATTGACAACATAGATTTTGGGTAGAAATATGCATCTTCAATTTCAATCCTAGAAAAGAAGGAACTAACTCAGGATTATGTTCCATCAGCCATGTTTCAGGCTCTCCCTCTTTTTCTGGGCTCAGCCTGTGACCTTTCTATTTGGGATCAGTGTCATGTTACCTAAGTAAAGGAAGAGTTCCAGAGCGTTTCTGATTTATTTTTTTTAATTGTCCTTGTGTGGTTCCAGTATTTACTAGATCAAGCCAAATTTCCACTGACTCTATGGTAGTAAGGTTCCTCGGGAGTCTAAGTTCCTCGAAAACCTCTTTTTGTGAGTTTAGTTATGTCTGTTATGTGAAATGTGTATTATGTTTTTCCACATGCCCATTGCCAGTTTCAGTATGCAGGAGCTGGATGAAAATGTAGAGATGCACTCTCCTGAGAGTTCCACCAAGCATTGCTCAAACCATTAATCCTGTGTTTCTTTGCATTCAAACAACCATCATATTGCTAATGGTTGTGGAAGAATTTTTCAACTTCCTATTTGGGCAGATAATTACATAATTGCCACTTGAGTCTTTCTTGCTCCTTCCTTTTGGACTGTATCTGGTACTGGCCACTGTCAGTGGTAGGAAACTGAACTAATGGTGACTTCTCTGATCCAATATGGCAATTCCATTTTTGCTCAGGGATGTTATTGGGTGTCGCTTTCCTCACTGGATTTTAAGTAGTGTTGTAAACACCCATACATCAGAAGTTTACCTGACTGCACTTGAGAAGTGCTCACATTTTCATTTATTTTTGTGCCCCAAGCAAAATATCGTAGTGGTTTTGGTAATTGAAAATGTCTCACGTAGAGGTTCAATAAATTCATCAGGAGTCTGCTCTTCCACTTCAGTAGACAAAGTTTCTTCCAATGGCACCTTTTGAAAATTTAAAAAAAGCCAATTTTCTGCATTTTTTGAGATGAGAATGAATCCTTTTTAACTTTATTCATTCACAACTCTTGACAGTGTTTAGATTTTTCTTTAGAAAAATTGCTTTCATTACTTCCATCCATACTCTTGCTTCTCTTCTACCACTTTTCATCTTTAGACATACTCAATCTGAGAAATTTGTACACTGATGTTTGGTATCAACTAATCACTTGTTTTGAAGCATTAATTTAACACCTTTCTCATTTATTCTGGTTAGAATTAAAAGTGACCAACAATTGAATTCAGTACTGTGAAGCCTGGAAAAATAAGGTTAGCTACCTAGCTTTATGTGTAGCTCCACATTGTCAGATGCCCTGCCCAACTTTCTAGACGTTTATAGATTCTAGCAAACCCCCTAATGGTTCACGACCTTATACCTCCTCTCAGCCCTTCACAAACTCTTTCCCTTCTCCAGCAGCTAATGAGACTATTCCACCCACTGATCACAACCTCCTCTCCAGCCACCAATGACTCCACCCATTCCTGTTCCACTCCCCCCTCCAGGCTTCCCATCTGGGCCTAATGAAAACCTTGACAATCTCATCACTTTCCTGTTCTAAAAAAGTTAGGAGTTAATTCAATTCACAGATTGAAATTAGAGCCTATGGTTTCTCATACCAACCCACCCCCACCCCAAAAAAACCCAAAAAACCAAAAACCCTGCAAATATGTTCATGTAAATTCTTGGGAGAGAAGGGTGTGAAAAATTGCAGTAAAACTGTAAGAGGGTGGGATGATGTAGTATTTTGTTCTTGCTCAGTCAAGAATGTCTGTTCAGCAGGAGACATAAATATTAATCAAATTAAACATAGGCAAAAGGAGTAAGGAAAAAAACTTTCCTAGCCCTGGAGAATTGACCCAGATGTCAGAACATGGACATAACCCAGAAAAATCTAGGTTTGTTTTTTTCCTGAAGAAAAGCTTTTTTTCACAACCCTAAATGTGTGCTTTTTGTACAGCACTTCAGCGTCCTTCAGTTTTAAAGGCATGCTATAAATATATAGGTGTTTGTTTCACCTATGTTAATTTGTTGTGGATTTGTGTATAAACTAGTGGACAATACCAAGAATTCAGAGACTTGCACAGAGAGGCAACCTATGGGGTTAAGCAACTCTGCTGCTCATGGGAAAAGGTAATAGATACTGAGCTGTAGTGTGAAAAGTGGGGGTGGGAGGGGAATGCCTTTAACAAAAAATTACTGGGTAACAGATTGCACACTGATGCTTATCAGAGTTAGCACACACTTGCTTTTTCACACTTTGCTGGTCTCCCCCGAGGCCGGGATTCTTTGAGGCTAGTGTGTGTGTGTTTTGCCTTTTCAGTCCCCTTTTTGTGACGTGGAAGACGGGGCGAGACAAGCGGCTTCGTGGCTGCATTGGAACCTTCTCAGCCATGAATCTTCATTCAGGACTCAGGGAATACACATTAACCAGGTAATAACACTGAAAATGAATTTATTCTGAGACCAGGTCTTGCTAAAGACCTCTGTTTTTAAAGAGGATTCAACGCATCAGAGAAACTTTATTAGATTTATAAATCTGTATAATTTTATACATTTCATAATAAAAGAAACATTCAGAACTGCACGATAGTTGAAAAACGTGACATACCAGGGACCTTATGGACCATCTCTGCAACAGCTGAGTCTTCTGTTATCTGTGACATCTGGATTTTGCTTGACCTCTTAATTTTTTTAAAGGTAATTTCAAACTTATTTACATGCTGAATGTGCCCACAGCCTGCACGTTTTGGTGGTTAATTCAGTTTCAATTCTCTTGCCAAAGCGATTATTTCTTTACAAATCCAGAGAAGCTCTGTTGTATCTTCTAGTGAACCATGTTGAGGTCTCTGGATACATAATATGAAGATAACAGGGTAGGATTACTTACAATGTCCTCCGCCTTTTGTGACTGGAGAAATTGTTTTCTGTAATCTCAGGCAGGTTTTAAATGTAATGACTCTGTGTGCGTCTGAAATGTTGATGCAGTGTCTGGTTTTAGGCCATGTGTTTCTGTCCCTCTGTAGTGCACTTAAGGACAGCCGATTTCCCCCCCTGACCCGTGAGGAGCTACCTAAACTTTTCTGCTCTGTCTCCCTCCTCACTAACTTTGAGGATGCCAGTGACTACCTGGACTGGGAGGTGAGAACAGGTGCATTTGGAACTCTGCATCACTCTCTCGTTCCATTCGGGTTCGGGTTAGTACATGGTAATGTGTCTCCTTCATTACAAGGGTGTATGGATGTTATAACTGGGCTCAGAGGAACTGGGGATGGAAAACAAGAGGAGACAGGAAAGAGACCAGTTAAGTGATGGACGAATAGTCCTGTTGTGGTTGGGAAGGGATCTGATTGGAGGGTTAAAGGAGTGAGGATGTGGCTGGTTTTATGGGAATCTAGAGACAATTTGGTGGAATATGAGGATATAGTTTAGGTCCTAAGGAGCCAATTGGTGCCAGAACGCTAGGGATACAGTACATGGAAATGCATTCATTTTATAAGGATAAATAAAGAAGGGGAACTTGCCAAAGTTTTTGGCTTGTGGGTGTAGTCTGCTGGTGTGACTCTTCCTCTACAGGAACTCATGGCCTGGCTGGCCCAGGAGAGGAGATGGGAAGCTCTTTGCCCTGTTAGAAGTCTGTGGCCTAGTTTGGCCCAGGAGAGGAGGCAGGAAGACTGGTTGTGCTGGCCTGGAAGAAAAGGCAGGGGGCCATTTGCCCATCTGGGGAAGCCTTTGGTTAGGCTGGTCTGGGAGAGAGACGGTCCTTTACCGTGGCAGGAATGTGGCCAGACTGGCGCAGTGATGCATTGTGCTTTGATGAAGATAAGTCAGTCAGGGATTCAATCCCAGCAAATACTTCTCACTTGGCTTTTCATTTCCATTTGTAGGTTGGGATCCATGGGATCAGAATAGAGTTCATCAATGAGAAAGGTGTCAAACGTACAGCCACGTACTTACCTGAGGTTGCTAAGGAACAAGGTGGGTTTCAGATGGCTGCCATATATGGCAGTTTATCTTGTCACAGAACTGGCATATTTAAAGTTAAGGATTGTGGGTCTAGATTGCAATAGCTGTGAAAGGCGTTCCATTAGAGCCACAAACACACCACACATTATGTGGCTAATAGACACTCCACACCACTGCTGTCTAGCTTTCATCTGGCCCTTCTTCCCCCTCCCATGTACACACACAATTGAGTCCTTTAGGGTGGAAAGGATCCCGGACTTAAACGGTGGAGGATCTTGAAGTTTGGACCTTTCAGCTTTATTCGGTGTTGCATGTTTCCTCTTTGGTGTTTCTCCCACCACCAAGGATATCTGCAGGCCACACAGCACCAGCATTCCAATAGGAGAGACCCTTTCCTCCTCATTCTTGCTAATGTAGCTTCCTCTAGATGAGGGCAGGAGCCAGGCACCCTTTGAGCACAATTCCCACTCAACTAGCAATGGCCACTATTGTAACTGCACAAAATATTGCCTCCTTTCCTCCACATTGCAGAGTTGAGTTGTCACATCCTGCTGGCCCTGGGGCAAAAGACCAAGGTAGGAATTTTAATTCTGATCTCTCACACACTAGTGCACTGTGCTGTCACCAGACCATCAGGCTGGTCCAAATTCGACTCTGTAAGAGCTAGGTATTATTTTAAGATTTAGACAACTAACTTGAGTGGTACATGGAGAAATGGGTCAGCGGTCCATGCAGCAGTAGCAGGGCGGAGACCTTCCCAGAAGAACACTAAGCTGCTATATTTCAAGAGTTACAGTTCCCCTAGGATTTTAGAAGGGTTGGAGTGTGTGTAGATAAGTGTGCAAGTATGAGACCATGCATGTCCAACTCACTCAGTGTGTTTATAAGGCTCAGTCTGTAACCTGCTGTATGTTCCGTTTTTTGTCAGCACTGGTTTTTCTGGTTTTCTACAGCCCTGTTTGTCTCTCGCTTTTCTTTGTAATGTGGCTGTATACTAAAGTAATAATCCCCCTTGCTGTTACTTCTCAACAGACTGGGATCAGATCCAGACCATAGACTCCTTGCTCAGGAAAGGTGGATTTAAGGCCCCGATTACCAATGACTTTAGGAAAACAATTAAACTCACCAGGTAAGCTGACAGCTTTGTAGTTTTAACTTAATCGGATAGTATATTATTGGTTTCAAAAAGAATTACTCCATCTTCTGCTTGCCTTTGATACCAGTATTGATATGCCATATTCAGATGAGAGGTGTAGGGTGAAGGCCAGCATCGCAAATGTTATCCATGAGGTAGAGAGCTTATATTGCAACACAGTGTAATATGTTCACTTCATCCAGAAGTTATGGAGCTGGGCACCTCCAAGTAAGCAAATTCCAAACGAAACTTTACCACCTCTAAATTTACTTGACATTTGTCAAGGTGAAAGATTAAAAGAAATAGATCTCACTAAGCTAACATAAGGTAGATGTTTCTTCTCAATGGATCCCTCCTAGTCCATATATTACTCAGTTAGATGGCATATCTGTGAGGGAAGGTAAAGCTCTTTTAAAGTGGAACCAGCCTTAAAGTTGGCTGGTTTTCAGAATTGCCCACCTATCCATGCTCCCAACTGCACTGTTGGTTCTATTCCCTTTGTGTCTGCTAGGAGGAAGTAGTGTCTGCAGGATATGGGTGTGTAGGGTAAAAATGGGGACTTCTGCTTCTTGTCTTGTAACAGCATCATTTATCATGTCAGCTCTCATCCCAAGCAAGGAAGTGGAAATGTGGTATAGTAACAGAGGAAGGGATGGGGTGAAGATTCATTAAAACCAGGGATAATATGGACTTGCCTTCAGCTGTTGTGTACATATGTAAAATGCTGTGCATGGAAGCAAACCCTGATCTGTTGTAGAAATTCACAAGTTTCCAAAACATGGACCCTCAGATTTTTTGGATTCTGATGGTAGAACACAGAGTAGCTATGTACACTCTTCAGGAAACCCTCCTTTACTTTGAAGCTTCATTAGTCATTTCATAAATGTTTCAAGTATTTTAAAAATTAAATTCACATCAGGGATTAATAACACTTGAAAATAATATTCTACTGTTTCCCTAAAAGTTTAACTCCTCTGCTTATGGCAAACAACTCACACCTTTTCTCAAAGTGGACATGCGTAACGAATGTAAACTGGCAGCTTGTTGCCAGTGTTCCAGATTACCACTTCCTGAAACACTGTAACTATGATTGTCTCAAGTCAGGCTCCAATGTTGAAATACGTGATGCTAAAACACACCTAATGTGTGTGGAAAAGTGAGCTATGTAGAAGGACTCGCATGATCTGACATAAACAGTGTTCTGTTTATAGCAACAAATACCTTTGTCAGTCTTTCGTGCTGAGCTAGCGCAGGTCACTTGTGTCCTCTCTTGAATCATGGGCCAAACCTTACAAGCTTGGATGCCTTAAGTTAGGTACCTAAATTCATATTTAGGCAACTGCATCAAAGTGGCCTGATTCTCAAAGGTGCTGAATACTCATTGACATCTGAGAGGTCTCATGTTGGAAATCTGGTCATGTTGATCACGTGTTTAAATATTTGTTTAGGTACCTGCTTTTAGGCACCCAACTTTGAAAAATGTTGGGCATTGCTTATAGGATGGATGGATTGAGACACAAAGCCCTTCTTCAACCTTTCACTCCAATCTCACAATTTACATTTTTTCAGGCACAGAGCCCATCTTGCTCTGTGTGAGGTTGCTCAACCGTTGTGATGCTATATAAATTAAGATAGTAAGTACACACTTGATATTTTTGCTGATGAATATTGTGTTGTAGTTACAACCTGTTATTTCCTGTTTCCTCCCAGGTACCGCAGTGAGAAGGTGACAATCAGTTATGCAGAATATATGGCTTCCCGTCAGCATTGTTTCCAGAATGGCACTCTTCATGCCCCGCCCCTCTACAATCATTACTCCTGACACAAGGCTGCATGACCAGTCTCGCCCCCCAGTTGCCACCAACGGCTATGACATCATTGGGGCAGATGCCTCCTCTTCTTGGTCCAGTTACTTCTATTACTGCACCATTTTATGATGCTAGCTTCCGTTGCCAAGTCTGCCTTCCAGCTGACCTGGGGGGAATGATGTGAGTGTGACAGAACTTCAGGGGCCCAAGCCTTATCTCAGCCTTCCCTCAAAATGGGGGTTTAGTTGGATTGGGGCTCCATAACTAGGAATTGCAGTGAGGTGCAGAAGACCTCTGGGAGTGCAAGTGCCACTTTCATATTGCTGTATCCTTGTATGTCCTACACTCTGGAAACTTGAATTGTTAATTTTGAAAGCCCCCCAGATCAAGTAGGAGCGTTCCTCTGGCAGTCTGGGCAACGGAGTCCAACAAAACATTTTTAGGTTATTTTAAATTCTTTTTTTAATCTGGTATTTGTTGTGTATCAAGATCTGATTACAGTCCCCAAACATCACAGGTGGACATCATGTTAAGGGGAGGGTTGAACATCTGGATAGCACCCCCTCCTGCTGGATGGAAACCTTTTAAAGATGTGAACACCCTTTGGATGGTATTACAAATGAAACCATTGCTTAAACAAACCCCAGAAGGCTTTAATTCTCAGATTCCACTCTCAGTTGAATTCTCCAGCCCTCCTCTTCTGGTTCATATTCAGTTTGCTGGTTTAAACAGTGTTTTATGATGTAGCCTGCTATTGAACAGAAATGGTGAGGTACTTGAGTCTGCCTGGAAGATCTCCTCTCAATTACAACTAGGCTTCCTTACTGCTTTAGACACTGGTGGTAGAGCCTACGACGGATTGGGGAATGGGAGGGGGCTCTTGCAGGGCATTGATTGCAGTCATACAAATGAATTTAGTGCCTGAAAGTTGTTTAAGTCAAGCAAGCACTCTCCGAGACATTCCTTTCAACAGGACAGCCACTTTCTCTAGGGTGACTATTGATCTGATATGAGAGTTGTTGATGTTCCAGTTCAAGGCAGGTCCACAGAGTAAAGCTATGTAGGTTACCTTGTAAATCATTGTCTAACACAATTTAGTCATTGCCACACCAAGTAATTTTTTTTAAATATCAGTTTTACCCAAACCCTATTAAACTCCTGTGCATTTTGTATTTCCTCACCCATCATTGCTGATTACACAAGATATTTTGCTACTAAATGGAAGCATCTTCTTATCCAGTCTGCATACTCCTCCTACCCTAGTCCCTGAATGATGTCCTGAATACTGGATTATGGCACCTCTAAATTAATCAGCAGGGGCTATAAAATGATTATACAAGCTTCTTACAAATATCTTGGTAATAGGCAAGGATGGTCAAAGAAAACACAGATTAAGAGCATAATGGTCTAATGGATATTTGATTGCATATATCCTCTAAAATATGTGTGGTAATGCTGGCTTTTTAAACAGTCTGATATTCCCAGCCAGAAATTTACACAAGTTCTCTCCTTGTGTGGGAAGTGGGTCTGTAAGAAACCTCAAAACTGAGCATGCTGTTCCTTCTAATTCTTCTGAAGAAGTGAACAAAACCTTGCAGTTTTGCTTGTCAGTATCATGTTGTGCTGCTCTTGGGGGAATGTAGATGTGAGGAAAAGGAGGGGGTCCTATTTTGGATATCTGTGCAATATTGTCCCAGCCTTGCTTCTGTACTGGGTCATTCTTATGAATTACCACATTTCCCTTGTGATGTAGATGAAACAAGTTTGAAGATTAAGGGATTGTTTCACAATTTCCTGCTGCTGAGAATAAATCAGTCTTGTTACAAACTAGAGTGATTTGTAATTACTCTCCTAGGTGCCGTGAACTGATGTGGGAGGGGGCAGGGTCTGGTCTGGACATACCATTCACCTCCGCCGTCAATCAGTACTGATACATAGGGCTACACTCGTTACTGTTCAAGTGTTCTATGTTAGAATTTGATTTTTAAAGATTTAAAAAAGCGAAACAATTGGTGCTAAAACGTCACCCCTGAGCATGCTCAGTGAGACTGATCATGCAGGTATATAGTGCCAGGCTGTTCACCCCTGGGCACACTAGCGAGACAGGTCATGCAGGCATATAGTGCCAGGCTACACAACTCTATAGTTTATTTTTCAAATGTTTGCTCTGATCTGTGTCTTTGAAAGTGTATTGTGTTCTCTGGATTGGATTGGATTGGATTGGATTGGATTGGATTTTAATAGCGGAGGGGGTGGGTTAGCTGCCATTTTAAGAACAGAACTTTAGGACTGAGTGACCTGGTTGCATTAGATGGAAGTGGGCTGAATGGCTCTGGAGTGGGGAAGCCTTACCCCTCCCACTTCCAACCCCCCCCCCCCCCCCAGTCTATAAATAAAAATGTCTCTATTAAAGATGGACTGTGTTCTTGTCTTGGTGCTGTGAGTGGAAGAGCGAGCAGACCCAAGAAACACCAGTCTGCTGTCTGAGAACTGGGCACTCTCAGAATCAGTTCCAAGTGGGGTCCAGTTAGAAATCAATTGAAAAGCATGCCAGTAGTCACATCATCTCAGAAAAATCTCTGGCAGGGACAGTGGTTCTCAGGAAATAATCCTATTTCTGAATCATTAGATGGCAGGTATGCATAAGGATGAGACAAGTCTGAAATGAAACATACTGCTTTTCAGTTGCCTGACAAGAAGTGGGCAACCAAAATAAATGGTGATCACTAGGATTAAAGATTGTCTCTGCAGGGTTCCCTTCAGTTGCTGTAGCCCTCAGCTGTATAGCAGGTAAAATCTGCTCTTTGGAGGGTCCCAGCAATAGTCAGCTGGTTTGGATTTGGCTCATCCTTAGCTGAGTGCCTTTTGGTCCAGAAGGGTTTATTCTCATGATAACCATTCCTGGGAAGTTACCTTGCTGCAGTTATGCATTGTCTTCTTTTACAGTAATCACCGGAGAATGTCTTTGATCACTGGAGTTGTCAGTGTTGGAATGTTTTCACTGTGAGGTTCTTAAACTTTTCTTTTTCATAATGTTAAACATCCAATCTCTATAGACGCCATTTCAGTCTGAAAAGTTTTATGGTCAAAATATCACATATAGCTACAGTTTATAAGAACAAAAACGTCTAAGAAATCCTGAAAGTTCATTTTAACTTTGGCACAGGATTACCTGTTTTTCATAATACGTTAACATCTGCAGTCTTCACAGACTTAGTGCTGTTTTCTGTTTGTATTCTGGAACCTACATGTTTCATTTTTTGGTTTAATTTTATTTTATTTTCTTAAAGCAAGGAGACTTCTTTTGACATTCAGTGCAGAGATGTCAGACCAATTATTTGTATTACACTTGGTTGCCTCCTAGCTATATAACTTCTGAGTGTAAATCATTGAACTCTATCCTCTAATGAAGTATTGTAGAGAATAAATCATAATGGATCAAGATGCTTTTGTTCTGTCTCATCTTTTCTCTCTCCTTCTTTCTCTCTCTGAATTTTGAGGTAGAATAAGATGCTATCTCACCTTGAAAGATGAACATGTTGTATGAATATAAGGTCTGTTTAATGAACTTGAATTTCCAGTCTGGTTTTTGGAGGAGGGTAATAGATTATCAGACAGCCAGCTGTGAAGGGAGAAAGCAACTTGAGATGTGTGAGGAAGTTTAAAAAAAAGTCACATGAATGTTTGTCACATTAAGAATGACATACAACTACATTACAGAGAAAAGGCCACATTCCTGTAGTTGGCAGCAGAACTAATTTATGGAATTATAGTTAAGTAGATATCTCTGAGAGTACAAAGGCTTATTCTTAAATTCCTGTGTATTCTGTGCAAAGGCCTCATGACTTCACCAGTACACAAATGCTGAATTTTTTGGCATCTTGGAAATTCTGAATTTGTGTATGCAGCTCAAGCTGCTGCAAGTGTTTTAAAAATGGAATACTCTAAGGTGCCACAAGTACTCCTTTTCTTTTTGCGAGTACAGACTAACATGGCTGTTACTCTGAAACCTACTTCTGTTCAACATCCCGTCTTCAGATGACCCTCAAAATCCCCATTGAGACTGAAAATAATTATTCTCCACCTTTATTAGAGCTTTTCTGTTGAACAGTCACTCAAGTGGTTGCTCAAGACAGGATCCAGTGACTACATAATAGTATTAATTATATATTTCCATTTTCTGTGTTCTAGGGGGTAGCAGTGAGGAGAAGTGTAAGAAGAGTGAGAGTAGGTGAAAGGAGAGAGGTCTAGGTGGGAATGGTTATTGAATGGTTAGTGATTTATTTCTTTGAGGGAAGGAGAAGGACCTCCAAGCTGTTTTATCCTAATCAAAGAAAACTGCTTGAGAAGCTCCTGCTCTTCAAGATTCAGGGTTGGCACTTGCCAGGAGCATGTACACTGAAAACTGGACTCCTCCTTGTGGAGGAGGAAATGCAACCAGGGAAAATATTGTTTTTTAGCAAAATGTTCTGACTGGGTGCTAACGACAGAAAAGCTAGCAGGTGAATTTTCAGGGGGTGAAATTTCTGTGGCCAAAATTTCCAGCTGCCTCTAAGGGTAAATTCTGCAGCCATAAAATTATGGTATTCATGAGGCCTTGGTTATATTATTATGTGTGTTTGTGTAAAGTCACCTTCTGAGGCCAACTTAAATAGTATAAAGAAAAAATAAGCTAAGAATACATTAAGATGAGCTCAATATCCTTCCTGTTTACAAAGGAGTTGGAATAGGTTGACTTATTCATCATGTATTTTATGTGCACTGCATCCTTATTGGATCCTTTGTACCATGTCAAGTATGAAGTTGATGTAAGAATCACTTTGTCCATCTTTTCACCTAAGGCTCTTCCCAGTGTGATAAGTGGCATGCATGCAGCATTTCTCTCCATTTTCCTTCATAGCTGCTGGATATTGTGAAATAAACCTGTCATCTCCAGATGCAATCTTTTCTTTGGTGATAAGAGAGCACGTTTTCTTAAGGCTGCTTTTACATTATACAGCATGTATCATTTACGTACGATGCATGATATTATTAGACTGCACTGACTTAATGCTATACACTACATTAAAAAGCAATTACAACTATGTGTATTATATACCGTTAAAGTTCTATTAATTATGTTTTGGTTTTACTTATTTAATGGATGCTGTACTTTTGCTATTTTTTTACTGAAATGCTTGGGTATGTTTCAAGAGCATTTTTATGTCAGCTTGGTTTTAGAGTAACATACTGATTTTAAACTGTTGCATTTTTTTTGCTAATTCTATACACTTTTTTCAATTTAGTTGCCCCTTATCTTAGCAGTTTTGTGCATTTTAAAGTAGCATTTTTGTCTAAAAGTTTCTTTAAAACTGTTTATAACTTTACCAAATTTTAGTGGACACAATTTTTTAGGTAACTGCAGACTGGTAAAACTTCATAACACTGGCACAATCAATTGAATATTTGTTTACAATGTTTTAAATACATTTTAATCCAAAACTATTTGGACTTGTTTTTAGTTTTAGGACTTTTTAATCTTTTTTTAATGTATTTACAAAATTTTACTCTATAGTTTTTGTTTTCTTAGTAACATTTATTTTACACCTACAATTAAACTGAACTTTTGGATAGGATTTTAATGACTGACAGTTTTGTCAGGTTTTTTTAATGGCCATTGGACCATTTAAATTAGCTTTATTGTTCACAATTAATAACTTATTAAAACAGAGTTTGGATGGCACTTTTTAATAGGATTTTTAATAGGATTAATAGCTTTTACTTCTAATACTTACTGATATATTTATTTGTGCTGGGTTGGCATTTGCTTTTAAAGCACAGAGCTATTTGAAAAAGAAAACCACTTATTGTGGCTTTTCTTTGGAGTCCTAATAGAATTTTAATTAAGTAGCATGTTTTATTTACATTTGTGTTACATTTTTAAACTGTACACACAGCACGTTCCATAGGAATACACACTTCTTTTACAACTTAACTTTTACTTTTAATTTGTTATATTAGCTATTGGAATTGTGTGTTTTGTATTTAATTTCTATATATCCCCATCAAAGTGACTGTATGATTGCCTGGAGCCATCGTAAAGCTTAGTGTTTATAACATTGCTTTTTTTGTGGCCATATTTTTGCTGTAGCTCTGGAGGTGCGCTGTTGTTGTGGGTTTTGGTTTTGTGGGGTTTTTTTTTGTTTGGGGGGGTTTCAGCTTTTTCAGCTGCTGTTTTATTCAAAAAAGGGATTTGGGGGTTTTTTCCACTATTTTCGTTTTGGCCACCTTATTTTTATTTATTAATTTAACTTTAATGTTTATTACTTAATTTACAAAAAATGGTTAAATTTTGAAAAGCATTGAGACACCTGAAGGGTTAACTAATAAAGTTAAGAGTGTCAGGAGGTGTTGGCTGCTGCCCAAAGTGTCTGTCAGCTTTGAATGAAAGATTCAGATAGATTTTTAGTGGACTTTTTTAAAAGCTAATTGATTTTGCACCTCCTTTTAAACATTTCTTTTAAAATAAGTGTGTTTTTTACATTCTGCAGTCCCTTGCTATGTTGTAAACGGTTTATTAAGAGTAGGGTGACCAGATAGCAACTGTGGAAAAACAGGATGGGGTGGGGGATAATAGGTGCCTATATAAGAGAGTCCCAAAAAGGGACTGCCCCTATAAAAATGGGACATCTTGTCATCCTAATTAAGAGACCAAATAAATATTTAAAACTTGTTTGGCTTAGCCTTGCTAGCTGAGACTGTTAATCTTTCTTTCCTAAAATGATTTTACATTTCTGAAGTTTTCCTTCTGTAAATTGTAAGTTATGAGCAGATGATACTTAAGTTGTTTACATTTTAAACTCAAATGTTTATTTGTATATTTAAACTTTGAATAAGTTTTTTTACAGGCGAGAATTTTTTTTGGCTTGGGCTATAATAAGCGCTGTGTTCTAACCACGTCTTGTTTTACTGCTGTTTTCACTGCCTTGCTTTCCTTTTGTGTTTCAGCTATTTCAGGCTTTAGGAAGCCGATTGTTTACACTAATTTTTTTCTGTTTTGGACAGGCAGTATTTCCTTTGTAACTTACTAGGCGTGTTTTCCTTTTTTTACAATTTGTTGTTTGAGCTGATCAATGCCCATTGTGGTGTTTTTAATTATTTTTTTATACAAGTGTACCCAGGTTATGTTTTTACAAGTATACTCGGAAGCAATTAAGTCATATAGAAATCCCTATGTAATTTGTAGTGATTTTGATTAAATTGTTTATAGTCCAGTAATTTAAATTAGATTGTCATTTTGCCTGCAGCAGCCAGCACAATTGATTATTTACAGACACATTTCTCGGGAAAGGCCATTTTTCTCAAAAGGTCTTTAATGGCTTCTCTGGAGATGAAGCACATAATGGTGGAAGTTGTCACCACCAGACCTTCCCTTTGCATCATTTGTTTTATTATTAAGGGTTTTATTATTATACTGCCATAAGTGAGTTCCATTATTAAACTGAGCATTCCTCTTCTTGAATGCCTTAATTTTAACATTTCCACAACCCCCCCAACTGTTTACCTCCAAATGCTGCAGTGTTCATTTGTGCAAATGCTTTTTTTAACTTTTTGTTTTAAAGTGACACGTTTGTCAGGCAAATCTTTTTGGTGGCATTAAGCTTATTTATGGTTTTTGCACTTATTTTTTAACTCCGTACACTTTACCTGCAAAGCTGTTCTACGTTAAATACAGTCCATGAAGGATGGTTGCTTTTGACATGTTTTCTTTAGCTTTTTTTTATTTGCTTTTTATGCTTTTTACATTTATTTCTTAAGGAGGCACATTTTGTTTGTAAAGTTTTAGCCACCTGAAATAATCATTGTGACTCTAGTGCCTTGATTTGAGCTTTCTTTGCGTAGGGTAAAAAAAAACGTAGATACTATTTTTTTTCGTGGCTGCCAATGGGTCCTACATTTTTTTTTAAATGTCAAAAGCATTCAACAGCCCTCTGCTGTGCTCTGCCAAGCATTCTTTTTTGCCTGTCTACTTCCACGCTCTGGAGTTCCTTTTTCATCCGATTTCAGTCTCCCCCTAATACTTCTCTGGGGAGTCCACAGAGTCCACTCTTAGATTTAACCTTCTTCTCCTGCATGTGTTAACTTCTTCATATTTAAACCCATAATCCCATCCAATGCCATTTCCCTCAATGGCTGCAGTGTTCACACTAAGGGATGTGCCCTTTATCTGCTCCAGATGAGCAGCAAGTCACAGCACCAGTATGTTGGGTGGCTTTTGAGACCTTATCCACTCGGTAGCCTCAGACTTTATTCACTTGGTTCCCAAAAATTCAGCTCAGCTTCAAACTTGTCCCTGCGGTTTATTTGTTGGAATACAATTAACCTACATTTAAGTTGATTAGGCTCAAGTGTAGAGGGTGGTATAAGGCAAACCACATATCCAAAGTTACATAGCAAGCTTCCTTTTATATACATTCACATATTACATTGCATTTACTATACATTATGTGTTTTGGGATTGGCTTGTTTACTTTGTAAGAATCAATCCCTGTACAGCACACTCTGTCCACACACTGTCCATGTATGACTTATTCTTTATCTTTACGTTCTGGACTTGTTATATACATTATCCTGCCCATTGTAAATGGCTCCCTAAGTGTTCCCCCTAATTTTAGCTAGTACAGACATTCTGTTTCCAGCCTGCTAATCCAGTTACCTCTCTCATCGTGTCTTCTAAGAAATAAGGCCTCACCCATGTCTAATTACTCATGTCAGCCAGGCCTACAATCTGATCCTTTGTTCCACATCCAGTATCAAGTTGACATAAGAATCACTTTTTCCAGCTTTTCCCCCAAGGTGTGAAGCTAGTGGCATACATGGAACATTTCTCTCCACTTTCCTTCAGTGCTGCTGAATATTGTGAAATAAGCCTCTGATCCCCAGATGCAATCCGAGCAAGCCCTTACAGTCGAATCTATTTTCCTGCTCTCTCCCAGCTCTGATCTTAGTACCAGGCACAGGCTCCAGTGGAACAGCCAGGCAGGGCTTCAACTGTCTAGTTTGTGAAGCTACCCAGCTATACAACTATCTGAGAAACTGGGGCAAGTGTAATGAACCCTCAAACTAGCAGCATTAATTTACCAGCAGGTTAAGGGCTCACCCATCCTAATGGTGGAGATCAGTCAAGTGAGAGCGTAGTGGTAGTAGTTAACTCTTATAAAATGCTGTGAAATATGAAAATGAAAATGAGCTAGGTGTTAGTATCCAGAAAAACTGTTTGTTTATATATATATATGAGCTGTTACCCAAAATGTGGGGCCCTGTGGGTTGTTTCTGTTAAAAGGAGAAATTTATCACTCAAGTATTTCTTTGAGGCAATCCTTATTTACAAAGAATGTACACAGTCCTGTTTCCTTGAACGCAGGAGGAATCAAACAGTTTTTGCTTGCAGCTCCAAGTCGTCTTTCAAGTCAGTAAGTGAACTCAAAGCTATTAGCTTTTTCTTAGGGCTATGCTATAAGTGGTTCTGTGGCTATCTGGTGCTTCCTTGCTCCCTTTTTCTCTCTAATTTTCTGGTCTTTCTGGAGAAAAAGTGATCACCATTCTCTTTAAAATAATTCTTACCATATTTGAAGCCTGTTATTAGTTATTGAAGCCCCCTCAGTCTCCTTTTCCCAAGACTAAACATGCCAGTTTTTTTAGTTTCAGGTTTTCTAAATCTTTTATCATTTGTGTTGCTTTCCTCTGAACTCTCCAAATGGTCTATATCTTTCCTACAGTGTGGTGTCCAGCACTGGAGATAGTACTCTAGCTGAGGCCTCACCTGTACTGAGTAGAGTGGGACAATTACCTCCTGTGTCTTTCATACAACACTTCTGTTAATACACCCCAGAATATTAGCCTTTTCAGCAACTCTATCATGTTTGACTCGTAATCAATATTCACTATAACCTCCAGATCCTTTTCAGTAATACTACCATCTAGCCAGTAATTCCCTGATTTGTAACTGAATATTTGATTTTTCTCTCAAGTTTAGTACTTTACACTTGTCTTTACTGAATTTTATCTTGTTGACCAATTCTCCAATTTATCAAGGTGATTTTAAATTCTAATCCTGTCCTCCAAAGTGCTTGCAACCCCATCCAGCTTGACATCATCCAGAAATTTTATAGGCATTCTCCACTCCATTATTTAAGTCATTAATTAAAATATTAAACCGCACTAGACCCAGAAAAGACCCCTTGGGACCTCACTAGATACGTCCTCTCAGTTTGACAGCTAACCATTGATAACTATTCTGAGTATGTTTTTTCAACCAGTTGCGTACCTACTTTATAATAATTTAATCTAGACCATCTTTCCCTAGTTTGCTTATGAGACTGTCATGTGTTATCATCAAAAGCCTTACTAATATGTTGCTGACCTGATAAAACGAGATCTGTAAGAATTAGATATTGTAATCGTCTTATTTTTCCCTCTCTGTTTTTGCTTTTAAGAAGGTAATGTTTTCATAACAATAACAATACCAAATGGCATTTATTAAACAAGATCATAATAATTGCTATTTGTCACTAATTACTGAACAAAAACCAAGTAACTTTGGGCTTGACTTCTAGAGTGGTGAGATTTTTACCTGTGAATTCAACAAAAGGAAACCACTTTTCAAAATAATTTCTGTATTTTAGTTTATTTTGATAAGGGAGTTTTCCTGTCACCAACACTTCCCAAATTGTATTAAGCCAGGATACTACTGGATGATCCTTTTTTCTTCCAGTGAGATGTGGTAGCACAGCTAGTTGCTACTAAGTGGGTTACTAATTTGTTTCAAACATTAGGAAGCTAGGAATTGCCCATATTGGATCAGACCAGTGGTCCATATAGTTCAATATCCTGTCTCTGAAAGCAGTCCGTATCAGCTGGGTTTTTTTCCACTCAAAGTCCCAACAATAGGAACAGTGAGTTCACTGGTAAATTGTATTTGGTAAGTTCTTTAACTTCCTTGAATATGTTTCTGTTTTAGTATATGACCTCCAAATGAATATGAAATCTCACTTTTATCTGACATTCTTTCTAACCATCATCTCTTTGCTACAAATATTTTTAAATCCATTCCTAAGACCCACTGTTACAGTAACTGGTATTTTTTCCCCTGAATAGCACATGTTAAAGATGAGCCACCTGCCCTCTTTTGTTGAATCAGTTTTGATTTGCTTCACAGGATGTACAACACTTACTGATCTAATTTTGAAATATATTTATTGGAGCCTACAAGAATAAAAAGGCAAGCTCCTCTTGAGAATATTCTTATCACTTTGGTCCTATCATTATAGCCTCTTCAGCTGTAGCAAGACACCTTTACAAGTGTCTGGCTTTCTGTTAATTGTTTTTCCACATAGCTCAGTGGAGAGGACACACAGACAAGAACCATTCAAAATTCATAACTACATGAGCTACCTACTATTCTGAGAAGATTGGTGCTCTTTGCAAATAGGTTATCTGAGAAGTCGCTGTGATTCCAAGTGCGTTCTAAAAGCTTCGCTGATCAAACTGGCATTGAATCTTTTCTTGTTTCATTGTAAACTTAATAGAGATTGTCTAATTTGCCAGATGTTCCCTTCAGCGTTTTAATTCAGTCTTCCTACCTGTACTGTTTAGCAATCTGAACTAGTTTCCAATCAGTTTCTCCACCTCATCCATTTATCCAGATGGAATGCTTTAAACATTTAGAGTTGGTCCATTCATAACTTTACAGCCTACCCTTTTTCAAGTTTTAAATACTTTGCTCTTACTATTCTGTAGGAAGCAGCGCATTTTTATACAGGTGAACAGTTAAATCTTCTGATTCTTTAGAAATTACAGCAACCCATTCTTTTTTTTTTTTTAAAGGTTGTGTTACGATCATATGAAGTCATAACAGCATGGGCAGCAATCTCATCAGATCTTGCAAACTAAACAGGATTAGGTTGGGTAGGTATTTAAATGGAAGAGCTCCAGGAAAGACAAAACTGTGCAAGAAAGTTGTTAGGTATCTTTTGGTGGCACTCTTCTGTCACCATTGTGGCATTGAACTGGCATGGCATGGAATAGGGGACATTGTGTAGTAAAGAGATTCCGTTTTTTGAGGAAGCTTAAAATCAAGGTCCTGACTACTGGTAATTTAACATCACAAGGCATTTCCCCCACAAAATTTGGGGTATTAATCACAGTGAACTAGTTAAACTCCAACTTGAGTAGTTTAGAATTTTAAGAAGGTAAAATGTTTCTCTAGCTTTACTTGGATACGAAATTCCTCATGTTCTGTCGCCTACTCATAACCTCTCTTGTGGCTTCCCTTTGCTTCCCTGTCAGAAAGTCATTTTTCTGCAGGGAAGCAAAGAAATGGGCGGGGGACATAAATTCTGAGCATGCGCAGTGGTGCAGAATTCCCCCAGGAGTAAGATCCTTTATAGAGCATATAATGCAGGGGTGGGCAAAATTTTTGGCCTGAGAGCCACATCGGCATTGAGAAACTGTATGGAGGGCCGGGTAGGGAAGGCTGTGCCTCCCCAAACAGCCTGGCCCCTGCCCCCTATCCACCCTCTCCCACTTTCTGCCCCCCTCGGAATCCCCGACCCATCCAGTGTTCCGTGTCCGCTAACTGCCTCTCTCCCCCCCCCCCCCCCGGGACCCCCCCCCATCCAACCCCCCTTTCTCCCTGTCCCCTGAGTGCCTCGACACCTATCCACACTCCCGTCCCTAACTGCCCCCCGGGACCCCACCCTCTATCCAACCCCCCCTGCCCCCAGACAGCCCACCCCCGGGACTCCCACAATTATCCAACCCCCCCCTGACTGCCCTGACCCTTATCCAGACCACCACCCCCTGACAGCCCTGCTGGAATTCCCATGCCTATCCAACACCCCCTGTTCCCTGATTGCCCCCCGACACCTCTTGCCCCTTATCCAACCCCCCCCCCATACTGCTCAGAGCAGCAAAGCCCTGCTACCCAGCCACGCCACTGCCACACTGCCCTGCTGGAGTGGTGGGCCAGAGCACTGGCAATGCGTCGTGCTGAGGCTGCGGAGGAAGAGGGACAGTGGGGAAGGGGCCAGGGGCTAGCCTCCCTGGCCAGGAGCTCAGAGGCTGCGCAGGTCGATCCTGCG
Source organism: Eretmochelys imbricata (assembly GCF_965152235.1). Lineage (NCBI taxonomy): Eukaryota > Metazoa > Chordata > Testudines > Cheloniidae > Eretmochelys > Eretmochelys imbricata. Next base: position 47,080,107 of record NC_135580.1, read on the forward strand.
GGCCGTAGCTTGCCCACCTCTGATATAATGTGTAAATCAGTTTAGAAACATTCTTGGTGGGATTACGCTTGGTGAAAAGCCATTCTGTTTGCTGTCATAGAAATGTAGAGCTAGAAGAGACCTCAACAGGTCATTTTGTTCATTCTGCCACACAGAGGCAGGATTAAGTATATCCAGACCATCCCTGACACGTTTGTCTAACCTTTTCCATCTTTCTACCACTATTAAATATTTGTCAGTAAGATAGCTAGCTCTATTTCTAATACACCTATCACTGTAGGGTCTAGGCCCCAGCGATGGAAATGAAAATTCTATCCATGAAAAAAATCTTAAATTTTTTTCTACTCCCCTATTAAACCTGCTGTTCATAGTGGGCTTGCTTAGGATGTTTGCTTTCCTGTAGAATGTAGCTGGGCCACTCTATAGCTCTGCTATTGGAGGAAGACTTGTGGTAAGACTATGTCTTGCAATACAATTTACTAGTACCCAGTCTCTGTGTCAACCTGATTTCTGATGTTAGAGAGTCCCAAAACCTAAGACCCACCAGTGAGAATACCTTGCCTTCTAGTCCCTGAGAATTTCACCATCAAATGGAGGGACAGGCTACAGTTGCCAATTTTGGTTGGACGTATTCCTGGAGATTTCATCACAGGACAATCTTTAATTCCTGGAGACTCCAGGACAACCCCGGAGGGTTGACAACCCTAGGACAGGCAGGCAGCATCTCCCAACCAACTGCCAGAGACTATTGAGACATGCAATGTGGTCTATGGGTATGGATGTTAGATCATCAATATAACCATTAGTATCTGCATACTATATCCAGCTCTGCCATAACTGGAAATAGTCTAAAATACTGGTAGATACCAAACGATGCTACAACTGGCTCCCTAGCATCTTCTCAATAATCTTGCCCTGGAAGGAGATTAGAAATAAGCAAGAGGTGGTTAGATTATCAACATGATCCTGAGCCAGAGGGTCAGACAAATGCACATATCAGTAACTGAAAGCATTGCCTCTCATCTTGGTCAAAAGTGGATTAATAGATTCACTGGTGGCTTTTACCAACCAAGAAGGGTGGTGGGTCCAGCAAATGCATTACAAGACCTTTTCCTATGCAACTGAACCAAACTATGTCAAGAAAAGTAGTGGGGATTTGCTTTTTTTGAGAGGTTGTCTTTGGTGCACTCAGTTATTTCTGCCCCGTAGGATGTAAGTGACTGCCAAAAGAAGCAACAGTTGTGTGGATCTGTGTCTGGGTTAGTTAGTTGCTTATATGGAGTAGTCATACGGGCTGAGAGAGCTACTAGTCATTGCTCTGGCCGAGGGAGGAGAAAGATTCCTTTGCAGTTTCCACACAAGATCACACAGGCTCCATGCTGAGTTTTGAGGCCAATAACATGAAATGTCCTCTCTGCGGTGAGCTGGAGGGGGGCGAGAACTTGATGTCTTGCAGATGGTTCCAAATTGGGTTTACCCTGTAGTGTCCAGCGGCAGGGGAGCTGGCCCTACTCGGCCTGCCCATGCCGGCCCTACTCGGCCTGCCCATGCCATCCCTACTCGCAATGAGTTAGTTCTGTCCTGCCTCTGGACCAGACCAGCCCTGAGGGGCCCGGGCCTACCACCCAGCAGATGGCGGCCGGGGCTAGGCCGCACCACACACGCTGAGGGACCTTTTTGCCCTGGACCCAAACTGGGGCCTGGCCCCGCTCAGCCCGGCCTGGGGGAAGGGTGGGAGGGAGACGCCGGCTCTCCCAGCAGGCTGCGCCCGCTCCGCCCGTCGGCGCCCCCCGGCGGGAGCCTCGGAACTCCGGGCTCTGGGCGCGCAGCCGCGAGGCAGGAGGAGGGCGGGGGCTCGCGGCTGCCTTCGCTTCCGGCGGGGAAGCCGGTGCCGGCTGAAGCGATGGCGGCCGGAGGCAGCGAGGCCCGGGTCGCGGACGTGGAGGAGGACGCCTCGCAGCTCGTCTTCCCCAAAGGTGCGCGGGGCCGGGGGACGGAGCCCGGGAAGTAGGAGAGGGAGATTCCCCCGGGAGCTGGCGGGGACGAGTGGAGATCAGGAGAGGGAGATTCTGCCCCTCCGGAGCTGGGGGGGCACATGGGGGGGTCCGGGGAGTAGGAGGGGGAGACTCCACCGAGCGGGGGAATGGGGCGCAAGGGGAAAACATGGCCTTCTCCAGCTTGTTGAACCCCAGGTTACCTCCCCCCATTCCTGTATCTGTTTCCCTGTAAATAAAAGGAACAGTTCCCGGCGGAAAGAAGAGTCTGGAAATCGGGGGCCACTTGACTGCACCCAACCGTATCAATACAATCCGGCTGCAAATTGGGGTTTGAACCTATGCTGTGCCTGGCCTTCTGGGGAATTAAAGCTCCAAACATGAAGCTCCTGGTGTAATTCTTTATCTGGCTGCAGAGTTTTGGCCTCCTGGCCCTTGTCTGACCCAGAGTTTAACTTGGGAGCTCAGTCACATTTCCCGAGCTGTTGATCATTATAAATCCCCATATATCAAAAATCAGGGTAATTTCAAAAAGAAAAAATTATGGAATCTCTGATAGCTGTGACAATTGCTCAATCATCATTGTTGTAGCCGGCCATCTGATTCCAGCAGAACCAGTACATCTTTGAAGTGTTCTTTAAATGACATTATATAATGCTTTTCAGTGTATAAAGGAGTATTATTAGTATTGATTGTACCATGCTGTGCAAATACAGGACAAAGAGGCAGTCTCTACCACAAAGAGCTTTATGTAAAAAACCCTGATCTGTATCAAGCTGGCACAATTAAATGATCCCTGGGTTTGATGTGAGGAACTCTATTTTTTCTTCTCTGTGGTCCATGACACAAAGGTATTGCTGCCTGTGAGAATATTTTCAAATTATTATTATTTTTTTGTTTTGGAAACCAACTGTTAAGGTTTGAAACAGGGATTACAGCTGCCCAGTGGGTTCTGCTGAAAATATTCTGAATCTGAAAAAGATACTAATATTTGAATAGCTATATTTGTTCCTTCAAGGTGTCCTGAAAAGGGAAAAAATTGGGTTTATTCTCTTTTTTGCTTTTCTGGTGTAAATGGAGACCCAAAATATTTGCAATCTACTTGCTTTTTAGCATTAGAAATTCATGTCCTGTCTATTCTGGTAAAAAGAAAAGGAGTACTTGTGGCACCTTAGAGACTAACCAATTTATTTGAACATGAGCTTTCGTGAGCTACAGCTCACTTCATCAGATGCATACCGTGGAAACTGCAGCAGACTTTATATATACACAGAGAATATGAAACAATACCTCCTCCCACCCCACTGTCCTGCTGGTAATAGCTTATCTAAAGTAATCATCAGGTTAGGCCATTTCCAGCACAAATCCAGGTTTTCTCACCCTCCACCCCCCCACACAAATTCACTCTCCTGCTGGTGATAGCCCATCCAAAGTGACAACTCTTTACACAATGTGCATGATAATCAAGTTAGGCCATTTCCTGCACAAATCCAGGTTCTCTCACTCCCTCACCCCCCTCCAAAAACCCACCCCCATACACACACAAACTCACTCTCCTGCTGGTAATAGCTCATCCAAACTGACCACTTTCCAAGTTTAAATCCAAGTTAAACCAGAACATCTGGGGGGGGGCCGGTAGGAAAAAACAAGAGGAAATAGGCTACCTTGCATAATGACTTAGCCACTCCCAGTCTCTATTTAAGCCTAAATTAATAGTATCCAATTTGCAAATGAATTCCAATTCAGCAGTTTCTCGCTGGAGTCTGGATTTGAAGTTTTTTTGTTTTAAGATAGCGACCTTCATGTCTGTGATTGCGTGACCAGAGAGATTGAAGTGTTCTCCGACTGGTTTATGAATGTTATAATTCTTGACATCGTCTACAGCCAAGCTCTGCGATACAACCGCATTTGCTCCAACCCCTCAGACAGAGACAAACACCTACAAGATCTCTGTCAAGCTTTCTTACAACTACAATACCCACCTGCGGAAGTAAAGAAACAGATTGATAGAGCCAGAAGAGTTCCCAGAAGTTACCTACTACAGGACAGGCCTAACAAAGAAAATAACAGAACGCCACTAGCCGTCACCTTCAGCCCCCAACTAAAACCCCTCCAACGCATTATTAAGGATCTACAACCTATCCTAAAGGATGACCCAACACTCTCACAAATCTTGGGAGACAGGCCAGTCCTTGCCTACAGACAGCCCCGCAACCTGAAGCAAATACTCACCAACAACCACATACCACACAACAGAACCACTAACCCAGGAACTTATCCTTGCAACAAAGCCCGTTGCCAATTGTGCACACATATCTATTCTGGGGACACCATCACAGGGCCTAATAACATCAGCCACGCTATCAGAGGCTCGTTCACCTGCACATCCACCAATGTGATTTATGCCATCATGTGCCAGCAATGCCCCTCTGCCATGTACATTGGTCAAACTGGACAGTCTCTACGTAAAAGAATAAATGGACACAAATCAGATGTCAAGAATTATAACATTCATAAACCAGTCGGAGAACACTTCAATCTCTCTGGTCACGCAATCACAGACATGAAGGTCGCTATCTTAAAACAAAAAAACTTCAAATCCAGACTCCAGCGAGAAACTGCTGAATTGGAATTCATTTTCAAATTGGATACTATTAATTTAGGCTTAAATAGAGACTGGGAGTGGCTAAGTCATTATGCAAGGTAGCCTATTTCCTCTTGTTTTTTCCTACCCACCCCCCACCCCCCGATGTTCTGGTTTAACTTGGATTTAAACTTGGAAAGTGGTCAGTTTGGATGAGCTATTACCAGCAGGAGAGTGAGTTTGTGTGTGTATGGGGGTGGGTTTTTGGAGGGGGGTGAGGGAGTGAGAGAACCTGGATTTGTGCAGGAAATGGCCTAACTTGATTATCATGCACATTGTGTAAAGAGTTGTCACTTTGGATGGGCTATCACCAGCAGGAGAGTGAATTTGTGTGGGGGGGTGGAGGGTGAGAAAACCTGGATTTGTGCTGGAAATGGCCTAACCTGATGATTACTTTAGATAAGCTATTACCAGCAGGACAGTGGGGTGGGAGGAGGTATTGTTTCATATTCTCTGTGTATATATAAAGTCTGCTGCAGTTTCCACGGTATGCATCTGATGAAGTGAGCTGTAGCTCACGAAAGCTCATGCTCAAATAAATTGGTTAGTCTCTAAGGTGCCACAAGTACTCCTTTTCTTTTTGCGAATACAGACTAACACGGCTGTTACTCTGAAATCTATTCTGGTAGTCACTCTTGATGACAAGCAAACTGGTGAAGTGGTTACAGACCAAGAGCTGAGAGAGAGAAGTTGAGCAAACTGGTGAAGTGGTTACAGACCAAGAGCTGAGAGAGAGAAGTTGATCTATGGAGAGGGGAAAGAATTTTTAGTCAGACTGTTTAAAACTTTGTTTTTATTAATGGCTATTTAATTTCAATGACTAAATAACATTTCTAATAAAGGAAGCCTTTGTTAAGGCTTTGTTAAGGAGGATTCTGCATCCTCCTCCTTTAATTAAGGTGCTAGAAGTAAACATCCCTAAGACTTCCCAGAAGCTCTCCAGCAAAACCGCAGAAGATCACACTTGCCATTCCTGATTTTTCTGAGATAAAAAACAAGTAGTAAAACAAGCTTATTTTAAAGCAAGTTACAAATCCAATTTTTAAAAAGCCTTTTCAGTTTTACCCCTTTAATATTTGCTTTTATTTTGGACCTTTGTGTCAAGTGAGTAATATTAATTACAAAAATATGATTAGCTCAAAAGATAGGGCTGGTAATTTAAGTGTGTATGATCAGAAAGTTAAAAATAACTGGAGTGCTATTCACTACTGTAAATCCAGTTGTGTGGCCTTGGAGGAATTATAGTTACAGTCTCATTAGGAATGGCTTCCAGGTCATGGAGTACAGGATTTTCACAGTCAAAGCTGAACCTGTGGTTCATTTTTCTTCTCCCCAAAGCTATATCCAAGCACGAAACAAAGCATATAGAAATTGGCTTCTTTGTTGTTGTACTTATCTTTCTCTCACACTGATACTCGCATACAGAATTTGAAACTGCTGAGACGCTTCTAAATTCAGAAGTGCACATGCTTCTTGAGCATCGTAAACAACAGAATGAGAGTGCTGAGGATGAGCAGGAGCTTTCGGAAGTCTTCATGAAAACTCTGAACTACACGGCTCGCTTCAGCCGCTTCAAAAACCGGGAGACCATTGCCAGCGTCCGCAGGTGAGTGGGAGAGTCAAGGAAAGATGATTTTATTGGGGAATTTAGTATGTAATGTGTGTGCTGTATTATGAAGTTGAAACATGGTAGTTATTGTTCTTCCCAGGAGCAGGGTTGCTGTAGAGCAGTGGTTCTCAACCACAGGCTGAGAACTCCCAACAATCCCCTATACCTGGCACCCCTGCTCAAAGCGGGGCCAGAAGCAGAGTCCTGGGTGCTGGGCCGGGTAGCCCGGACCCCTGCATGGGACTGGGCAGCTGGATCCTGCAGCAGGGCCAGATGCTGGACCCCCACGCAGGTGGTTGGAACGCGGGACACCCCCCTTCGCAGCCGAAGCCTGACCCTGAAACCCCACTGCATGGGGACAGGCGGCCGGACCCGGACCCTGCTGTGCGGGACCAGGCAGCCGGAACCTGGGACCCCTTCTGTGCGGGGCCAGCTGGCCTACAGCTGGACCTGGACCCCTGCATGGGACCAGGCAGCCAGACCTGACCCTTGCAGCGGAGCCCCACGTAAAGCCTGTGGGTGCTGTAGCACCCCAGCAAAACTCTAGATCTGAGCACCCCACACTACCCAGAGGCCCCCCACCCCAAACCTAGCTACAGACCCATTTTCCTGCCCCCTGCCTCCCTGCAGCACTCACCAGGCCCCTGCTGGCAGGAGCGCTCCTGCAGGCTGCCTTACTCTTTCTCCCCCTCAGCCAACCCCACCCCCTGCCTGACCAGTGTGGCAAATTTTGAAATTATTTTTAGCACACAGCTGGGCTGCAGCTGTGTCCTAGTTGGGCTGCATGCAGTCCACAGGTTGAGAACCGCTGCTCTAGAGATCTCAGTCATGTTTTTCTGGGGAAGTGAGAGACTTGGTGAGGTTCTGTTAGAGCAGTGGTTCTCAAACTTTTTTGCTTTGGTGACCTCTTTCACAAAGCAAGCCTCTGAGCGTGACTCGCCCCCCCTTCTAAATTAAAAACACTTTTTTATATTTAACACTATTTTAAATGCCAGAGGCGAAGCAGGGTTTGGGGGTGGAAGCTGACAGCTCATGAACCCCCATGTAATAACCTTGTGACCCCCTGAAGGGTCATGACACCCAGGTTGAGAACCCCTGTAGTAGAGTGGGTAACAAGAGGCCCGAGGTAGGGCCTCCAGAGCTGTTTTGGTACAAATATTTATATGACAGCAGATTGTGGTAGATGCAAGGGACTTTTCTAGCCCTTTTTTCTTTGGGGGGGAAGGGCTTCTGGGGTTATTGTGTGTAATTTTTTTGTTCTTACTAGCAGTAATGGGGTTGTATTCATAATAAAATAAATACAACGTATGCTGCCCTTTTTCTCATCCTCATTCCTTGTTCACAGATCTGTCAGCACCATGTCATCAATTCAGTTTCTTTTACATTCTTTTCCTTTCCTCTGCTTTTTTTATTCCATTTTTCCTATATTCTCACCATCTTCTCTTTCTGCAGTTTGTTGCTCCAGAAAAAGCTCCATAAATTTGAATTGGCGTGTTTGGCTAATTTGTGTCCTGAGACAGCTGAGGAGGCCAAGGCTTTGATTCCCAGGTGAGAATTTATGTCCTGTGTTTCATGATTTATGGGTTCTGTGATGCAGGAATAAGGGGAAAACTGAGCTGACCTATTGTTTCCTCTTTGTATCCAGTATTTCACAGCCACAGTGGGCTGGCCTAAAAGGTACAATTCTACATGATGCCAATCAGATAACTGTGTTTATGCCTGGCCCTGCCCATTCCTGAGTGTTGTACCCTTTTAATGTCATGTCCTGAAACTGATCAGTGAAAAGGTGGAGGGAGAAAGATATCTGATTTGCATAATTCAGTGTGGAGGCACATGAGAGCTATAACATGGGGCTTCAGAGTTGTCTGTGTATTATGACACAGGAGGAGGTGGAGATTTTGGATAAATCATGCAATGCCAGATGGTACCAAAAATGTCTGAGGCACTGGTGTAGAAACATGAGGAAATTCTGGATATTAAAAATGAAAGCACAGGGAAGAGGCTTGTTTCTATCATTACTGTTCTTATCTTGCAGCCTAGAGGGCCGGTTTGAAGATGAGGAGCTACAGCAGATTCTTGATGACATTCAGACCAAACGAAGCTTCCAGTACTAGGGCTAATTACTAGCCCTTATTATGAAAAGAAAGATCAGAGAATTTCAAATGTTTCTGTGCACATCAGTCCAATCTAGCTAGCTCCAGGACCGAGTAAAGAGAGTTCTTGATGGACAGTACTTCAGCCTTGGGTCCCGCACAGACATGTTTAAACTGGGGACCACTCTTTGACTTGTTGGAAACTGTAAACTTGACAAAGACTCATTTGCAGTGAGAGCCATGGAATCTTGTAAACTCCTGTCTCGATGGTTTCGGTACCTGTTTCCCCCAACTCTCTGTCCCTGCCAGGGGAATCTTCAAAGTGTTTTACATTACAGGGTCTAGGATAAGCGTGGTGTGATTCTTCTTTCTTATGAACTCCAGTTACCTAAGGTGGAGAAATTTTGTTCCCACTGGTTGTTGGAAATCCTAATAGTTTGTAGAATCAGGGCTAATAAGATTGAGTGTCTTTTGAAATGTTTTTTTTTAAGAAAATATTTTTTTCCTCCTTCAAGAGTGTATAATTGTTCAGTTTGAATTAAAATGTGATGTTTCTTATTATGTTCCTATACTTTGTAAATATTATCTGATTCACTCCAACTTTAATTATTTAAGTCCTATTGAGAAACACTTTGACCTGGAAGGAGGGAACAGTCTCTGGGGAGAGAGGAAGGAAGATAGTATTCTTGATCCAAACATCAGTTGTGATTATTAATACAAATGAATATAAATGAGCAGAATTGTATACACATATTTTGGGAGGGAGAGAAATATGATACTCTTATTAGGCTATGATTGGAAACTTGACATCCAAATCCATAGTGTTGAAAGATCATGCTGCTTTATAATAACTGCCTAAGTTACCTTGAGTGACACCTATTGACTCAGCAGCAGTAACATAACTTAATCCTTTTAATATCATTATGTCTCCTGGAATCTAATAAACCAAACATACCTTTCTGATTAACCACAGTAACTTTAATTGGGTCAGAATTATAAGAAAAGGTAACATGGGGTGAGGTCCTGTATTTTATTAGCTACATCCACCTCGTTTAAATCTTAGATTCAATCTCTAGCTGCAGTTGTCATCAAACAAGTCTTTTATACTCTGCCTCACAGGAGATTTCTGTGACTGCCTCAACTACATGAAAATACTGATCTTTAAAAAACAAATTGAGGTGTTTTAATAAGAACTTCATATCAGAACCCTTACCTCCTAGCCTCATTACTTTTGGTGGTAAGGAAGCCCTAGCTAGATTATTTGGCTTCTTTGACTTGTTTTCTTTTAAATTTGTATGATTAGGTGTGATAGTTGTCTCTTGTTGATATTTAAAAATAAGATGGCAGGCTTTAGAGAATAAATCTAACCGCTTTAATGAGCTGAATCTGATCCCACAAGGCTTACATCGTCCTCTGCTAATAGACAGATAACTACCAAACATTGAAATCCATAATAAATTACAGCTACCACTTTTCAAAGAAGATCGGAAGCAATAAAACAGACAAGATGGTGGGAAGAAGGCCTCTTAGAAACCTCCGTGAACTGCTATTGTATGATTAAACTGAACTACTAAATATGTAATAAAGGGGTTGCTAATACTGTATAGTAAGGGTGTTCTCAAAATATGAACATTATTCAGGGCTATTTTATTGTAGAAGGTTTGTGACCCCTTAAATTAGCGAGATGAAAAGATGAATTCATTGCACCTTGGAAAGAATAATTTGAATTACTCAAATGTATTACTAGTTCCTAAATAATCTGTAACTGCTCGAGAAAAAGACTGGGCTACTTATGTGGACAGCTCATTAAAAATGTCTGTTCAGTGTGGAGTTGATGGTCAAGAAGGGAAAATATAGTATAGTAAAACCTCAGAGTTACAAACACCTTGGGAATGGAAGTTGTTCGTAACTCTGAACAAAATGTTATGGTGGTTCTTTCAAAAGTTTACAACTGAACATTGACTTAATACAGTTTTAAAACTTTACTATGCAGAAGAAAATGATAAAGTGAATAGCTTTTTATATACAAGCTGTAGAGCTTGTTTCCACAAGATCCTGTAGCCAGTCAGGAGCTTAGTAACATATCTAAAATAATTATACATCTATATGAATAATCAATAGTCTTATGCATTTCTGGACAGTATGAGGCACCAAATACTGGACTAGAGATGGACTTCTGATTTGTTAATTTCTGTGTAATATTTTTACCTCCCAGGGCAGGGTTGCTCACTGAGCTGCTATTCTACACTCCTGCCAATCTATTTGGCAGATAAGTTGTTCTGCATTTATCAGGAGTTTAAAAAATTGCTCAATACAGTTTAACTTAAACAACCAAAGCAACCATGCAGTAGGGAAAGTAAAAATAGAAACAAAAAACAGGTTAAGATGCCAAAAATCCCAGGATGTGGAAGGGGATTCTCTCTGCTGGTCCTCAAACCTATATATTACTGCTTCCCATAGCTGCTTACATCTTAAAATGAATACTTTAAAAATCCCCTTATTTTAAAGTAGTGCATTCTTAGCTGTTACTAATAATGCCTTAGATATTAAAACTGGCAATTCTAAAACTACAGTTTATATTTTATCTTTTGGCCTTTTTTACTTTTAGCATCTGCCTTGGCTGGGACAATGGAAATCAATGTGAAGTCAAGTTCGTTCATTATGATAATTTTCATTCCCTGAAGGCTGAAATGTTTGGGTTGCATGCACTGGTAGATGGGGGAGAGGGATGTTAATTTAGGATTTATGTCCCATGGCTGTGGAATTCTCTTGGTATGATCTCAAGCTGCTGGTTACTACCCTTCCCCAGTTAGTCAGCTCTGTCCTAGCTGCTCAGTAGTATTTTCAGGGCATGGCTACACTTGCAGATGTAGAGCGCTTTGAGTTAAACTCACCTTCAAAGAGCACAGTAGGGAGAGCGCTGCAGTCTGTCTACACTGACAGCTGCAAGCACACTGGCGTGGCTGCATTTGCAGCACTTGCAGCGGCATTCGGAGCGGTGCATTGTGGGAAAGGGGTGGGGGGGCAGGGCATTCTGGGTCCTGTCCCAACTCCCCGTGATGCATCGGTTCGTATCCTAGCAATCCCTGTGCTTCCGTCCACATCTGGCGCCATCTTTCAACGTTTTTTGTCCTGCACACTCTGTCTTCCCTTTCGGTCTGCAGGAATGGAGCCCAAACTGTTGAGGAGTATGCTGACGAGTCTCATCAGCACGTCACGTTTGGCAGCTGAGTTATTCCTTATGATCCAAATGATCCAAATTGACAGTGAGGGCTCCGATGATGATATAGCCTTGAGTAACGCATACGACACGAGTTTGCTTGTGGCATTCACGGACATGCTCATCACCGTGGGACGCTGCTTTTGGGCTCGGGAAACAAGCACTGAGTGGTGGGATCACATTGTCTTGCAAGTCTGGGATGATGAGCAGTGGCTGCAGAACTTTTGGATGAGAAAAGCCACTTTCATGGGAGTGTGTGATGAGCTCACCCTCACCCTGCAGCGCAAGGACACAAAATTGAGAGCTGCCCTGACAGTGGAGAAGCAGGTGGCTATTGCAATCTGGAAGGTGGCAATTCCAGACAGCTACTGATCAGTTGCTAAGCAGTTTGGAGTGGGAAAGTCGACCGTTGGAATCGTGTTAATGCAAGTTTGCAGGGCCATTAATCGCATCCTGCTCAGAAGAACTGTGACTCTGGGTAATGTGCATGACATTGTGGCTGGCTTTACACTAATGGGTTTCCCTAACTGCGGAGGGGCGATAGATGGCACGCATATTCCAATTCTGGCACCAGCCCACCTAGCCTCCGAGTATGTTAATCAGAAGGGATATTTCTCTATGGTTCTCCAGGCACTTGTGGATCCCTTGGGCGTTTGACATTAACGCAGGCTGGCCCAGAAAGGTGCATGATGCACACATCTTTCGGAACATTGGCCTGTTCAGGAAGCTGTAAGCCGGGACTTTTTCCCAGACCAGAAGATCACGGTAGGGGAAGCTGAAATGCCCATTGTGATCCTTGGAGACCCCGCTTATCATAGAATCATAGAATATCAGGGTTGGAAGGGACCCCTGAAGGTCATCTAGTCCAACCCCCTGCTCGAAGCAGGACCAATTCCCAGTTAAATCATCCCAGCCAGGGCTTTGTCAAGCCTGACCTTAAAAACCTCTAAGGAAGGAGATTCTACCACCTCCCTAGGTAACGCATTCCAGTGTTTCACCACCCTCTTAGTGAAAAAGTTTTTCCTAATATCTAATCTAAACCTCCCCCACTGCAACTTGAGACCATTACTCCTCGTTCTGTCATCTGCTACCATTGAGAACAGTCTAGAGCCATCCTCTTTGGAACCCCCTTTCAGGTAGTTGAAAGCAGCGATCAAATCCCCCCTCATTCTTCTCTTCTGCAGGCTAAACAATCCCAGCTCCCTCAGCCTCTCCTCATAAGTCATGTGTTCTAGACCCCTAATCATTTTTGTTGCCCTTCGCTGGACTCTCTCCAATTTATCCACATCCTTCTTGTAGTGTGGGGCCCAAAACTGGACACAGTACTCCAGATGAGGCTTCACCAATGTCGAATAGAGGGGAACGATCACGTCCCTCGATCTGCTTGCTATGCCCCTACTTATACAACCCAAAATGCTATTGGCCTTCTTGGCAACAAGGGCACACTGCTGACTCATATCCAGCTTCTCGTCCACTGTCACCCCTAGGTCCTTTTCCGCAGAACTGCTGCCTAGCCATTCGGTCCCTAGTCTGTAGCGGTGCATTGGATTCTTCCATCCTAAGTGCAGGAGCCTGCACTTATCCTTATTGAACCTCATCAGATTTCTTTTGGCCCAATCCTCCAATTTGTCTAGGTCCTTCTGTATCCTATCCCTCCCCTCCAGCGTATCTACCACTCCTCCCAGTTTAGTATCATCCGCAAATTTGCTGAGAGTGCAATCCACACCATCCTCCAGATCATTTATGAAGATATTGAACAAAACCGGCCCCAGGACCGACCCTTGGGGCACTCCACTTGATACCGGCTGCCAACTAGACATGGAGCCATTGATCACTACCCGTTGAGCCCGACAATCTAGCCAGCTTTCTACCCACCTTATAGTGCATTCATCCAGCCCATACTTCCTTAACTTGCTGACAAGAATACTGTGGGAGACCGTGTCAAAAGCTTTGCTAAAGTCAAGAAACAATACATCCACTGCTTTCCCTTCATCCACAGAACCAGTAATCTCATCATAAAAGTCGATTAGATTAGTCAGGCATGACCTTCCCTTGGTGAATCCATGCTGGCTGTTCCTGATCACTTTCCTCTCATGCAAGTGCATCAGGATTGATTCTTTGAGGACCTGCTCCATGATTTTTCCAGGGACTGAGGTGAGGCTGACTGGCCTGTAGTTCCCAGGATCCTCCTTCTTCCCTTTTTTAAAGATTGGCACTACATTAGCCTTTTTCCAGTCATCCGGGACTTCCCCGGTTCGCCACGAGTTTTCAAAGATAATGGCCAATGGCTCTGCAATCACAGCCGCCAATTCCTTCAGCACTCTCGGATGCAACTCGTCCGGCCCCATGGACTTGTGCACGTCCAGCTTTTCTAAATAGTCTCTAACCACCTCTATCTCCACAGAGGGCTGGCCATCTCTTCCCCATTTTGTGATGCCCAGCGCAGCAGTCTGGGAGCTGACCTTGTTAGTGAAAACAGAGGCAAAAAAAGCATTGAGTACATTAGCTTTTTCCACATCCTCTGTCACTAGGTTGCCTCCCTCATTCAGTAAGGGGCCCACACTTTCCTTGGCTTTCTTCTTGTTGCCAACATACCTGAAAAAACCCTTCTTGTTACTCTTGACATCTCTCGCTAGCTGCAGCTCCAGGTGCGATTTGGCCCTCCTGATTTCATTCCTACATCCCCGAGCAATATTTTTATACTCTTCCCTGGTCATATGTCCAACCTTCCACTTCTTGTAAGCTTCTTTTTTATGTTTAAGATCCGCTAGGATTTCACCATTAAGCCAAGCTGGTCGCCTGCCATATTTACTATTCTTTCGACTCATTGGGATGGTTTGTCCCTGTAACCTCAACAGGGATTCCTTGAAATACAGCCAGCTCTCCTGGACTCCTTTCCCCTTCAAGTTAGTCCCCCAGGGGATCCTGGCCATCCGTTCCCTGAGGGAGTCGAAGTCTGCTTTCCTGAAGTCCAGGGTCCGTATCCTGCTGCTTATCTTTCTTCCCTGTGTCAGGATCCTGAACTCAACCAACTCATGGTCACTGCCTCCCAGATTCCCATCCACTTTTGCTTCCCCCACTAATTCTACCCGGTTTGTGAGCAGCAGGTCAAGAAAAGCGCCCCCCTAGTTGGTTCCTCTAGCACTTGCGCCAGGAAATTGTCCCCTACGCTTTCCAAAAACTTCCTGGATTGTCTATGCACCACAGTATTGCTCTCCCGGCAGATATCAGGAAAATTAAAGTCACCCATGAGAATCAGGGCATGCGATCTAGTAGCTTCTGTCAGCTGCCGGAAGAAAGCCTCATCTACCTCATCCCCCTGGTCCGGTGGTCTATAGCAGACTCCCACCACTACATCACTTTAATGCTGTGGCTCATGAGACCCTACACAGGGAGCCTTGACAGCAAGGAGTGGTTCAACAAAAAGCTGAGCAGGTACAGAATTACTGTGCAGTGTGCTTTTAGCCCTTTAAAGGACCGCTGGCGCTCTTTGTATGGGAAGCTGGACCTGGCCGATGACAGCATCCCTGCAGTTATATCCCCTCCATAACATTTGTGAAGGGAAGGGTGTACGATTCACTCAGACATGGAACTCGGAGGTTCAACACCTGGAGGCTGAATTTGAACAGCCAGAGAGCAGGGCTATTAGAGGGGCCCAGCGCGGGGCTGCAAGGATTAGGGATGCCTTGAGGGAGCAATTTGAGACTGAAAGCCACCAGTAATGTCTGGTGCCCTGCATGAGAGTGAAGTGCAGTGGTTCCAATGTTAGTAGGAATCTCTGGTTGCTACGCTGACTTGCAGTGTCTGTTTCTTTCCTGGGCTAAGGTATCTTTTACTTTATGCAATAATAAAGAATGTTTTCAAAGCCAAAAAATCCATTTATTGAAAAGAAACACAACTGCTTGGGAAACAGAAAGGGCAAAGGGGTGGGGTGGGGAACAGTACAATCACAGATTTGCATATGTCCTCTTATCATACTCAGCCTTCCTGTCTAGAGTGCTGTGCAATGAGTGCTGCACTTCAGGATGGCTATACTGCATGGTGATGGGGGTTGAGTGAAGTGGGTAAGGGTCGTAGTTTTCAGGGCTGGGTGGTGAAGCTACAGGTGTTGGATGCAGCTGGTGGCGGTAAGAACCCGGATGTTGGGGAAAGTGGGTTGGAGGTGACATGGGGGCACAAGGGAAAGAGTTTTGGGACAAGGGTGGGGGGGGGGCACAGTAGTGCTCTGCCTGCATGGCTACGAGCGCCTGAATAGAGTCCACTTGGCGCTCCATTATGCTTATCAGCCGATCCGTGCTTTGCTGCCAGAGCACCGTGCTTTTGTGCCCGCACTTCACATTCTGCTGGCAGATCCTCCTTTCACTGTCCCGCACTCCTGCACTTTTTGATTTTCATTACTTGAATGCTGCATTACTTCATGCAACGTGTCTTCCTTGCTTCTACGTGGCCTCTTTCTGATTCTTTGGAGTCTTTCGGCCAGTGATAACACGGACGGCTGAGATCTCTAGGTTGCGTCCGTAAAGGCAAAATGCAACACTTAACAGAGGCAGCATTGTTCACATCAGACAGAGCAATGATTCCCCTGTACTTAAGGGCAAGCACAGTCTACACAATAGCATAATTTGCCCATCCCAAAGCGAGCATGCACAACCCACGGGAACCCCAAAATGGTGCACAGGGTCAAGCGTGACTGATTGTTTCATGGCTGTACTGTCCTCTGGGTTTCTGTAACTTGGGGCGTGCCAACAGCTGCAGGGGCCACTATACTGAATGCTGTCCCCACACTTTCCACAGGAGTTCAGCCTGGAAGATATCTCACTGCTGAGGGTGACCTGGGAAGCAAGGGAGGGTCTTCTACTTCAATGCGACTTCCATCCTGGCCCATATGCAGCTTGCCTGTGTGCAGCAATAGTCCCCCTGCCCCTCACGGCACAGTGGCACAGACAAGTTAGCCTTACTTGGACAAGGACCACAGTGGCTCTCCCGAGAAACCTGGGCAAGTTCTGGATGAGACCTCTGAAGAGATCACTAGGGCCAATTACTGCAATGTGAGAGAGCACATCAACGCCCTATTCTGCATCTAGGCATGCATGTAGCCCTAACCCTCCTCGCCCCAAGAGCCCGCACCAAATAACTTCCTTCCCAAAATAAAAGCCGCTTACCGGGCACTTGATCTGGTGTTTGTCCTTCCGCAAGCACCAGCCGCCATGACTGGCTACCTTCCTCCTGGCTAAAGAATAGCTCCTGGTTGCATGCATCTAGGGATTCCGGGGTGTCTTTCTCCGCCACGGCACCCTTGCTCCTGCTTTGCTCCTCTTCCTGCCTTGTTGCACTGGGCTCTGAAGTGTCCATGGTGGTCCTCGGAATGGAGGTGGGGTCGCCCCCAAGTATCGCATTCAGCTCTTTGTAGAAACGGCAGGTTGCAGGGGCAGCACCGGAGCGGCTGTTTGTCTTGCGGGCTTTGCGCTAGGCATTCTGCAGTTCCTTCACATTAATCCTGCACTGTAGTGCGTCCCGGTCATGGCTCCTTTCCATCATGTCCCTTGATATCTGCCCGAAGGTATCATAATTCCTACGGCTGGAGCGCAGCTGGGACTGGACAGCTTCCTCCCCCCAAACACTGATGAGGTCCAGCACCTTGCCATTGCTCCATACTGGGGATTGCCTGGCGCGTGGAGGCATGGTCACCTGGAAAGATTTGCTGAGAGCACTCCATGCCTGGCTGAGCAAACAGGAAGGGGATTTTCAAAATTCCCAGAAAATTTTAAGGGTGGGTCTGATGGTTGGTCACCTGAGGGCAGGGCAGTAGAGTTCAAAGTGATGACCAGAGTGGCTAGAACAGGCATTGTGGGACGCTTCTGGAGGCCGATCAGAGCGCACTAACAGACCAGGGCGTCCACACTGGCACCTTGGCGTTCCAGCGGGGGCGCACAAAATGTTATTCCACTCGCCGAGGTGGAGTACCAGGAGTGCTCTAGCTGCGGAGTCAGAGCGCTCTACGTGCCTGGGTAATATGGAGGGGTAGTGAGCTAGTGCGCCCAGGGCTCCTTTAATGCGCTCTAACTTGCAAGTGTAGCCACGCCCTCAGATTCAGGTGATTCCCCCCTCCTCACACCAGTCAGAGAACACTGGCAGGTATGGGGGTGGGAGGAGTAGTTCCTTCCTTCTGAGCCAGGACTCCTGAGTGCAGGAACAGATTTCAGCAGTCCTCAAACTGTGGATTGTGACCCCCCCCCCCCCAAAAAAAAAAAAAGTGAGTGGCAACCCTATTTTAAAGAGGTCACCAGGGCTATCTTAGACTTATTCACAGCCTGGGGCCGAAGCTGAAGCCCTCAGGTTACGTGCCCCCGGCTTGGGACTGAAGCCCTGCCCTAAAGCTTTGGTTTTGTCCCCCCGACCCCACCTGGGGTGGTGGGGTTGGCGCAGGCTCAGGCTTCGTACCGCCTCCTGGGGTCCTATAGTACTTTTTGTTGTCAGAAGGGGATCTCAGTGCACCGGCGTTTAAGAACCCCAGGAGTAGAGCGTAGTCCATGTTACTTCTCTGTACGCATGCGCGCCCACTTGCAGCTCTGTCCCTGTCGGGTCGCCCCTGTATCAACTGCACGGACCCGCACCGTTTACAACTGGGCTCCCCTTGCGCTTGCGCAGAGGCGGTCTTGGCTGCCGCTGCGTCCCTATCCTCGGCCAGGTCCTCCACGGCGCCTTGGAGCGTACTGACGTAGAGCGCGTGCACCGCCCCGGTCGTTGGAGGGGAAAAGATGGCGGGCGGTCGCGGTGGGGGCTCGTGAGGCAGCGGCTTCCGGGCTAGGGGGAGTGTAGAGAGCGGCGCGGCAGCGGGGTCCGGTGGCGGGGATAAGAGAACAGTCGGACGGTGAGTGCAGCTAAGTGACGGGCCGCCTGGGGCGGTGCAATGTGGCCAGGCGGTGTGGCTCCTCCGCCATTTTCAGGCCGTGAGGCCGGGGAGAAGGGGGCCTAGCGCCTGGGTCGGGGAGGGGAGGGAGGAGCTCCGGAGATGGGGAGAGAGAGCGCGGAGCCTTGAGAGGTCAGTGGGGGCTTGGGTTTGAGGCCCGTAGGGTACGGGAACCCCAGGGCCTGGAGCGGGCTCCTGGAGAGCCAGCTGGAGGCTGTGATGGGGGCCTGGAAGTAGCACGAGAGCTCGTGGGGGGAGGAGGGCGGGTGGCCCCATCGCCCCTGGACAGAAGTTTCTGCTTCATCTTGCTTTTCCTCCTGCTGCCTGTGGGTTAGGAGACCCCATGCCTGTTGAGTGTTATCTGTGCTGTTTGGCCTCGGCCATATGGCATAAATGGAACCATGTACGGCTGGCGATTGTTATAAGTTTATTTTGCAGAGTACATTAGACTTAATTGCAATATGATCCATCCCTGTGGTTTTACAGATGCAAACTTATTCTTTGCATAGCAAAAAAACTTGACCCACTAAAATCAGAACTCAACATTTTAGACAGAGAGAAAACCTTAAATTTTTGTTTCTTCAGGAATTAGATGGTATTTCTCTTTTGATATGTAACTTACGGCTTGATATACTCCTTTTTGCTAGCATTAAGTAGCCCTACATTCCTTGTAAGTGATACTATTCTGTATTTGTATACTATGTCTTATCTGACCATATTAACTGTATTACAAAGTCTAATGTAGGTAAGTAGTCCTACACCCTACTTTTTTGTATTTAACCGAACCCTGAATTTATTTCCTAATCAAAAGTATGATCCTGGAGGGTATTTTTCTAACAATGGGGAGAGCTGAAGCAGATCACTGTCTACCATTCCTGCTTTCTAAAGCTGAAGTTTTGATGCTGGAAAATACTTTGACTAAATAACTCTTTGAAGGGAGAGATTCAAGAGTGTGAACAGTTTTTCATCTCCAGTCCTACTAGATTGTATTTCTTTATTGGACAGATTACATTAAAAATATAAGAGTATTTTAACCCTTCTGACAAATAATTTCTGAATCTCTGCCATATGAACACTGAGCCTTATTAATCTGTGGACCGCATGTCATCTTTAAGTGAGTTTACTGAACAACAACTTGTTAGATACTGTCAAACAAATTAAACACACGCTTGTATGAGAATGAGTCACAACTAATTAAAGTTAATTCTTGCTATTTATCATTTCACAACGTTTTTTACTAAAAAAAAAACCAAACAGTTGCAAGATTAATCCTGCATTTTAGTAATTGATCTTGTATTCAAATATATACACTTTTGTTGATTTTCTAATAAATACCACTGTAAGCTAATGGTATACTGAGTGTTAATTTGAGTTCACTCACTTACAGTGGTTTGGTTTAGCTATCTTTTGTATAGCTGGTAAATTTTCCAAACTCTGTTTTTGAATGCTGGAAGCTAAAAAAAAATTGGACAATAGAATACTTACAATGTATTTTTAAAGTTTTAATTATGTGGGTCAGTCACTTTTTAGTGCAGGAATTTAAAATTTATACTTGCAAGTTATAAGAGTTTTTTTACAAAGCTAAGTAATGTTAGAAATATTGAATATGTTCATGAAATATACAAAAATCAGGTTTTGTTGAGATTTAAAATCTCCCTTGCAGTTGTTTGAGTTCAGATACTGAAGTATTGTGCTAGTACATGAAAACTGGCAAGTG
This sequence comes from Eretmochelys imbricata, assembly GCF_965152235.1. Taxonomy (NCBI): domain Eukaryota; kingdom Metazoa; phylum Chordata; order Testudines; family Cheloniidae; genus Eretmochelys; species Eretmochelys imbricata. Next base: position 47,100,294 of record NC_135580.1, read on the forward strand.
AAACCTGCTACTTTATTTTCATTGTCCAAGGTTAGTGCAAAAAGTAAACATCAGCAATGAAATTGGACTTTAACAATGTTCAGTTTTAATCAAACTGATTGGTAGAGCAGGTAAGATTTTAACCTTTAGCAAAGTTTTAACATGACTTGATTTAGTTTTTCCCCTCTTCCCTACCTTAACGAGTGCTTAAGGGTTGGATTACAAACAAAATTGGTTTATTTTACTGTCCTGAAAACTCTTTGTGTGCTTTATGTATTTTTGATATGTATTCATTATATATGAAGAGTCACCTAGTGTTGACAAGGATTCAGAGTAGTGTGAAACCCGACATTATGCTCTTCTTACTCCTGGGTTTATAAAACTATTCAAAATTTATTTGAATGCCAATTCTGATTCAACCTACATTCCACATCCTAATCTGTTTGCAGTTGTAGTCCAGTTGTGAAACATGTAGTGTATTACATGGGGACATAGCATGTGTGTGCAGCATATCTCCTCCTTTCCTGCTGACTAGATTCTCATCTGTTGTTTAACTTTACCATTGCTAATATCAGACGTTCTTTAACATAAATTGCTGTATGCAGCATTTTTGCATTTGTGACATGAAATTACAGCACAGAGGTGCATATTGGTAGATTGAGGGTTGTGGTGGGATGAGATGAAACCTGAATGTCTAATGTTATAGCAGAAACGTGCACCTTTTGGGCAAGGAGGGAAAGCAAGGAATGGGACAAATATTTCAGGTCTATAGAGGTATGAGAAGCAAAACCTGTCACCAGCCTAATATTTTTGTTCTTTGAATGCCACCTGTGACCTACTGATTTGAAAATCTTTGTTCATTTTCAAGCACATCTGGGATCCCTATGTTTCAATCCTGGGTTTGCTAGTATTGACTTACTGTATGTCCCTGAGCAACTGTCCCTTTTCTCAGATGGGTATAATACCATATCTAGCTCAGATGGTTATGATTAACATTTTTAAAGCCCTGTGTAAATGCAAAGTGGTACTACAGCTTACAAAAGACTCATTTTATGCTTTAAAACTAACAATACTAACAGTCGTCAGTTAACTACTACTTCAACGCTTAGTCGAACAGTCGGCCATAGCAATCTTTCGCAATTTGGTCTGTTCCTGTGCAGCTGCAAGGGTTTGACAGCCTGAGAGTCCAACATCAGAACAGACTGGATGAACCCATGTAATTAGGGGTGTGCTTCTGCGCTGCCTCCACCCCTTGCTGGGTGGAATTTTATCCTGGCTGTTATAAGCCAGTCAGTTTACCTGCTTTCCCTATATTGTTTCTGTGTAGCAACTACTTAAATAGGAGCAGTACAGATCTGAAGGAAGTCTACACATCCACAATGGAAACTGACTACAAATACACTCTGGCCTATATAGGAAATGATGTAGATCTAGTGACTCTGTATATGTCTACACTACTGATGCTACAGCGCTGCAGATGAGCTGCTGTAGCACCATAGCATAGACACTTGCTACCGCAACAGAAGGGGTTTTTCTGTTGCTGTAGTTAATCCACCCCCTTGAGAGGCTGTAGCTAGGTTAACAGAATAATAATTCTTCTGTCGATCTAGTGGTGTCTATTCCTGAGCTCAGGACAGCTCAATTATGTGTCTGGTGTGAGAATTTTTCACACTGCTGAGTGACATAGCTAGATCAACCTAAGTTTTGGATATAGACCTTACACTCACACTGGGATTTTCAAAGGAACCTAAGAGAGCAGGGTGCCCACCTTTTCCTAACTCTTATGCTCCTTTGAAAAGCCCAGTATTTTAATTAAAGGCTGTATATCTTGGTGTTGGAAAAAACACGTAACTTAAAAATAAAACCAAATTTCACTGTTTCAGACGCTTGTCCATTAAAAGATGTCTTGTAATCTGCCAAGTGGGGAAAATGAGGATAATACAGTAATAATTTGAATAAAACAAAAAACAGGCATACTTGTGGCACTTTAGAGACTAACAAATTTATTAGAGCATAAGCTTTTGTGGGCTACAGCCCACTTCATCAGATGCATAGAATGGAACATATAGTAAGAAAATATAAATATACACACATACGTACATACACACGCGTGCACACATACACAGAAGGTGGAAGTTGCCATACAAACTGTAAGAGGCTAATTCATTAAGATGAGCTATTATCAGCAAGAGAAAAAAACTTTTGTAGTGATAATCAAGATGTCCATTTAGACAGTTGACAAGAAGGTGTGAGGATACTTAACATGGGGAAATAGATTCAATATGTGTAATGACCCAGCCACTCCCAGTCTCTATTCAAACCCAAGTTAATGGTATCTAATTTGCCTATTAATTTAAGCTCAGCAGTTTCTCGTTGGAGTCTGTTTTTGAAGCGTTTCTGTTGCAAAATTGCCACCCTTAAATCTTTTACAAGGTGACCAGAGAGGTTGAAGTGTTCTCCTACCAGTTTTTGAATGTTATGATTCCTCGTGTCAGATTTGTGTCCATTTCTTCTTTTGCGTAGAGACTGTCCGGATTGGTCAATGTACATGGCAGAGGGGCATTGCTGGCGTATGATGGTATATATCGCATTGGTACGAGCCCCTGATGGCGTGGCTAATGTGATTAGGTCCTATGATGTGTCACTTGAATAAATATGTGGACAGAGTTGGCATTGCGCTTTGTTTCAAGGATAAGTTTCTGGGTTAGTGTTCCCAAAAACCTCTTGTCCACACACTATTTAAAGAAACTGTGAAAGAAACTGCCCAGGTAGTTTTTGGAACACTAACCCAGGAACCTATCCTTGCAACAAAGCCTGATGCCAACTCTGTCCACATTTATTCAAGTGACACCATCATAGGACCTAATCACATTAGTCACACTATCAGAGGCTCGTTCACCTGCACATCTACCAATGTGATATGTGCCAGCAATGCCCCTCTGCCATGTACATTGGCCAAACCGGGCAGTCTCTACGCAAAAGAAGAAATGGACACAAATCTGACATGAGGAATCATAACATTCAAAAATTGGTAGGAGAACACTTCAACCTCTCTGGCCACCTTGTAAAAGATTTAAGGGTGGCAATTTTGCAACAGAAACGCTTCAAAAACAGACTCCAATGAGAAACTGCTGAGCTTGAATTAATATGCAAACTAGATACCATTAACTTGGGTTTGAATAGAGACTGGGAGTGGCTGGGTCATTACACATACTGAATCTATTTCCCTATGTTAAGATCCTCACACCTTCTTGTCAACTGTCTAAATGGGCCATCTTGATTGTCACTAAAGTTTTTTTTCTCCTGCTGATAAGAGCTCATCTTAATGAATTATTTTCAGAGTAGCAGCCATGTTAGTCTGTATCCGCAAAAAGAAAAGGAGTTAGTCTGTAAGGTGCCACAGGTACTCCTTTTCTTAATGAATTAGCCTCTTACAGTTTGTATGGCAACTTCCACCTTGTGTGTGTATGTATGTGTGTATATATACACACACAATCTTCTTACTATATGTTCCATTCTATGCATCCGATGAAGTGGCTATAGCCCACAAAAGCTTATGCTCTAATAAATTTGTTGGTCTCTAAGGTGCCACAAGTACTCCTGTTCTTTTTGCGGATACAGACTAACACGGCTGCTACTCTAAACGTGTCATTAAATAAAACAAAATAAATCTCAACTCTAGTATGTTAATGTTGAGAAACCTCTTAAATATACTTTGTTTAAAGAACTTCTCAAACTTTATCAATGCAAATTTGAAGACTGAATGTTCTCATGGAATCTTATTGAGATCGCAAAAGAAAGATACAGGGGAGACTTTGGGAACGTTTCAGCAATTCTAAGCAGTTTTGTAGCTGGGCAGGTAGTTCTACCACAGTTTCTTTAAATAGTGTGTGGGCAAGAGGTTTTTTAGATGTGACTAAACTATGCTGTTAGCTACAAAGAGAAATGTTATCCCTGAAATGGTTTCAACTGTAGTACACACAGGACTTGAGTCAAATAATTTTATAAAAATATTTTATTCACAGATATATAAAATAGTAGTAGTTTTCTTGTTTTTTCCACCCACAAATAAAATTATATCTTCCCATTCATGTCTGTTTCTAGTTTTGTTTATACTGTAACAAGCCACCTCTACCTATATTTTTCCCAATACAGAAGGAGAATTTCCTTTTCTTCTTCCATTTCATTTTCTAATCCAGATATAAACCTTCCATACAGTACTGTTGCTAAATCTGAACATATTTTTTTCATTCAGTTTGTTTTGGAGAAGTGTGCTCCAAAATTTAATAATACATTAGTATGCAGTGCAGTTGTAGCCTTGTAGGTCCCAGGATATTAGAGAGACAAGGTGGGTGAGATGAATTTTATTGTACCAACTTTTGTCACATCAAAATGCAAAATGGAACTGTAACCCACTTACCCCCCCTTTTTGTCCTATGTGTGCAAAGGTGTGCAAGGGCCATTTTACCTTGAATGCACAAAAAGAAAAGGAGGACTTGTGGCACCTTAGAGACTAACAAATTTGTTTGAGCATAAGCTTTCATGAGCTACAGCTCACTCCATCGGATACCTTGAATGGTCCCTTACAATATGTCAGGAATGGCCAAATTTACAGACCCTCCGAGCCGCATACAATGATCTTCATAAGTTCAAGAGCCTCAAGACATGCACAACCTACCCCATGGGGTGGCGTCTACCAGGGTGAGGGGCTTCTTTTCTGATGTCCCCCTGCTGGGCTAAAGCCACTAGCTCCCCCCCTGCCCAGTGTTGTAGGTGGAGAATGGGGGGGCGAGTACGTGGGGGGCTCCAGGAGGTGCACTTTAACAGTAAAAGAGCCGCATGTAGCTCAGGAGCCACAGTTTCGCCATGCCTGTAATATGTGCTAAGTACTTATACTAAACAATCTGTTGTACCTTGCATGGCTGTGAAATGGGAGTACCTTTTCCAGACTTGAAGAAGAGCTCTGTGTGGCTTGAAAGTCTCTTTCACCAACAGAAATTGGTCCAATAAAAGGTATTACCTCACCCATAATGTGTTTGTAAGAGCTTGTCAGTATTTTGTCATGGTCTCATGGTGGTTCTCTAAAGGAAAACTAAATGTAATGTTCTCATTAGTACATTTCACTATAAGGAATACATTACTAACTTTTTAAACAGTTCTTTCCCATGTTTGTGAACTAAATTTAAAAAACAATCAGACTGGAGCATCTGCAGGGAAGTATCAGTATAATAGCTGTGATACAGTTAATTGTGGACTTAGTTAACATATAACATGTCTTTTAGTATATTTTACTACAGGGGTTCTCAACCTTTTTCTTTCTGAGGGCCCCCTCCCCAATGTACTGTTAAACTCCAGGGCCTACTTGTGCCACAATAACTGGTTTTCTGCATATAAAAGCCAGGGCTGGTGTTAGGAGGTAGCAAGAAGGGCAATTGCCTGAGCTCCTGCAAAGGTATATTGCTCAGGCTTTGGCTTCCATTCTGGGTGGTGGGGTTCAGCTTTCTACTCTGGGGCCCAGCAAGTGTAATGCTGGCCCTGCTTGGTGACACCCCACCCCCCCGAAACCTGCTCACAGCCCCCCAGGGGGCCCTGAATCCCTGGTTGAGAACCACTATTTTAGTACATATTTAACCAAGTTAAAAGTAATTGTTGCAATTTTTTTAAGGTGATTAAGTTTAAATCTTATTTAAATATTTATGAATAGCTTTTTGTGCTCTTCACGGCCCCAGTCTGGTTCCAGTTCTCTCTAAACACTGACTGCCCTTGCCTTGCTTTCAAAATTATTACTTCATTAAACAGAAGTGGTCATAGTTTATAAAGGTGAGGAATGAAGAAGCATCCGTGCTAAACACTGAGCTGTGTGATCGGATCTTGAGAAATACCCTGGAAGTCCCAATAGTGGGAAATTCAGTGGTCTGAATCCCTTGGGATTGGACACCTAATTTGTACGAGACTTTTCTTGCAAGTTGTTTCCCAAAATGTCTTAAATGAGGACGACAAATGATACAGAAAGAAGAGATCCTCGTAGAGGCTTGAAAAGTAAGACCAAAGATTGAATAGGTGTGGAGTCTGTATTATTCTTTTAAGGGTCTGATTTAAAGAATCAGGCCTGTAAATATGCTGTATCACAGCATGCATGTTGTGAAATGTTAGTACAGTCTGTCCCTGATTTACTGAGCTTGCAGATAAGAAACGCCTACTTAACTGGTGGCAAACTCTGTCCCTTAGGGTTACTGACAGAAGCAGAGCTTTCAGAGACATGGCTTGCTGACATCTCCAAGGCAGGTTGATTGAAGGTAGGAAAGAAAGATGTTACAGGACTTCAGGCCTGGAGAGATCTTGAAGTTGTCAGGATTGAAGCTCCCTGCTGGTGGTTACCTCCCTTCTACTACTAAACCTGTCATTCCTTAGGGAAACTGTCTTCCTATATTTGGGGAAAATCCTCTGTTGAACTCCTGATCTTACAAAGGTTTGGGAGGGGGTTGATTACACAAAACATTTGTGAACTTGCGCTTCCACTATATGATTTCAGTGAACTATAAGGTGTTACTTAAGTGTTTCTGCCACCTACCTACCTACATTATTAGCCTCATACATTTTGTATCATTTGATGCTGTTTAATAAAGTTTAAATTTAGTCACTGAGTGGTATGGAGTATACAAAATGTATGTATTCTTATGAATGTTACTTATAATTTAACAACAGTATAGCTTCTTATCCCTATGGGAAGTCTAGAAGAAGCAGCTTTTGATTCTAGAATCCTCAGAGATATGGTGGTTGTTCATGAGTGTATTTATGGAACATGTTTATAAATAAAATTTGGGTTTTGAATTTAGCATTCAATAAAACAGCAATGCATTCTTTCTATTTCCTTTGCTTCAGTCTTACAATTGCACAAAATAATTGCTCAAGTTTTCCAGTGTGACAAGTAAGCTTTTCTTTCATTTTCTGTGAGTTTATCTTGGTCTGTCTCCCTTTTTTTTTTTTTTTTTTTGTCGTTACACCAATAATTACTTGCCTACCAGTAAATTGTGACTTTGAACAACAAGAAGTGATCTTGAAGAGTTCTTATGTACTGTCAGATGCTCACAGAAATCATGCTTTCCCAGAAATATCCTTTTATGTATCCATCTAAATTTTGTAAGGTGTTTAAATTCCAGTACTGCTGTACACAAGGATTTAGTGTGGCAACCATAGTATGGACCAGTGAACTTATTTTATGTAAGCATTACAATACTCCTCCTTTGAGAAGCATTGACAGTGTCTAGGTTGGGTGTTTAAAAAGCAAATGTTTTATCCAAAGGTGCCAGCAATGCCATTAGAACAAACTTCAGGCCCAGAATTGCCGGAAGCAGTGCTGTTTAGAAACATAATTGCTTGGAGCTTGGAAACTCATTTGTCAACACACGTTTCTTGGACCTCAGCAGTAGTTCATTCTTTCCTGGATTAATGCAGCACCCAGTTCTAGTGGAGGAAGATTATCTACATCTTTCTCCTCAAGTTGTGCCAAAGGAAATCTAGTTTAGCCCAACTATGGGCTAAACTCTAGAAATAACTTGAGCCAGAATACAAATAAAAAAACTGAGTTTTATCTTTAACTAAATATTCATAAATTAAGAATAGATTACATCTTCAAAATAGTTCTTAGTCATGTCTGACACTATTTCACTATGTCTATAACTTAACTTGTGATGCTTTCTCTAAAAGGTACCATATATTACCCCTAGGAAGTCCAGTCTGACTAGCTTAGGACGCATGGGATAGTTAGTTCACTATCTAAATGCATGTTGAATGACATTCAAAGATGTATAGTATCTTTAATTTAAAAACCATAATTTGTAATTATATGATTAGAATATACCTTGTGCCTTGAAAATGAGGTGATTAGTGTACTCTTTTACCTCCTTACTCACCAGACATGAATGATGATTGAAGATCTTAATTCTGGTCCTTCAGTATGGGCACCCTGACCACATATTCCTGCAGTATCTTTTGACGATGAAGACAATGTATTTGGTCTTGGAGTTAACCAGTATTGCTTTATGATTAACCAACATATGTCAGAGCTTTAATAAGTTCATCAATGTGCTGTGATTAATTTCCTCCTCTACAACATTCCCTGCATATTGGAGCTAGAGATAGTGTCAAGGGATCAAAAACAGTGTGAAACACTGATCTTACTAGTGATTATCCCACAAAACCTGGTCCACACACTAGCATTTTTTTGCACTACCAGTACTGCAGCTGTGTCAATAGTAGGAATGGTGGTAGCACTTCTAGCATACTAAGTGGCCTCAAATGTGTTTTTACTGTTGTCTTCTAGAATTTATTAGAACAGCATTAGATGACGTAGGAGTAGAAAGTGTGAGCCTGCCTACACTAGTTCTCCTACCTTTTGATGAGCTGCACCAGTAATAGTGCAAGGGAAATTTCCAAAGAAAATACTAGTGTAGATGCGTCCACAGACACACACAAAACAAGCCTCAGTATTGATTTTGAAGTCTGGGGTGCTTGTCCATTTTTGGATCAGTAATACTTAGCATATGGAGAAACATCTTGGGATTCGTGAAGGTTGTTACTTCTCTTAGGAAAATCAGACTTGAGACCACATCATCGTAAATTGTACTCTAGATTTCCCAAGGCCATTAAATGTTTCTGAGCAGGTAAGTATAAAGATTCTTTAAAGTGGATTTTCAGCCTGTATCCAGCTCAGGAGGCAGAACCAGACCTTTTAGTCATTGGCAGAGAGGGCATGACCTGGAGCTTTGGCCAGTTTGAGAATTTCTGTGGCTACAGCTATAGAACTACTTAATTTAACTTTGATTTCAGAAGATTTCTGAACCATTTAATTAAAGCTATTGCTTTTATTCTCAGCAGAAAAAAACCAAAAACCTGCTACCCAGATATAACCCAGAAGTTGAATCTTTCCTTTGAGAAGGACTGTAACATCCATTGCTCCTAACATGAAGTGTGTCTAAACTGCAATGTTGGAAATATCACATTCTCCATTACAGGTTACATCCTTGTCCTGATTTCTAGTATTAAATAAAAAGAAGAAATTAGGCAGTCTACACCACCCGGTTTGAATGAAACAAACATTTGGGATCAATCAATGTACCACTTCAAAATGGAAACACAATCTATTTAAGAGATCTTATGGGTGTATAAAGCAAATAGATAGATCCCTAGGATTAACCAACCAAACACTACTCACGAGAAAGCTGATGAGAGAGATCCATGGATGTCTGTACATTAGGCAGTTGCTGGTCAAATATGGAGCTGTTCGAGAGAATTCAAACTGTAATATGTTTTAGCTAGTCCATTGTGTCTATCAAGAATTTATGTTTGGGAGTATTTTTCTCGGTTAAGTTTATTCGCTTCCTGCCAAAGCTTATGGAGAAAAATGTGTCAATTTCAGCTACTTTTACCTGGTGCCATGGCACCACATTGTGGTTAGCAAAACTGGGTCCTAAGATCTCAGGCAAATATTAAAATGTAGTGTAGAGTATTTTATGGGGGGGGGGACACGGACGGACAAATATGCTGCTTGTAAGTGAAACAGGTTATTTTTCTGAGTTGGTACAGTGAATTTGCTCTTCTGATCAGCTGCCCTCCCTATGTAAATAGACTACTTCTCCTTAGTATTTACTGAGATTGAACCGCAGGTTACTGCGTATGTTCTGTGGGAGGATGAGGGTATGTGGTGGTTTTATCTTTTTAATAAAGACTGCTAATATTAATGTGAAACTGTTCTGTGGGCGTACTTGCTAACTTCACTACTCATAAGGCTTGACTTCTGTTTGGGGGGAAATTGCCAGTTAATTTTGACAGCGATGTGAAAACTAATAGTTCAGCTGTCTGTATACAGGTTGAGTAGCTGCATTACTCCCTGGATTGTAATCAATTTATAAATTTGATGGATGGATTTTTTTCACTACAATGTGAAGTCTTTCTCTGAAGACTCCTGCTGCTGGAGTCTTCTGTAAGGAAAAACATATTTGGAAATCGCTATAGAAACACCTGAAGGGAGGTAATAGATACAGTGTGTTTGACAAGCATTTCACCAAAGTGTAGCACCTGTGTTGTGCTTAATGCATGCACTGTGGAAATGATTTTGGCCTTCAGTTAACGCCATAGAGGAGACCACCTTGAAGTCATTAGGGCTCTGCATGTGGGCAGAGGTCTGTCTGCATGAAGTAACTTACAGAATCATGGATTTTGTTTGTAATATTAGCATTAAACTTTCCTTAAAGATGGCATTATAGAAAAAACCCTCTTTAGACATTGTTAATGACTGCTTAACAAAGTCAAGAGTCTTGTAAAGGTTGTGTTTTTGAGACCTTCATGTAGTTGTTGAACTTCTATTTTTAAACACCTTTTTTCCACGATGCTGCAGACTAGTAATGCAGAGATTTAAGACGACATGCTTTTAAAATATTGCTGTGGGGCTAAATATTACTGAAGCTGGTATGGCAAAATGGATATGGTATGGCCTTTTATAAATTATTGTAAGGGTAGCATTTTTTTAAATGTGAAAAGTAGCATACTGCAGTTTGATTTCAAAGGTTTACTTCAGACTCTGCCTTTTTATGTCTAAAGCAAAATGTGTAAAATTCCCACCATCTGGCGGTTGATGAACTTGGAAGAGTGTCTGGAATACTCCCCTCTCCCTCAACCCTCCCCCCTCCCCCCCCCCCCCCAAAAGAGACATCTTAAACTGAAGTAGTAAAAAATGAATGATTAGAATTGTAGATGTGGTCTCTCCCCCCCGGAATAGCCCCAAAACATTGTGTTAAGTCTTGAATGTCTCCCAGTCAACACTGCAATAACAGCTCTGTTGAAGGACTTTATTTCAACGCTGTTGTACCATGATATAGTTAAACATGATTCTGTTTCATAGTGTGGGTGGGATCCTAAGTGTGTCTGAATCATGCTGAAGTCTTGGACAACCAAACAGGTTTGAATGCATGATTCTGGTTCCTTCTCTATTGTGTGAATCATCTGTACTATTTTTTTTTCCTGCATTTGGTCTGCTTCAGGCAACAGGTTTCTCTTGTGGATTTTCTTTGTAGAGTAGACTGCTTTGTCAGCATTTTTCACAGGCAGGCCTGGTGAACTGCACTGATGTCTCCCCAGGCTTCTGCCTCTGTGCTCAGGTAGAGATTTTCTTCATCAAATTTGCTCTGAGGACTCCTTTTCCAAGTTCTTCTGGCCATTTTCACCCTCTCCCTGCAGTTTGGTGTCTGTCAGAGCAGGAGAATGGGGATACAGTTAGCTCAGTGGTGGGCAAACTATTGGGGCTCGAGGGCCACATCGGGGTGTGAAATTGTATGGAGGGCCAGGTAGGGAAGGCTGTGCCTCCCCAAACAGCCTGGCTCCCTGTCCCCTATCCGCCCCCCTTCCCCGGGACCCTCCACCCCTAACCACCTCCCCGGGACTCCACCCCCTATCTAACCCTCCCCATCCCCTGACTGCCCGCCCCCAAACCTCTGCCCTATCCAACTGCTCCCTGTTCCCTGTCCCAGGATCCCACCTGCTATCCAACTGCCCCCTGCTTTCTGACTGCCCCCCAGGACTCCCTGCCCCTTATCCAACCCCTGGTCCCCTTACCATGCTGCTCAGAGCAGCATGTCTGGGAGCTGCACTGTCCGGCCGGAGCCAGACATGCTGCCGTGCTGCACTGCATGAGCACGCAGCCCCGTCACCCAGAGTGCTGCCCGCGTGGCTGCAGGGGAGGGGCTGGGGCTAGCCTCCCGGGCCAGGCAGGCCATAATTTGCCCACCTCTGGTCTAGCTTAAGCAGATCCCCAGCACTTCAGCATTGCAGTAGAGCTCATATGTTTATATGGAAGGGCTCTTATTTCCACAGTCAGGATTCGGATGAATGGGAATTATTTCAACTGTCAGCATATCCATTTCATTAAGTTAGTTTCTCATGGACCCTAAATCATGATTACTTTTGTGCTGGTTGATTTTTTTTCTCAAATCCAGGTAACTTCCCACCAGTCAAACGTTTAAAGAGGCTTTGGTGGACTTTGATGTTTGTGCTGTGAGAGGATAATGACAAAACCATGGCTGTCTGTGCACAAAAGACATTATGTACTTTCCGACTAGATGGTTTTCATAAGTTTAAACTTGTCCTTCTTGAAAGTACAAGTTTCAGTACTTGGATCCTTTCCCTTCTGGTTCTAGACTGCTGCTTCAACTATGACATCCCTTTTTCTGAAATCAGCGTTATTTCAGAGGCCCTAATCTGATATTCATTGGACGAATGGCACCTCACTCTAGTATTGCAAACTCTTACTAATTCCTTTTTGAACTACTAAGAGAAGTAATTGTTCCTGAATTTTCTAACTGTAAAATCTTTATTACTTTTGGTCATATCTATTTGGAGGGTTAGCAAGCTTGTGTGGCCTCTTCCATCAAGCACCTTGCCTTTTGATTCTCCACTGTCAATAAGGTGGTTCCAAGGTCAGCCCTAAAGTTTGTTTTGAAGACCGAGATGGTCCCAGGGTGGGGTGTCACAGTAACCCAGCCTGCTATGGAAACATGGATATTATTTCTTCCAGTTTGGATTGTCATGGTATTGCAACCTGCCCTCATAGGTAAAACAGGATTTCGGTACAAGTGAAATACAATCTTTGACAAACACCAAGCAAAAGTCAAGATTGAGGGGAAAGTATTAGTAATGGAGAGGAATACCTTAAAGAACTTTGTAATTTTAACAGCCGAAATGTTAGACAAATTTAACTTTGCCTAACTTAAAAAAAACACATTTGAAAGCATGAAAACACAATTAAGATCAGCCTTAGTTCTACGTCTTATTTGTCCACTGCTCTGGCCATCTTGTGGGAAGGTGTAACTAGAATCTGGCAAGCATCTTAATATCACAATTAGTTGCTTTGGAGGGAAGCCAGCAAACCATCTCTAAATCTGCCTTACTTTCAGAGGCTCAGAATGGGGCCACTTCTGGGTCCTGTGGTTTGGGGGAGGCAACAAAAACTCCCAGATGGGAGTCAGCTTATGGGAGCAGTATCATTTGCCTATTCCTGGTGGACCTACGGCAGCTGCTGCAGGGCAGGGTGAGACCATATGGTGGGTCCTGTGTTCCCCTGGACCTGAGTCTATATTGATGTGGGTTGCACATATCTCCAGTAACTACTCTTGTCTGTACAGCATGAGTTACATGGGGCCATAGGGTTAGAGTTAAGTTTGTTTGAAGCACCTTAACTGTGGATTTCTGTATTCTGGATTTTTAAAAAAACAAATTAGAGCCTAAATTTATAATTCATGGTTACAGGATTAGTTTCACTTTTGACCCGCCTTCTGTCTCACCTGAGTGGACCCTTTGAAGTGAAAGGCCCTGATTCTTTACTCCTCAGGGTGGAATCCTCCAATTTTCCTGCTTAAGGACCAGGACTCCAGGCTACAGCACCCCTCTTTACAAATCACGATGCCTCAGTTGGTCCACCTGGGTTTGGCACCTGCAAAAGACTTCCCTTTGAGAGCCATGATCTGTAGATAAATGCAATGACTCAACAGTATTTTCAAAACAAAATCAGTCTATATGACTGTAACATTCAGAGTTAAGTGTCAAAACAACAAAACTACACACGTATGGCTTCCCCAAACCTTAGGGAGGCTTAGCTGTTTTAAGACCCATCCATCAGGGTTTGTCTCTCTCTGTCAGTCTTCCATTCTTTAACAGTTCCCTGACATCGCATGTCCTCTAATGAGCTCAAGCTCAGTTTTCATCTCATCTAGAGTTCTTTGTTGCAGGTTTTAGGCCTGTTGACTCACTCCCTGTCCCAAGGCAGGGGTATTAGGTCCAGCATAGTTAAGAGCAAAACTTTAAAGGTTTTGACATCTATACTGTCAGTGAAGTAGTGGTGATTTGAGTTATCTAAAACAGTTGTCTGCCTTCCTGCAGAGGAGCAATGAGCTCCTGCAGGAGTTAAGCCTTGGACCTCGGGTAAAAAAAAAATTTAATCAAATCATATTATTCATAAAAGTAATAGCTATCTTCCATGTTCTTCATAATAACTTTCTAACTTGAGTTTTAAAAACTGCATAAATCTTTATTTTGTTACTGTTTGTTTCTCAATTCTAAATTTATTTATTTGTCTTGCTATTTCTTTGTTTAAAAATAGCTAATGATGACTGCAGAACATTTAACAAGTGCTGGGTTGCTTGTGGAGGTATGCAGAAGTACAGAAGAGAGGCTTGGATTGAGGGCCAGGAATTTCACCTCCTTGTAGGAGGACTGAAGCTATGCTCCTGCAGAGCACCTGAACTCTGGCAGAGTTGAGCTATCCTAAGTTTCATAGGCGCAAAACTGTAGGAACTTTGTTATAGACTTTTAGGATATGTCTACACAGCAAAGAAGAACCCATGGCTGGCCTGTGTGGCTCAGGCTGCATGGCTGTTTCACTCCTGTGTAGACATCTGAGCTCAGATTGGAGCCCAGGCTCTAAGACCCTGCAGGGTTGGAGGGTCCCAGAGTTCAGGCATGAGCCCGGATGTGTACACAGCAGTGAAACAGCCCCGCAGCCAGAGCCCCATGAGCCCAAGTTGGCTGGCACAGGCCAGCCGTGGGTTTTTCTTTGCTGTCTTAGCCATACCCTTAGAGTTTAGAAGCCTCTGGCTGTGTTTGTCTTATGGAAAGTGGTTTTGACCCTTGCACTCTTCATTAACCATACGTGTTCTGAATCTATAAAGTACTCATTGTCCCCTTGAATTGTTGGTCGTTTTATTTAGAAAACTCTGTTGAACTACCCAGTCAACATTCATTTGCCCTGCTCAGACTGGTGGTTCTGCTTTTTTTGTTTTTGTTTTTAATTAGGCACAGTTCGCATCTGGGCACTGTCCAGTTCTACTGCCATTTTAGCTTATCCATTTCCTTTTCACTTGTCACAGTTTCAGATTAACAGAGGAGGAGTGCCTTCAGTGGTCCATTCCAGGAGTTCCCAGCCAGGTCTCAGATCTTTAGTTGTCACCTGTCTCTGCAGGTTCCACTCAGTGACTGGGGATTTAAGGCTGCACAGCTCAATGCCTTACATTATAATACCCGAGCAAGCCAGTCTTCCTAAAGGTGAGCTCTTGTGTGTTGCTTTCTCCCTGAGGGTTATGAACAGTGTGTTGCCAGCAGTCACAAGTTACCACATAGCTCTTTCTCAGCAAGAACATTTATTCCTAAGGTAAAAGCATTACAGAGAAAACAAAACAAACAAAACCAGAAGAAACCACACCATTAAAAATTTCTGTACAATTTCAAAAGTCACCAGTTAGTTAGGGGGCTCTACTAGGTCAAAGTTCTCCCAACCCTTCTAGTAGAAGCGGTTAACCACAAGGAGCGACAAGGTCAACCCCGGGCTACCCCTAAGAAAAAAGACCCCAAGAAGTTAAACTTGTTTGGGCGTAACGTTTATTCATCCTCTAGCCTCTGGTTATGAGTGGCCAACCATCAGGCCCTCCTAGGATGCTATGATTTTAACATGTGGCAAGCCATGGCCAAGTTCGAGGGCTCTCTTCCTGAGGCTTCTAGGAAGGCGTTCCAGGCTATTATGGAGGAGGGCACGACTGCAGCCTGGGCAATGCTCCAGGCAGTGTCAGATGCAGCGGACACTGCCCCCCAAACCATGGCCTCTACTGTCGCCATGCACTGGGCATCCTGGCTGCTCCTCTCT
Organism: Eretmochelys imbricata; assembly: GCF_965152235.1. Lineage (NCBI taxonomy): Eukaryota > Metazoa > Chordata > Testudines > Cheloniidae > Eretmochelys > Eretmochelys imbricata. The sequence continues at coordinate 47,115,958 of NC_135580.1, forward strand.
AGCTTGTCCACAGAGGCTCATCAGTTGATGCAATAAGGTCCATGGACTATAGACCCTTAAATCGCTGGGCCTGTATCTGTCCGGCCCTGCCTGCAAGCGGTTTAAGCTGCAGCAGCCTCAGGGCCAGGGGAGCTACCCCTACCAGGAGCCTCCCCATAAGAAATCCAGCGTCCTAGCCAACAGCCTTCACAGGCCTCTCAGTCGAGCTCGACCTGTGATAAGCTGGCGGGCAAGCACTCGTTTTGAGGGTACGTCCAAGGGTGACATACTGGATTCTTCCCAGGATTCTCCCTCCCTCATTTTTGCCAACCGCCTTTCTCCTTTCCTCTCTGCGTGGGCATCTATAACATCTATAACATCCTCAGTATGGTGGTGTGGGGTTACACCCTCCAGTTACTTTCTGCCCCTCATTCCCATTCCCATGTCCCGTCCATCTTTAGGGACCCTTCTCACAAGAGTCTCAAGGGGTTACTGCAGCTAGGTGCGGTGGAGATCATTCCTCCAGAGTACAGGAGGAAGGGGTTCTGTTCCCACTACTTTTTAATCCTGAAAGGTCTTCACCATCCCTGTGATGGTGCTTACCTTGCTGCAGTGGTGGACCGACTCCAGGAAAGTCCTGGAAGGAGTTCCCTTCATCAGCATTCCTCACTCAGTTGAGTTGGTTTCGGATGCCTCGGACCTAGGCTTGGGTCGCACCTCGGCTCCCTCCAGACCCAAGGTATGTGGTCCCTAGAGAAATTGACGCTACACGTAAATGTCAAAGAGCTCAGGGCAGTGTGCAGAGCATTCATGGTCCTCCTACCTCACCTGTCAGGCAGAGTGGTCGGAGTCCTGACAGATAACACAACCTTGATGTTCTGTATCAACAGACAAGGGGGAGCACGATCCTTGGCCCTCTTCCAAGAGGCACTCCATCTCTGGGACTTCTGCATCAACCGCACAATCTGTTTAGAAGTGTGTCACCTTCCGGGTGCCAAGAACGCGCTATCAGATCACATAAGCAGGGACTTCTCCTCTTACCACGAGTGGGTGCTCCACCCGAAGGTAGCTGGCATAATCTTCCATAGGTGGGGAACTCCCCAAGTGGGATTTGTTTGCCACCAGGCAGAACAGGAGGTGCTACAGGTTTTGCTTCAGATGGGGCCTGGGCAAGGGCTCCCTCTCAGACGCCTTCCTCCTGCTGTGGGCAGGAAGCATGATGTATGCTTTTCCCTCCAATTCCACTCATCATCAAGGTCCTAGCAAAAATCAAGAGAGACATTGTGCAGGTTATCATGATGGCCCCCGCGTGGCCTTGCCAGCACTGGTTCGGGACGCTATCAAGCTTGTCAATGATCCCTTCCTGGCCCCTTCCGAACCAACTGGACTTGCTGTCTCAGGATCATGGTCGACACTTGCACCCCAACCTCGTGTCCCTCCACCTCACGGCATAGATGTTGTGTGGCTGAACCCAGATGGATGGGCCTGTTCAGAAGGGGTCCAGAAGGTTCTCCTCGAGAGTAGAAAGCCCTTGACTAGGCACACCTACCTGGCAAAGTGGACAATGTTCTCCCACTGGGCTGCTGAACAGGGCATCTCCCCTTCGTATTGTTCGGTGCAGTCGATCTTAAACCACCTGCTTGATTTGAGGAACCAGGGCCTGGCACAGTCCTCTATCAAGGTACATCTGGTGGCCATTTTGACCTTTCATCTGCCAGTCCAGGGGCAGACAGTGTTGTCCCGTGACGTTTAGATTCCTCAGAGGCCTCGAGAGAGACTTTAATCAATTCCAGACCCCGGCCCCTCAATGAGATCTCAACTTAGTTCTGTCCAGGCTCACAGGCCCGCCCTTTGAGCCTTTGGCCTCAAGCTCACCTATCATGGAAGGTAGCTTTCTTGGTGGCGATTGTGTCAGCGAGGCAAGTCTCCGAACTGCAAACCCTGACCTCAGAACTGCCGTACATAAGGACAATGTCCAGCTCCGGCCTCCACTGTTGGAGTTTCCAGCAAGAAGGAACTGAGGGTAGGGGGAACCAGTGACACCCTATATACTGCGGCATGTGCGCAATATTCCAGGGGGCACTGGAGCCAGTCCCCTACGGATACTGCTGAGGGAAAAACTTCTGGCATCGGTGCATGTGGCGAGCGCATACACCTAGGTTGAATGGACATGAGCAACATCTCAAAGAACACCAATTACGGAAAAGGTAACTGTCTTTTGTCATACCTTCCATGAACATGGAGAACAATTGATCACAATCCCCTTTATAACAGCTCTTCTTAACTTACATTAAGACTGTTATAAGGTTCCCCCACACACACACTTGTTTTTATCAAAACTAAACATGCCCAGTCTCTTAACCTTTCCTTATAGATCAGGTTTTCTAAACCTTTTCATCATTTTTGTTGCTTTCCTCTTGATTCTCTCTCCAATTTTTCCACATCTTTCTTAAAGTGGTATCCAGAACTGGATACCAGTACCCAGGTGAGGCCTCACCAGTGCTGGGAGTCTTACATACGGTATTCCTGTTAATACATCCCAGAATGTTAACCTTTTTCACAACTGCATCACATTGTTAACTCATATTCAATTTGTGATCCAGATTCTTTTCAGCAGTATTACTGCCTACGCAGTTGTGCCTTTTGATTTTTTTCCTTCCTAAGTTTAGTACTTTGCAGTTGGTTTATTGAATTTCATCTTGTTGAATTCAGACCGATTCTTAAGTTTTTTAAGGTTGTTTTGAATTTTGATCCTGTCCTCCAAAGTGCTTGTAACTCCTCCCAATTTAGTGTCATCTGCAAATTTTATTAGCATACTCTCCATTCTATTATCTGTCATTAATGAAAATATTGAACAGCATGTACTCTCCCCACCCAATATATCTTCCTTGTTTGACAGCAAACCACTGATAGCTACTCTGAGTGTGATTTTTTTTTTCAACCAGTTGTGCACCCATCATATACTAATTTCATCTAAACTACGTTTCCCTCGTTTGCTTATGATAATGTGTGGGACTTTGTCAGAAACTTTGTTAAAATCAAGATATATCAGGTCTACAGCTTCCCTACTATCCACTGACTAGACCACTAATCCTGTCAACGAAGGAAGTTATGTTGGTTCAGTGTGACTTGTTCTTGACAAATTCATATTGGCTATTACTTTTAACCATATAATCTTCTAGGTGATTACAACTTTATTGTTTAACAATTTGTTCCAGTATCTTTCCAGATATTGAAATTAGGCTGACTGTGCTATAATTCCTTGGGTCCTCTTTGTGCCCTTTTGAAAGATATGTACTTCGCCCTTGTCCAGTCCTCTGGGATCTCCCCTGTCTTCCATGAGTTCTCAAAGATAATTGTTAGCGGTTCCAAGATTGTTTCAGCTAGTTTCTTAAGTACTCTAGTGTTCACTTGTAATAATGTAAATGGTGTAACAAAAATCACACTTGTAACAGACATTATTGTACTAGCAAAAGTTTCTAGAGTAGACCTGGCTATAGAAGCAAGGACGGGGCAAGGGAAACATTTAAAAGGGACTCCTCCTTATAAGCTGGAAATAGATCCTCCATCCAGAATGTAGTTAAGTCACAGTAGAAGTGTAAACTGTTTTCAGTTTCAAGGACAGCTGTCTTACTTGACATGTGAAGAATCACAGAAAGGGTTTTTTTTTAAAAGGTGTGCAATTTGTTTTATAAACAAATTATTAAAACTGAGGATTCTAAAAACTTTTTTTAGCATAAAGAAAATAGTATCCTTACGAGTATTGTCCTCTTATACTTTGAGTGCAACCTCTTTGGGGCCGAGATGGTTGTTTTGTTCTGTATGAACAGTGCCTAGCACAGTTGTGTCCTGGTCCATGACTTGAGGCTTTTAGGCGTTACTGCAATACAGATAGTTTAGTAATTCCGCTTTCTGTGCTTTAGAGCTTCTGCCTAGAACCTTCTCCAGCCTCTACTTTCTGGTTTCCTGCGACAGATTTAAAGAAACAGTACACAGCCCAGCAAGGTTGTGGGGGATCTTTTTTAAATCCTGTCTTCTCCCTTCCATCCCAATGACAGATAAAAGAGCAACTGAAAAGGGCATATGTCTAGGTCACTACAAGTGCTGCAGCAGTGGAAGAAAGCAGGGAGTTTAGGGCTCAGCTGAGTAACTGGGCTGTTGTGCTCCTGCAGTGCAGCCTCTTGCTCTACCATAACTTTCTATTTGGCAAAAGCAGAGTACTATCCCAAGTATTTATAACTGAAGTGAAATTTAAATGGGTGACTAATAGGCAAACAAGGCAGTTTAATCTGTCAGTGATGACACTTCATGGGGAATAAGATTTCTTCTTTGAGAGATTGCTCATGTAAATTCCAATTAGGTATGCGAGCACCGCGTGCACAGCAGCCAGAAAGATTTTCTCTTAGCAGTAGCTGTTGGGTCAGTTCAGGCACCCCTGGAGCCATGCCTCCATGACGCTAAATATAGGGCCGACCCACCGCCATCTGAGTTCCTTCTTACTGCCTGTGACGGATATCTGGAAATCTTGGGTTTTTGGCTTGCTTTGGCAAGCCTACTCTGTCCCTTGGCAGACAACTTCTGTAAATAGTTAATAGTGTTAGTAGTAGTAGTTTAGTAATTAATTTGATTAGATCTATAGAGAATTTAATCTGGGGTACTCCCCTCCCCCTCTTCTCCCCTGGTACTGGGGCATGCCTTGGTCCCCGGGGTTTAAATCCCAAGTATTTATAATTGAAGTGTGGCAGGTCTGTGCGCAGGAGTGACCTCCCCCTCTCTCCCCATATTCTGTTTGGGGGAAGCTTACCGAAAGGACCCCTACAAGATCTGCCGAGGATTTCGCCCTACGACTCAGAAGGAGAAGGATCCTTGCCTCAAGATCCTTCTCATAGAAGCTAGCCTCTGTCCCCGGGGTCAGCCGAGCCAATGCTGAGCACCTCGGCATTGGTGCATAGTGCTCCAGCTCTCAGGAATGGGTTTGCACCAAGGAAGGACTCTGACAGAGACCCTTTGCACCGGCGAAGTTCCCCACATAGGGACTCCGTGCTGGGCAATGGGCGGCACCATTCCCAGTCCCTGGTGCCCACAAGAAGAAAAGACCTCATGGGGGTGCTCCTCCACACCCAGACCAGGACAGAAGGAATCCGGCGCCATGAGACTCATGTCAGGCCATGTAAGCACGGCACCGCCTGCTAAGGCTCCACTGAATTCCTGCTCCGCCACAGGACCAGTTGAGTCCGGGCCTCCAACACTCTCCTCTCTGGGGAGGTCATGAGCAGTTGGAGTTGCCTTCCTCACTGGAAATGTTTGAGGCAGCCAGAGAGCTCATCGCCTTCATGGCACCACCTTTCCCTCCTTGGCGTGACAGGACACCGAGCTCTGTCTCAGTGGCGCCTGCGAGACCTTTGGTGCCATCCAGAGGCAAGTTGGCAATGGTACTGCGCTGATCGACATTCCCTCGGCACTAGTCGCCAGTACCCTCCGCCAACAGACGGACAGGGGAGCCGCACCGGTGAGCGTTGCCCCCCCATGGTCATCCTACAGTGAGTCCTCAGAGTCGGAGGCAGAATACTGGCATTCGAGGTGAAGCAGGCACAGTTGACGGTCCCGGTCAAATAGAGGCAGACAGCAGCTCCATCTGGTTCTAAGGCCTGGGCTGTGGCTGGCTCCAGCCCAGGCCTTTCTGCACTCCCTGGGCATTCCTTCAGAGCCAGGGCCAAAGCCAAGGGTCCTATTCACAGAGGTTGGTGGCTTTGGCATCCTGTGTACGTATGGCACCTCTGTGCAGGACCAGTTGCACCGGCTGCCCCACCACTTGTAGCACATGAAGACCCAGCACCGCGTCACCCCCAAGGGCAGAGAGCAGGACCCGCTCCTGGCTAGGGTCTCGTCCTCATCCTCGCCTGATGAGGCAGTGGCAGGAACTTCGACAGCCCCTGTGCTGGAGGACAGTAGGGTACTCCAGCAGCCACTGAGCAGAGTGGCCCAGAACCTGAGGATCCAGGTTGAAGAAGTCACTGAGACTCTGGTCTCTCTGGCATTGCCCTACCACTTATAAAAACTATTCAGGAGACCACCAAGATGCTGTGGCAGACCCCCCCCCCCCCCCGCCCCGGCTTCCTTATCACCAACAGTGAAGAGGACTGAACAAAAATGTTTTGTTTCCTCTAAGGGGCTTGAACATTTTTATACTCCCCACCCCCACCAGACTCCCTAGTTGTAGTGGTGGCGAATGACTGGGAGCACCAAGCACACAGGGGCCTATACCCTAAAAAATGGGAGGCAGAGAAGTCCCTTGGCCTGCATACTCCGGTTATGCAGTGGAAGCATTTTAAGCTGTAACCCCCGCCTCGTTTCTACCACCAGCAGAACAAGCAGGAGTTTTCCAGGAGGCGTTATAGGAACAATAGAAGGAGGCCTCCCCCCCCTCGTCAGCTCGGGGCTCTGGGCAGATGACGCAGTCCTCAGGCCAAAAGCAGAACTTTTGAAGGTGTGCCTGGGGGCGATGCATCAGTCCGGACTCTGGATCCATCCTTCCTTACCTTCTCGTGCCAACTACCCCATTTCTACCCTGTGTGGGCCCGAATCACATCAGATCACTCGGTACTTCGTATGGTAGAAAGGAGATACTCTTTCCAGTTCACCTTCTTCCCCCTTCTGTATCCCTCTTCAGGGATCTTTTTCACAAAAGGTAGCTCAGTGGTTTGAGCAGTGGCCTGCTAAACCCAGGGTTGTGAGTTCAATCCTTGAGGGGGCCATTTAGGGATCTGGGCCAAAAATTGGAGATTGGTCCTGCTTTGAGCAGGGGGTTGGACTAGATGATCTCCTGAGGTCCCTTCCAACCCCGATATTCTATGATCACAACATCTATGATCATGCAGGAGGTGCACACACTTCTAATGGTGGGGGCAGTAGAAGAGGTCCCTCAGGAGCTGAAGGGCCAGGGGTTCTGTTCCCTGTATTTCCTAATACTGAAAGCCAAAGGTGGGTCTCAGGCCCATCCGAGATCAGCGAGACCCTCAACAAGTTTTAAAGAAGCTGAAGTTCTGCATGGTCTCTTTGGCCTTCATTATCCCTTCCTTGGATCTGCATACCTTTGGGAGCACAGGACTCAGGGCCTCAGGTCCCAAGCGGAGCTCTCACTTTACATCAACGTTGGAGAGTTGAGGGCAGTCCATCTGGCATGCCAGATATTCCAAGCTCACTTGGAAAGGAGGTGTGTCTCGGTCATGTCGGATAATACAACAGCAATGTTTATATAAAACAGACAGGGGGGAGCATGCTCCTCTTCCCTGTGCCAGGAAGTCCTCAAACTGTGGGACTTTTGCATAGCTCACTCAATACACCTGGAGGCTTCTTATCTCCCTGGAGTTCAGAACGAGTTGTCGGATCATCTCAGCAGGTCTTTTCACAGCCGGGAGTGGTCCATCTGCCTGGATGGTGAACAACATCTTCCAACCATGGGGAATTCCCTAGATAGACTTGTTTGCCATGTGACACAACAGGAAGTGCCTGCAGTTCTGCTCTTTCTGGAATCACAGCCCAGGCTCCATCACGGCCGCGTTCCTTACCACTTGTCCCACAAGGTGTTATTCAGAGTTCGGAGAGATGAAGCTCTGGAGATACTGGGAGCCACAGCCTGCCTGGCCCCGTCAGCACTGATACACGTCTCTCCTGCAAATGTCCATGGAAAACCCAGTCACCTTGCTGCTGCTCCTGGACTTGATAACTCAGGATTACGGCCAACTCCAGCACCCGAACCTCGACTCACTTCACCTCATGGCATGGAAGCTCCACGGCTACACCCATGGAGCTGGCTTGTTAGGGTCCAGTCAGGGAAGTCCTCCTTGGCAGTAGGAAACCGTCCACTAGGGCTACCTACCTAGCCAAATGGAAAAGATTCACAATTTGGTCTTCACAATATCTCCTGTCTCCAACACTCTTGTCCATACCCATGATATTGGACTGCCTCCTCCACCTAAAGTGGTAAAGGCTTTCTGTGTCTTCAGTAAAGGTCCACTTGGCTGCCATTTCCGTCTTCCATCCAGGCATGGAGGGCTAGTCGGTCTTTGCCACCCTGATAGTAGGTAGTTTTCTTAAAGGTCTTGACAGACTATACCCTCACATATGACAACTGATCCCAGCCTGGAACCTTAACCTGATCCTTTCCAGGCTAATGGGGACGCCCTTTGAACCACTTGAAACGTGTTCTCTGCTTTACCTATCATATAAAGGGGCATTCCTGGTAGCGATAACTTCGGCCAGGAGAGTGTCTGAGCTCAAGGCTCTAACATCTGAGCCTCCTTATACGGTGTTCTATCAGGACAAGGTTCAGCTTAGACTGCATCCGGCTTTTCTTCCTATGGTTGTCTCAGTTTCATGTTAACCAGGATGTCTTTCTTTCAATTTTCTATCCCAAGCCACACGCAAGCAGCAGGGAGCAAAAACTTCATTTGTTGTATGTTCGCCGGGCGTTAGCCTTCTATATCGAATGGACGGTGCCACTATTCAGCTGTTTGTCGCAGTAGCAGACAGAATGAAGGGGCTTCCAGTCTCCTCCCAAAGAATTTCATCATGGATTATGTCCTGTATCCGGTCATGCTACGATCTGGCGAAAATACCTGCCCCTCCCCTTACAGCACACTCCACGAGGGCACAGGCATCGTCAGTGGCATTCCTGGCCCAGGTTCCGACCCAGGAAATCTGCAGAGCTGCAACACGGTCCTCAGTCTACACTTGGACCTCGCATTATGCCATTACTCAGCAGGCTAGAGATGATGCAGCCTTTGGCAGAGTGGTGCTACAGTCTTCAAACCTTTTGAACTCTGAACCCGCCTCCAAAATTTAGGCTTGGTGATCACCTAATTGGAATTGACATGAGCAATCTCTCGAAGAAAAAACGGTTACCTACTTCTCATAATGGTTCCTCTTCAAGATGTTGCTCATGTCCATTCCAATACCCACCTGCCTACCCCTTTGTCAGAGCAACCATCAAGAAGGAACTGAAGTGCCGGCAAGTCAGCAGGGCCCTCTATTCAGCGCCATGGAGGCACGACTCCAAGCGGTGCCAAACCGAACCGACAGGTATTGCTAAGGAAAAATCTTTCCGGCTGCTATGCATGTGGCACGCACACACCTAATTGGAATGTACATGGGCAACATATCTCGGAGAACAACAGTTAAAGAGGTAGGTAACCGATTTTTTAAATTTTGCAGGAGCCATTTCAAAAAATGTAATAAGATCAAGCATAAACAGGGATGTCTCCTTTTCAAGAGTTAGGGTTTGTCTGCATGAGACAGTTCAAACAATTCAATGTAAGGTGTGATTTTAAAAAAATTTAGCCAATTTGTTGCAAAAAGAGGCTGTGTGAACACTCTTAGATCTGTTTGAGTGGTTTATTTTGGTTTAGTTTAGTTTATTAATTAATTAGGATTAGTAGTTTTGGCCAAAATAGTGCAACCTTAATTTGATCCCTTTGTGTGTGTGCATTATGATACAGTCTTCAATTATGTAATGGCATGCTGTTTTTTGATAATATTCTTTACCTTACATGAAAGCTAGATTAAGTTTCCAACTTTTTAAAAAAGCAAACACAAGCATTCCATTGTGGCATCATATTGACACCTACATAGGTCAGCACAGCAGGGTTGGAACTTTTAGATTCCCTGCACAGAAGTCTGCCAGATGAGCCAGTGGAGTAACTGGTGGTGGTGGTAGTGTCCTCCTCCTTGGGCCAGCTCTAGAGAGTGGATGAGAGGCACATTTTGCAAATGGGCTTCACAGATATTTGCTGATAGCAGAGGGATGATGATGGTTGGGCATCTTGGGTTCAGGCTCTCAGGGAGTGCTCTCTTGCAGACACAGACTATTCTGCCCTTTCCTCCAAGCTTGACTCCATCCTTTCCAACCTGTCCCAGACATGTCTCTTCTCACCCCTGGCTCTTGTGCTAGTCCCAGTCTCACCTAGTCAGTCCTAATCTCCTTGCCCAGCCAGTCCTAGTCTTTCCCTCTGGGTTCCTCATCCAGTGTGTCTTTCCCTGCTAGCTCCCTCCTTGGGCTTCTCCTCTAACTTCCATCTTCCCCACTACCCTCTCCTTGGCTGATTGTCCCAGTTGCTTTGCCCAATCAGTCCCAGTTCTCCCCCTGCACTCCAGGTCTTTGTCTGATCTGTGTCTGTTCTCCTTCCCCTGGCTCCTAGTCCCAGTCTCCTTGTCTATGTGTTTTTTCCTTCCCCCAGCCAACTGACTCCCAGTCCCCTCATGTTTCCCTAACTGGCTCCCAGTCGTCTTGCTCATCCACTCCTACCCTTCCACCCAGTTCCCAGTCTCCTAGCCAAAATTTCTCTTCCTGCCCCCTCCCAATTCCTGCATCACCAAACTCCTTGTACCAATATACTACTACTCCTCCCCTCTGCCTTCAAATCTGACAGCTTCCTCTTTCCTGCTGCCTGGGTGTCACTGCTTTGGGAGTGGTGGTGGTGAAGGGACATCAAGAGCCCAGGAGAGACCAGCCTCCTGCCCTGTTCTGGAGCACTCATTACAGGGTGAAAAGCCGGCTTTGACCCTGTTCCCCTTGGCTGGAGCACACTCAGTAGCTTTGTGGAGATAGCTCATGTGTAGTGTGGTCTACGTTAGGAGTTGTGAAAAGCTTGATCTTGCTTGGTGAGGGCAGAATCTTTGAAGATTTTTTAGGTGCTAAAATCTCAACTGTGCATGTGAACTACAGCTTTTCAAAGGCTTATGTTCAAATTAGGATGTTTTTTCATAAAGACAGCAAAAAACACATCCTGATGGAAGGGCTACCCCCTGCCATATTTCATGTCCCTGCTCTGAAGCATGGGCTGCTAGAAATGTTAAAGTAAAGGTTGACAGAATATTTTAACAAGGGCAAAACAAAGTTCTACTTCTTTTCTAGCTGTCCTGGTGGCAACAGGTGAGAGTTTTGTTATGCATTTACAGCAAGTGCAAACAACACTATTAAAGTTTAGGATATTCTGTCTGAACTACTCTTTGATGCCAAGGGATTCCCATCTCCTAGCAAAAGATTAGTCAAATACTGACTGCTTGAAAATTAGGTGACCAGTATTTGTGCCTAAAAGAGGTAATGTTCTAGATCACTTTGAACTGGATTCTCCTGAGGGACTATTGTTTCATGATCTGACTGCTGAACTGAGAAAAAGAAACTGTCCGTTCCTTTTCTGAAATGTTTTTGTATTTATCTGTAAAATACCTATACATGTAGAGAAACTTTCAATATGGTATTAAATGGGTAAAAACAATGTATTTGGTATATTGTAGATGAATAGGTTTATGAATAGCTAGTTTTATACAAAAATAAGTAGTGAAATATTTTTGCAAACCTGTAAAGCATGTGTAGCTATACAGGTGGAAAGGCTCACGTAATTAAGGTGAGAGATAACAAGGACATAGATAATGTTTTTAATAATTAGGAGAGTGAAGAAACAGCTTTTGGAATATAAAAAAGGAAGAAGATATAGGATTAGTAAAAGACTAGATGTAGTAGTAAAAAGTTGACGATAACACTGAGATTAGGCTACCAAGATATGAGAAGGATGGTGGAGGCAAGGAGGGAATTAGGTGTATATACCAAAATTACATCTTTCTAGATGTAGTACAGTTTAGTCTTAGCTTGATGTTTGTGTGTTACAGCAACATAGATAAAAGCCATACACTCCTCATGCTGGTTTTAGGAATGTCTAATGCAAGCTGTGATCCATTTCATATCTCATATTTTATGTTTAGTCACATTTGTAACTGCTTTCTCATTGCTGTTGTTTGTTTTATTCTGAATAAAATTGGGAGTGTTTCTGCAAACAAGCTGGGTTTTATCAAAGTATACATTGCAGTCGTGTGTCCCCGTCTCCCCCCCTCCCCCCCCCCCCGCCCCGCCCCGCCGCAAAGTTCTGACAAAAATATTTGGGCAGTCCCAGAAGGTGTGTGGACCTCTTTTCCACTTTCTTGCGATTGTAGCTTGGGAGTTCGATTTTGCATTGACTACTGGGGAGTAAAAGTATATGACTTCTTTATATTTGAATTTTGTTCATTATGGTGAGAATTTTAGAAGAGATCTGGAAAATATTTTATATTACACTGAAATTCTTTCACTTTTTCCATTTCTGTACTGCGACATCTATTCAACTATCTTCAGAGCTGTATAGAAAATGACAACTTTTATTAAATCTGCCTGCTTTTTAAAAAATTAACAACTTGTTTTTAAATATGCACATGAATTGCCATAAATTTTCTAAACTTGTGGTGTGGTGGTGGTGTACTTGGAGATATTAATAAAAAGCTGATCTTTGAAATTTGTACTGTTAACTCAGTTTAAGAGATGTAAAATCTGAAAGAGTGAGCTGATCCACCTTAAGTCAGTTTATTCTGTTCCCTTCTGTGTTGTCAGGAGAAGTTAAGGCAATATTTGGGGGATAGGATGAGGAAGTTCTAGCATCTTCTTTCTCTTTTTTCCAAATAGTTAAAGGTGGATTTTGAGCAAATTACTTAGGATTTGGACTTTTCCATGTACATCCATGCTGTTAGTGGTATCCCATAGACTGCCTATTAGCTACCTTAGATAAGATGCCTGGATTTTGAAGAGTCCTCTATTTTGTTATGCTGCAGAAGCTTTTATTTGATTTCCCACCGATTCCCAAGTGAACCTATGTACCCAATGCTGCAGGTGTTCTTTTGCTTTCAGTTGTAACACAAAATGCAGTTTTCTTCTGATACGAATTCTAAAAATGCACATTCTTATTCAATGCCTTTGGTCCCAGTATATATTCAGTCATGTTTGCTTAATCTAATTGTAGAAATAAGCATATGCTACTTTTTGCTACTTAAATTTGCAAAGACTAAGTTAGATTCTATTCCATATGAATATTTTAAAATATTCTTATATATCCTCAATAGAGTTGTCGTCTAACTATAAATCAGTTGTGTGTTTGCAAGGATTTAGTTTTCAACACATTGTCCCTGAGGTATCTTAAAACTTGTTGGACACAGTAAAGGTTGGTAGGTCCCAAATTTACCTTTTTAAAATAAAGTTCTTGGGTATTTGGCTACTTGACAGTCCTTCTTTCCCCAAAACTTGTTTGGTTTTCTTTGAAGATGCAAGATCAGTGTTAGCAGTCATCCTTTACCTGGGAGCAATCCTAACATCATAATGTAGTATGTTCATACCATAATGGAAAATGTATGTGCCAGGGAGACTTCATAAAGAAATGTTTTTAAGTTTCAAGAATCCCAGTGGTTAAGAACTAGAAATTTTAAAAACTTAAACTGTCAACATCTTGATGTCTTCCTATACACATTAAGCGTAAATCTTATCAAACTTAAGGTTTGTTTGTAAAATATGAAGATTTTTTTTTTTTTCTTCATTTAGTGGAGTTCAGAACTTACCATGTGAAATTAAATCTGGCAGTTGAAATGTTATTTCTTTCTGTACTCCTGTGGCAGATTTCTCTTCAGACTTCATGGGAACACTTTAAATCACACTGTAAAATTTCTGTTTTATAAACAAATTATTAAAACTGAGGATTTTAAAAACCTTATTTACTTTTCACTGTTAATCTGTCTTCCTTGCAGCTTGAAGACAAGTTGTTTTTCCTACACAGGCATCATCAGTGGTGATAAAAGATAGTGTAAGCCAAACTCTGATGTCTGTTATATCTGCATAAAATCCTGTTTTAAGATTATACCCTCAATTGTGCAACTGTATTTGCATAATTTGTGTAGTTGAAAGCAGAATTTGATCTTGTAGCATGTTTTCTACTCTTGTATGAAATCTAGATTGGTTTTTCAGAACCCAGGGTAAATTGTTAGGGCTCGCAATTGAAAAATCTCCCTTCTGAACTGAGAATTTGAGGTGGTGACATTGTAGTGTGTTTTCAAAAGTGAGTTGCTGTGCTTTTACTAGGACAGTAGCAGACTTAATAGTGGCATAATCCTATTTCTGTATCTAAATGTCTCTTCCCAGCTGTGTCTCAAATCTTAAACATTAAATATCTCGATCTTTACGGGACTTAAAAAAAAAGTTCACTGTGGAATGGATCCACAATACTTGTGTTTTAAAAACAAGATTTTCTTCCTGTTTCAAAGGACTTCTGTAATGTTTAATTTTTTTTAAAGTGTATTTCTTTTAAGACTGCTTAGAAATATCAGGAAATTAAAACTGACTTTCTCCAGCTAGGCAATTTCAAGACTCTAAATGTACAACAATTTGGCTTGTATTTTCTCTTTAAAAGCAAATATAAGACTTGGTCTCAGCAAGTTATTCTGGTCTTGATTGTTTAGGAGCATAGGTAGACAGATGTGCTAGCTCTGCTTGAGCTAGCATATGTATGTCTGTCTGCACTGGGAAACATGCTTCGAGCTGCTACATGGACAAACGGTTGGTGCAGTGACTGGTCTTGGCAGAAAATTCCTCTCTGCCTTAGATGCAAACCATACTTTACTGAATGAAGTTGAAAGTTGTAATTTACAGATTTGATTTAGGTACTTGCTGAGAGGCAAAGCAAGAATAGGAAGTGCCTATTTGTCTCTTTTCAGATAATAGATTTGCAAACTTTCATATACCATGTTTATATGAGCAAGTAAAATGATTTCCAGATAGACTCCTTATTTTTTTAACACTTTGAGCAGAAACATATCTTAATTGCAGCATTTCTCTAATATTTTACCTCTTTTAGTGTTTTAGAAACAAGATCGCCATGGCCACAGAAATTGGCTCCCCACCCCGGTTTTTCCATATGCCGAGGTTCCAGCATCAGGCACCTCGGCAGCTGTTCTATAAGAGACCTGATTTTGCACAGCAGCAGGCAATGCAGCAGCTCACCTTTGATGGGAAACGGATGAGAAAAGCTGTGAACCGGAAAACCATAGACTATAATCCCTCTGTAATTAAATATTTGGAGGTAAGTCTAGCTAGTCTACTGTGTTTGAAGTCTGAATAGTGTTTTCTGAAACTCTGATTATTCAAATTTCAGGTATGTTCACAGAGTAGTTTGGGTAATTGGGGATTATGTATAATTGACAGTGTTCTTTCAGAAATGTACAGATTCAGTGAAGTGTGGATAGATGTTGCTCCTTCTGAATAAAACAATAAACCTTTAGTGTATATTTGAAGTGGAAGATTTGCTGTTATATAAAGCTTTTCTGTGAATTCTGATTTGGGACAAGAATTGCATATCTTATTACTTTGTTTTGACATTCAAGCTGACCTAAATTGTACGTTAATTATGTTAAGATTCATATGATCATTCTTTGTCAATTTGTGGCTTTTTCTTTGTGGGGAAAAATAATAAATAAAAAAAGCTTGAGTGTTCATACTGGGCACCTGAAAAGTAGTTGTCATTTTCTATTCAGCTGCCTCCTTGAATGAAGAAAACTAATATATGCTACTCATACCACAAGTCTGTGAACCACCTTGTGCAGTCCTAATTGCTGAGACTACTTTGAACCAAATACTGTGGAAGATATCTTTCCAAGAAAAAATACCCACTTGGCTTTCCAAATTACTTGGGGTATGTCTATGCTGTCAAGTTTCTGCACCATAAGTTATACCACTTCTATTAAAATGCTGGAAATAAACCCCCACATTAGCAGCTCTTGCAATGGCAAAGACAGCAGTGCATTGTGTTAGCTATCCCACTGTGCAACTGGCCACAGGATGCTTTGGGAAGGGTTTACAATGCCTCATGGGGCAGGCACAGTGTCATATGATCTAGGTTTCCCAATCCCATTGTTCCATGGGCATCCTACTACATTGCCAGCTGCTTTTCAACTAAAAGGGTGGGGGGTGGGAAAGAGTGTGTAACAGGGAGTGTGTGTGTATGGAGCGGGGAAGGAGAAAGAGACAGTGTTTTTTGGGGGTACAGTGTGTGTGTCAGTATGCTGTCTTGTAAGTTCAGATAGTGGCAGGAAGCAACCATTCCTGGGGGACGGGAAAACCCTGACATCGGCCCCTGGCTCCTTCCCTGAGCTGTGACCCAGAGCAGATCAGCACAGCACACAACGGCTGTCAGAAACGGTGCTTTGAAAGGGGAGGGGTGCATGTCTCCAGGGAAGCTGAGTTCAAAGCAATGAGCAGAGCGGTCACTTGAGGCATTATGGGACAACTCTGGAGGCCATTTACAGTGCAGAAAGCAGTCAAGTTTCTACACTGGCAGTAGAGCACTGGAGCCTCTGTGCAAATAGCCTTCCGACTCTTTTTTTTTTTTTTTTTTGCATCGCTGCAACTGAGGAGTTTTTGTGCACAGAGTGGCTTGGCAGTGTGTACACATCTGCAGTTTGAGCGCAAAAAGCTGCTTTACTGCGCAGAAACTTGCCAGTGTAGACACGCCCTTGGTCTCTTAAGTTTCTTTATAAATGTGTTTTTTTTCCAGGGTGAGACCTTGTGTGCCATGTTCAAGTATTAATTCGGAGGAAATATGTTATGAGAAAAATGTGAATCCCCAAATATATAATGGGAATGCTGGCAGAACCTCAACTGCCAAATTGTAAAGACAGCATTATAATGAATTGTATGCGTCCATTCCATTGTAGCCAACCCACAGTTGTAATAGTTTGACAACAAAAAGGAAATAGATGCGGCTGCTAGTAATTTCAAGATATGCTAAGGTGTAATATTTAAAATATCTAAGAATGAACAAATGAGTTTATTGCAGTGTTCTAGTGGGCTGCTTTTGAAAGCTCACATAATTAATAAGAACTGACTCTGAGGTAAACAGAAAATCATCGCATTGGTAGTCCAGTATCACTTTTTACTTCTGGGAAATTAAGGATTTTTTTTACCTGAAACTTTGCACACACTTGTGTTTAGTTCAAATTTGTATTTAAGTATTTTTTTAAAATCGTCTTAGAGGTAACTGTGGCACTGTATACACAACAGAGCTTATACTGGCATAACGGTTTCATATAGATGCAGCATACACCAATATAAGGAATTTTTCTGCTGGTATAGGAAACCACCTCCCAAAATGATGTTAGCTATGCTGACAGAAGCCATCATTTGTCAGCATAGCTGCATCTATGCTAGGAGTTTTGTCAGCATAGCTGTATAAGTAGGGCTTGTGTGTTTTTCACACCCCTTGCTTATATAGCAATGTTGGTACATGTTTTAAAATGTACAAGTATATATGTTGAAAAACAGGTTCCTGTGCCCACCTAGTGACATTTAGAGCCAGTTTGAGCCTGGAACCTTAACTTTTGATGGCATGGGATTCAAAACCGATCTCCATATTTAACTGATCTGATATTTTAACTGATGTGGCATGGGCTTTCATGTTTTTATCACATCATAGTCACCCAGTCAGGAAATTACATGCCAAAAATATTTATCTAAAATTCTAGCTTAAACTTTGATTCACAGTCAAAACTTGATTGATCCCACCATATCAAGTTAAAGTAGGGTGCTAGTCTTAAATTTGCCAACCTGTGAATCCTGTCATGTCTAATAATTGAAGACTGTTATGATTGGCAATATAGAATACCATATATACTGGAAGTGAATTTTATTGTCTTTTGGCCTTTCAAACCCCATCCCTTTGACTACACTGTCTGCTCTTGGTGCTCTGACCACAGAAATGTCCTTTCTATGCAAGTACTACTGGATGGAACTCGCTTTACTTTAGAGACCATCAACACATCTCTCATATTAGGTAGAGGGGTCACTGCAGAGCCAAAACTCTTAAAGAGGCTGAGCAGGAGTATACATTTCTTTCTGGGCTAGAAACCAAGAGACCAGGCTTATGTGTCTCTTGTAGTAATGCAGAACATCATTAAACACAGGACCGCTGCCTTCCTAATATTTTTAAGTAAAACATTTACTTTCAGTGAATAAATACATGAAATTCAATGGGCCCCTGTCAAGGTTCCTTCCCCACTCTGAACTCTAGGGTACAGATGTGGGGACCTGCATGAAAGACCCCCCCCCAAGCTTATTCTTACCAGCTTACGTTAAAAACTTCCCCAAGGTACAAACCTTGCCTTGTCCTTGAACCCTATGTTGCCACCAGCAAGCATGTTAAACAAAGAACAGGGAAAGAGCCCACTTGGAGACGTCTTCCCCCAAAATATCCCCCCAAGCCCTACACCCCCTTTCCTGGGGAAGGCTTGATAGGAATCCTCACCAATTTGTACAGGTGAACACAGACCCAAACCCTTGGATCTTAAGAACAATGAAAAATCAATCAGGTTCTTAAAAGAAGAATTTTAATTAAAGAAAAGGTAAAAGAATCACCTCGGTAAAATCAGGATGGTAAATACCTTACAGGGTAATCAGATTCAAAACATAGAGAATCCCTCTAGGTAACGGAGGAGAAGGACCTTGGAGTATTGGTTGATCATAGGATGACTGTGAGCCGTCATGAATGTGACGATGAATGTGATATGGCTGTGAAAAAAGCTAATGCGGTCTTGGGATGCATCAGGAGAGGTATTTCTAGTAGGGATAAGGAGGTTTTAGTACTGTTATACAAGGCACTGGTGAGACCTCACCTGGAATACCGTGTACTGTTCTGATCTCCTATGTTTAAGAAGGATGAATTCAAACTGGAACAGGTACAGAGAAGGGCTACTAGGATGATCCGAGGAATGGAAAACTTGTCTTATGAAAGGAGACTCAAGGAGCGTGGCTTGTTTAGCCTAACTAAAAGAAGGTTGAGGGGGAGATATGATTGCTCTCTATAAATATATCAGAGGGATAAATACCGGAGAGGGAGAGGAATTATTTAAGCTCAGTACCAATGTGGACACAAGAACAAATGGATATAAACCGGCCACCAGGAAGTTTAGACTTGAAATTAGACGAAGGTTTCTAACCATCAGAGGAGTGAAGTTTTGGAATAGCCTTCCAAGGGAAGCAGTGGGGGCAAAAGATCTATCTGGCTTTAAGATTAAACTCTAAGTTTATGGAGGAGATGGTATGATAATTAAATATTCATGGTAAATAGGCCCAATGGCCTGTGATGGGATATTAGATGGGGTGGGATCTGAGTTACCCAGGAAAGAATTTTCTGTAGTGTCTGGCTGATGAATCTTGCCCATATGCTCAGAATTTAGCTGATCGCCATATTTGTAGTCAGGAAGGAATTTTCCTCCAGGGCAGATTGGAAGAGGCCCTGGAGGTTTTTCGCCTTCCTCTGTAGCATGGGGCACGGGTCACTTGCTGGAGGATTCTCTGCTCCTTGAAGTCTTTAAACCACGATTTGAGGACTTCAGTAGCTCAGACATAGGTGAGAGGTTTTTCGCAGGAGTGGTGGGTGAAATTCTGTGGCCTGCGTTGTGCAGGAGGTCGGACTAGATGGTCATATAATGGTCCCTTCTGACCTAAATATCTATGAATCTAAGCAAAACCTTAAGTTACAAAAAGACACAAAAACAGGAATATACATTCCATCCAGCACAGCTATTTTACCAGCCATTAAACAAAAGGAAATCTAATGCATTTCTAGCTAGATTACTTACTAATAGAAGTTCTGAGACTGCATTCCTGATCTGTTCCCGCCAAAAGCATCACACAGACAGACACCCTTTGTTTCCCCCCCTCCAGCTTTGAAAGCATCTTGTCTCCTCATTGGTCATTTTGGTTAGGTGCCAACAAGGTTATCTTAGCTTCTTAACCCTTTACAGGTGAAAGGGTTCTGCCTCTGGCCAGGAGGGATTTTATAGCACTGTATATAGAAAGGTGGTTACCCTTCCCTTTACTTTTATGACCGCCCCAATCACACTTTTGGACACTGTTGTGTTATAAATTAATCCATTCTTTTGACTTTACATGTTTCTTATAATCTACCTCTATCCTCCTTCATCTTATGTAATGTAAAATGTACTAGTTTCCTGAAGCCCAAAATTTTGTACTGGATTTGTTCTGAAACTTACGCAGTGAATAATGAAACTTCCAAACATGCAATCTGTATAATTTTTCCTACTTTTTGTTCAATAACACTGGAATACAGCAATAATAATAACCAGGAGCTATTTTCTTCTTTCCAGAATAGAGTATGGCAGAGAGACCAGCGAGATATGCGGGCAATCCAGCCTGATGCAGGATATTATAATGATGTAAGTACAAATCTTTATATATGCTTCTGAAGCTCTTATTGTAGACACTAAAACTCTTCTACCTGAAAAGTAAGACTCTGCCTCTGTATACCAAAGTTCTCTATTTGCCCTTGAGAGTTGACTAAGACTTAGAGGGCATCTTCATGCTATGTTCCCCTGCACTAACGGACCCTTTTTGTCCCAAGAAGAGAGCCTGAATGTTAATGGACTCTTTCAGTCCTGTTCTAGTGTAGTGAAATTGCTAAAGTTCAGATGTTGAAAGGTTAGTTGCATTTGAGATGATATATGTGTGTGTGTTCGTTCCTGAGATGGTGAAAATAGTATCCGCCGATCTCAAACTGTCAACATATTTAATTGATTCATTCCTACAATCAAACGCTTGTTTTTCCAGAAATGAACCTTCTGAGCCTCTACTTTTTTTGTTTCTTTCCCAAGATGCAGTTTGAAACATTGTTGCTAAAATTCTTTTCTTTTCTTTCCTCACTTACAGCTGGTCCCTCCTATAGGAATGCTGAATAACCCTATGAATGCTGTAACAACAAAATTTGTTAGGACATCTACCAATAAAGTAAAATGTCCGGTGTTTGTTGTCAGGGTGAGTATTACGTCTATTATTATGGGCTAGAAGATTTGTTCCCAGGCTTGATTAGTTAACAGAGAAATATTTGTCTCTAATAAAATTAGAATGGCAAGATAATACAACTAGAAATGTTTCTAAGTAAAACCATCATGCAGGATTCCAGGTCTTGGGTGCCCCAAGGCTTTTTCAAAATCTGGATGGACATGTCTCACCTTTTTCACAGAGGATCCTAGGAATGATTCTGGGACAATTAATCAATTTATTCATTGTTTGGTTTGTATGTATTTCACCTTCAGTCTAATTTTCTCAGAACTTTTTTTGTGCCAATGTGTCTCAACACTGTCTTGAGGGAACCAACCCAAACGAAGAGAGTAGTTCAGTCACCATGCACGTTCAATCCTTGCAATCTACTAGCCTGCCTGCAAGGGTGGCAGGATTCTAGTAGTAGTGGCATGTTTGATGAAGACACCTGTTCACTAGAATTAAATTGAAGCCATCAAACTCATTTCACATAGGTGACTGGACAGCCACCTTCTGATAACTCTTGGTCACTAATGTTTTGGGCTGGATTTGAACTGGTGAGCTAGAGATGAAAAGCCCTTTATCCTATATCTGATTTCCACCCCCCTCCTTCCTACCTTCCAGTATAGAGTCACTTTATAAATCCAAATGCTTTAGAATCTCATGCAGGGATTTCTATTTTAACAATGCTGAAGGATACAGGAGAGGTGGCTGGGCACTGCCTACACAGTATAATTCAGTTTTTCTCTTGCAGTGGACTCCTGAAGGGAGGCGCTTGGTCACTGGGGCTTCTAGTGGAGAGTTCACCTTGTGGAATGGATTGACTTTCAATTTTGAAACAATATTACAGGTAACTACATCCAGCAAGCTGTCTTCATCTTTCTCAGAGATTGTAAAGAATATTGTAGTCATGCATCTCCACATGCTAATCATGGGCAAGTGGACTGAGTTCAGCCCTGAGAACTAGGGAATACCTGAGTACTTATCCTGCACAGTCCCCGACTCCTGTTGTGATCTTGGGCAATTTGTTTAATGGTTTCAGCTGCATCTCCCTGTCTGAATTATAGAGATAATATTTCTGACTTGTTTTCAAGGGAATATGATGAGGATTTATTATGTTTTAGGTATTGGAGACAAAGTGCAAGTATTTAGCTCTGCACAAGTAAATTTTGCACTGCACTGTGCAAGATACATAAAATAGTCTCTCCCTGAGGAGCTTGCAGATCTAAATACTCTCCATTTCTTTTATTCCCTTGTCATAAATGTTAAATGTACATGTTCTCACTGACTTTTGCGTTCATGTGGGTTAGGTAACATTTGAACGTATTTGTTAGAAGTTTTATTTTTGACTCCTCAGGCTCACGACAGCCCTGTAAGGGCCATGACTTGGTCGCACAATGATATGTGGATGCTGACAGCAGACCACGGGGGATATGTGAAATACTGGCAGTCCAACATGAACAACGTCAAGATGTTCCAGGCACATAAGGAGGCGATTAGAGAGGCCAGGTTTATACACAATATACCATTTTCTGTAGTACCTATTTCCATAATTAGACTGTTCTCTGAGTGTATTGTGGGTGCAGAGATGCATGGGTTCTGTCAGATTCTGGGAAACTTCATGCACCAAGTAAACACAGTATTTTCTTTTGTTACCACATTCTCACCGTTTTGCTGGCTACTTTCTGAAATAGTATTGTCCCAGTATCTGCCTCTGCAATATGTTAGAGATGTATTTTTCTGCCGCATTTTGCACTGGTATTCTTTTCATTTATATATGGTGACGATGTGTATCAGTTATTCCTTTTTATACGGACTGTGTAAGACAACAATTTCATTCCAAATAAAGAATTCAGTCTTTAATAATCTAACTGAATAAAATATAAAACCTTCAGAAACAAAACACCTGCATAGTTCTCACAAAATAATAATAATAATAAAAAAAGCTAAATAAAGTGAAGAACTGCTTGGCTTGGTGAGGCCAAGGTTTCCACTAATACTGAAGACCCACACAGATTGCCACATCCAGAAGTCTAATGTTAACATTGAATGGGTTCTTAAGCTTTGAAGCTGTAAGCAGACCATTGAAAAGAAGATTGTAGGACATTTTCCTGATTCAGTGTTGATGCCTCAGTTGTGCAAATGTATATTTTATATAAAAATGGAGTTTTAAGTGATATTTTCTCAGTAAGTTGTATATGAAAGATGTTTCTAAAGTAAATATGGATGAATCTTTTAGTAAGGTGTGTAAAGAGAAGAAATGTTTAAAGTAAACCTGAAGAGGAGCTGCAGACCCAAAATAAATCTAAAGCAGTGTTTTTTCAGATTGGGGTGCTGCCCCTTGGTGATAAGAGGTTCACTGCCACAGAAACACTTTCTATTGAGGTCACCGCTTTCCCCTCTGATAAGATTCAGGATTTCTTGACAGAGTTTGATTTACAAGACATGCGTACATTGGATGCAGTTATTGGTTTAGTGTATCATGTCCATACACTGAATTTCTCCAACAGTAGGCCCCTTCCCGATCATAAAGATCCAGGATTTCAAGGGGATTGCTGTTGAATTAACTGAACAGAGACTCTTCCTTGGTCTTTTGCTGCACTGGAAAGGAAGTGGCTGCCTGTCAGTTGCTGGAGATGGTCTGACCTTAATCACATGGCTAAATAACCCCACACTTTTTCCCAGTGGCTTTCATCTAGCAATATTGATAAATTTGGAAGCATCTTCCATGGCTGAAGAATTCTAACTTCTTTTCACAGAAGGGAAAAACTTCCCTCTGTTCCTTTTCATATGTGTGGAATGTGTTTTATATAAGAATTTTTCAGCAACCAGTCCAATTGCTAGTAGCAGTAGCCTCTTCCTATTCCCCACCTTCCCTTAATTTTGCTTGTCTTGCTGCAAGGCACCTGTGGCTGAAGAGGAAATTTACTCTTAGTGCTCTCCCTCCATACTTCTGCAGTGTCGCTTTACCACAACAGTGTGAAAGTCTAGGGCTGCAGCTGCTATTAAGTCAGTTTCATGTTGCTGCTGGTCTCACAGAGAAGGTGCTGCTGTGTACAGTCATAGGTAGGATAGTGCTAAATATAAATTCTGGATTTTCCCACTTGACTGGGGATTGAAAAGCAGAAGTAAATCCTAAACTTAAATTCAAAGTCTTCTGATGGAAATGTGTCAAATGGCAGACACTATGTTTAATTAGTGGCTCTTATGTTAAAATGCCTCTTTCAATGTATTACACCTTACAGTTTAATTTTGCCCTGTCTGAGAAGCATAGATATTCTGTTAAATGCTGACTTCTTTCCCCTGCTGTGTGTCTTCATGTAACAGTTTCTCACCCACGGATAATAAATTTGCTACATGCTCTGACGACGGCACTGTTAGAATCTGGGACTTTCTACGTTGCCATGAGGAGAGAATTCTTCGAGGTATGTGTGCAAATAGTACTGATTGGGATATTTCAAGAGGGGGAAAACCTTTTTGTAATTAAGTGTTCACAATACAGAAATAACAGCTTGTCTCCATTTTTCGTATGACATCCCTACCTTAAATCCTCCAAACAGATAATACCTCCAGGAAAACAGATATTTCAGTTGGCCACTGTTTCTGATATCTCCCAGTGTCCAGACAGCTTTTCAGATTTACATTACCCATGTTTACTGCCTGTTTAAACTCTTTAGATTTTGGAGCTGGATATAAAGATGCTTTCCTAATCCTGCTGTTGGCAGAAGCAGCTGTTAGGAAGGCAAATATATTCCCAATTTTTCATCGGTGCTTAGTAACTGTGACAACATTTGCTCCACTGTACACACATTGTGATGGAGAATGTGATGTTTTTCAGGGACGTAATTTTGAAAACACTCATTTGACTCTAATTTATTCTAAGGCAAGTCAGTTACTATTTAGCTGTGTGGAACATAACATTTAGGTGAACAAAAAACGCTAAGTTTTGATCACACCACACACTGCACATATTAAATGTCTTGGCTTCTCAGTTCAGTAGTAGTGTCTATGAGAGGACACTTCTGAATCTTTTCCACTAGATAGAGTTCAGGAGCTTTCTACCTTTTTTCTGCAACCTTGTTTAGTAGCAATAGCCTATATAAACTATTCCTTTCTTTCTGAAGATGCCACTTAATTTTCCGAGTTCATCTGCTAATGTTCATATATTGGACCAGTACGATATAGTAGATGTAACAGGATGAAATATCATTAAGGGCTGTATTAACACTGCTGTCATGTCACGAGATATGTTGGCATGCAGACAGTCTGCAAGGAAGATGACTTTAACAAAACACTGGACCTCTTGGCCTAGGTGCCTGAACTCATTTGACATTTGCCAATGCAGAGGTTTTAAAAGCCTGGTATATCACGCTTGGACTTGCACCATTTTTACAAAAGAGAATATTCCCTGCTTCTCTTGGACTCTCTATTCTGATTTTTACTGTTATATTCTCCCTTTGAACCTTACTACTGTTGAAGCCTAGCATTTTGATATAGCCTTGCTTTCATGATTTTTCTATCAGAAACATCACTACAGGAGTTTCTGTTCCTTTCAGGAGTTGACAAACGGATTTCTAGGGCATATTGTTGGTATTACTGTTATCCCTAGAGGCACCAATCATGTTGGGGATCATTGTGCTGTCTGCTGTACAAAGGATCAAATTCTGTGCTGATGTATATTCCATGCAATCACATTAACTATTCGGTTGGATTGTATAAGAGAGGAGTGATTGCATCAGTGCAGAGTTCAGTCCACTGTGTAGGTCTTGCATTAACTTCATTACTCTTTCCTTATCTATGTTCTTCTGCATGGAGGTCTCTTAGGCCAAGGGAACAAATTACTTAAGAATTTCAGGCCAGTATATAATGATACTTGTACTGTATTTCCTTCTGTTTCATTTTCTCAAAGATTGGGATTGTGTATACATTCTATGTATAGTTTCATTTTTAAATATACTATAAAATTGTCAGTGTGAAATCCATCATATTTATATATAGCAAAATAGTTCTATAAAGAGAATAGGGCTTGTACCGTCACTGTACATATAGTGTATGTACAATACACCCCTTTTTTACTGACTTTATGTAAATCAGCAGTATTGCCAGATCTTCACCACCTGACATAATAGAGCAAATGGATTTTTTTGAGAACCTTTACTTTCGCTTGCGGAACAAAACCTTTCTAAAGGTGGTGGAAAATACGATCTCTTCATTCAGGAGTGCAAGCTGGATTTTTTGGTGCCCTGTGCTGTAAAACTGATTAAAGGAACTCAATGAGAGTCTGTTACATGTCCTCAGTAGAGAGAGATGTAATATGGGCTTTCTTGCTCCAAACTTTCCTTTATCTTCTGCCCACATATTGAAGTTTTAAAGTATTATTTAGAATGATTGCCTGGAAAATTGTCAATGAAGTACAGATTTTAGAACATACACATCCCCCTACCATGATGGTTGTCTTAAAAGTTTTGTATTTACTTAAAGGTTTTCAGCAAGTAAAGTTGCAGTGGGCTGTATGCAAATTAGAATCCTAAAAGGATTTCATTACGACTAACTGATATCAACACACCTCTCACACTTTTTGACCTGTCCAGTTATGTCTGTGTATATACTATTTGATCAAGAATAATGATATACTTCCTGTTCTCTCACAAACCATTCTTCAAGTACTCTGGTTAATACTCATGCCACTGAAGTTCAGCACAATTAAGGGAATGCTCTGATGTAGTTTAGGCCAAAAATTTTGTTCTTAAAATTTTACACTATCCTCCAGCTTTTGAATATCTGTTTATAAAAAATAGAAGACTCCCAACACTTCATTGTCAGAGTGTACATAAAAAATCCATTCTCTGAGACCTCAAATGTCAATAACAAGTTCTTCCTGCTTTTCTGCCGCAGCAAGCTAATCAAACTATTTCAAAACCAGCCTGAGGATCTTGCACAATACACTACCATGATGCTGTAGCTCGTTTCTAGTTTGCTTCTAGATTAGCAGGTACAGAGAGTGCAGCAAAATCAGGCTCATCTTTGGTATAAGATGTTGATACTCCATTGACTTAATGCTTTTGCTTACTGTAGAAGTGGCCAAGTTTGTTTATCTCCATTAGGGGAGGAAATGCTTGATGTTGCTCTTTGGGACTAATTCTAGCCAGGTTGGGAGTGGTGCTGGTGGACTGACCTTCAGTTGCGGTAGGGGAGGAGAGAAAGAGGTGAGGAGACGGGGGTTTGAGGAATTCTAGAGAAAGATGTTGTCATCACTGAAGGTAGTCAAAGAATCATTATTATTTTGGTTTTATTAGGAACATGGGGGGCAATTAGCATTTGCCAAATGGAATAACACAGATATAGAAGTTAGGGTGACCTGTTTGTGCCTTATTTTGCTTTAAGTTGTAAAAAGGACTGAATTAAAAGAAAAAAGCCTGACTCAATCCTTTTAGCCTCTCAGTTGCTCAGCTTTCATTCTTTTGATGCCATTGTCGTGCCATTTTTTCAATTATTGTAGTCTTTCAGGGCAGACGAGACAACTTATTTTTTAACATTCGAAACTCATTTGGTTTCTAAAAAAAGTTTCAAGCTTATATTCTAATCTACATCATAAAGAAGTAAAAAGGACAAAAGCGCTTTTTGCTTTGTAGGTCACTGATAAGAAGGAGACTTTCACATAGGAAAACTTGAAATAAGAACAGTGGTACAAACAGCATTTCATCTCAGTAATAGTTGTTACAAATTTGTCAATACGAAAACATGACAGGATCAAGTAGGAAGTTAAAATAGACTGGATTGGAGTCAAGCCCTTGTTTATACATAAACAGCTTTATGCAGTTTTTGATAATTATCAAGTGAGGAAAGAAAATTGTATGGAAAGTCTTGCATGAGTCTTTTTTTAGGCCTTTCTAAAGGCATTTCTGTTAGGGCAGGTGACACAAAAATAAGTCTTTGGTTTAAAGGTTTTGTTATAAGACTCACAAATCAAGGATTTGTGCTTGTAACACCTCTTTTCTCTGTGGCAGCTTACATGTTCACATTTTTGTAGGAACACTTGTTCCATCTGAAATGGGTGTGCAAAAATTATATGTAATCAACTTCTGGTGTCATTTTATTTTCTAGGAGACTAAGGTTGCTAGCCATTGACTTTACTGAGAGGTCTTGAATCCCAGGATGTTGGGCTCAAGCTAATGGGGCAAGGAAGGTCTTTAAATCCCATTTGTAGTAAACATGCCATTCTAAATTGCACATAACAGTATGAACAGAAATCATAGGTTAGGATACACCATTTTTCTTAAATATACTAGTTATAATATAATGGTCTACCTGAAATAGAGAGCCTTTGTATATAACACAATTGATAGTAATATTAAATTTCATATTGGGCCAAATTTTCTTCCTTTTTCTACCAATTGAAATCAGTGGGATTGTGCTTGTGTACTTTAGAGAGATTTGCCCCATTGTATCTAGTAAACAAAATACATACAGTTATTAGTTATGTAATATAACAGGAAGAGATTAAGTTGCAAACATTAGAAAGAGCTTAAGTCCAGCTCTGTTACTAAATATGTTGGCCAGTTAAATTACTGGTCTTTGATACAAAGAAGACTCGGAATATTCTGGATGGCTATTGCTGGGCTTTGCACTTACATTGCCAGAACATAGTATAGTATTGCAAATAATGAATACAAGCAGTAGCTTTGAGTACTTTCGTCAACTTCTTATTCTAGTTCTCTTTAAGCAAGATTATACAGTTACAGGGACTCTTGAGAAAGATGCCTAAAATGCAATTGACCTAAAACCTATCAGGAATGCTTAAAGACTGCTTCAGAATTGTGCACTGGGGGATGCAGTCATTTATTTTGAACGCTAGTCTTTTTACCCTTAAAGCCACAAGCAGACAAGAAAAATAAAGCTTTTCCACTGGTCTAAAGCTTTCAGAGCTATAATCCATATCCAGAATGAAAGGCAATAGATTGAGCACTTTTGCCTTTGTACTATATTAAAAATTGAGCCACCTTGCTGTGTTTGATTCTGGGTTGTGTTCTGCTTGGTTCTCACTACTTTTGATGTAAGTAGTCCCATTAGTGTTGGCCTGAGAAATGTATATATGCACTTCATACGTACTCTGCAAATGTATTCCAAAGCTTATCTTAGTAACAAGGTTCATCAGAATTCACCATCCAACAGAACAGCAATTCTCATTTCAAACTTAGTTTTTTTAAATTTACTTTTAATCATGTTCCCTACACTTAACTCCTTTTTCATATTTAACTTTTTGGTAGCAGTTGCAATGCAGTACTGTAATGTGTAGAAAATATCCAGCTCCTCCTAAAGTTGCAAATCTGTCAGGCACCCTTCCTGAAATGAGAGTGAGAGTCATGAAAAAGCATTGTAATAAGATGAACTTTACAAACATTCAAGAGCATTGTGTACATAGCAGAAATGCAGACTTACTATGTTGTGCTTTCCTAATTTTTTTTTTAAAAAAAAGCTTTCATAGTGTTTTGTTATGCCAGGTCTTGGTGAATCTTGTATTCATATCTCCATAAAACTTGCAGTGACAAATTTCTCAAATCCTCGTCTGCTTTCAGAGACTCCTGGTGCACCTAACCTTCTGTGTTAATACTGTCTAATTGTCTTAGAGCAAGAGCTTCTGATTATCATTTTGGGTAAATTTAGTCTCCCATTTCCCCTGAGCGTGCAGAAGGCCAGTTATGTAGAGATTGATAGGGAAAGTTGAAAAGGGGATGGGTATTCTTGGATTTCTCTCCTATATCCATCTACGAAATAGAATGATAAATTCAATTTTTCTCCCTGCCAAGGCAAGGTATTAGCCAAAGGCTTTTTCATATAGTAAATGATTATAAGCCACCATAGTTTCTTTTAAACTCTGTTCTAGTATGATTATTCAGAGTTTATAAACTATTGCACTGAGTTCCAGTACACACACATGCCAATGGTTTCTTCCAATTATATAAATTACTATAAGGAAATGCCCTTTGCTCATATCTTTAATGCCTTTGCTTTGACTGGGAGAGAAGTTGAATTTCCCAGTCGAGCATAAGAAAGTAATCCGGGAGTTCCCATCCCGTACCAAAAAAACATTGGCACGTGTGTGTACTGGAACTCAGTGCAATAGTGATAAAATTTAGTAATGTTTTCATATGCTCACAAGTTTGGAAACAGTAAGGGGCTGGGTGTGCTGCCCTTTTGTTGCATAACACCTCATTCCATAAGTAGTCCTACTGAAACAACTCTGAAGAACTCAGCTTTTTCCAGTCAATATATTCTGCTTCTGGATCTGCTTTGGGTTGTAAAATCTCTTGAAGCTTAATTCTAAGTTTTTGATCCTTTTTAGTTTAATTTCTGAAAGACTTTCATTTATGTGGTTGGGTTTATTTCCCCGACAGGGCAGCAGCATTCCTTATTGGCTTTTGGAGGAAATGCAGTCTAGATATTGAGATGGGGTTGGGAACAATGATTCTTGGGTTTTGTTCCCAGTTCTACACTGACTTGCTATATAGCTTTGGACAAACCTCCTAACATCTGTGTGCTTCTGTTTACTCCTCTGTGATTCTGCTACATAATAAAAGTACTTATCTGTCTTAGGAGTGTTGGAAAATCCACAGCCCTGAGTGACCTAGTTATATCAACCTAACCCCCGGTGTAGACAGTGCTATGTTAACGGGCGGGCTTCTCCCATCAACATAACTAATGCCTCTTGGGGCAGTGGGATATCTACGCTGATGGAAACTCTCCTATTGGCATAGGTAGTGTCTTCACTAAGCGCACAGTATGCCCTTTTTTGGAATTTGGACAAACTTAATTGGTGGTTCAACTCCTACAGTTAAATGGAAATTTTGAACTGGGAAGCGGAGCCATGGCTCTGGGAGGTGGGGATGGGGTAAGGGAGCTGAGACTGGGGCCATAGCTAGAGGCCAAGTGCAGGGGCAGTAGCCAGGGTCCCAGACATGGGACAGCAGCTGGGGCCAGGAGCAGAGCTGGGTGATGCTCCCTCTCCACCTCCCATGGGAGATGGCCTAGGCCCCAGCTGTGCCCTCCCTGAATGTTCTTTGCACCCCCCCTACTGAGGTGCACCCCGCAGTTTGAGGACCTCTGCTCTAGAGTGCAGGTGTTCTTGTGCGGCTGTTTGTTTACAGCCTCAGCTGGTTTTGGTACTGAGCTAGGATCTTGAAGTTCTGGAGGCTTTACTGGCTTGCTCTATAAAAATATATTTCCACTGCTCTTGTGACCCATCTTTGTAGCATTTTGGTTCAGAAGGTAAGCCAGAGAACACTCCTGTAGTTTTAATAAAATAATCAGTCCAGCCCTGTTGAATTGCTAGCCAATACAAATATTCTGCTAATTATCACAAAAATAAGGATCAACTTAGAATCATAGAACCATAGGGTTAGAAGAGGACTGCAAGGGTCATCTAGACTACCTCTCTGCCAAGATGCAGGATTTGTTTTGTCTAAACCATCCAAGACAGATGTCTGTATGGCCTCTTTTTGAAAACCTCCAGTGAAGGAGCTTCTAAACTTAAATTATATTTTAGGGAGACTGATTTGATTTTAAAACGATACATTCCGACTCTTGCTCACAGTGTCTCCTCTCAGCACCCAGTTCACCTACCAATACAGAACAAGATTCTCTTAGTTCTTAAATGCTTTTGTTTTGTTTTTTTAATTGCTCATTTTTGTAGAAACTACTGTGTAAGCTACCCCAAAGTCTTATATTTTTTTCCTTTCAAAAATATTTTTATTTGAAACAGTCCTTTAA
This sequence comes from Eretmochelys imbricata, assembly GCF_965152235.1. Lineage (NCBI taxonomy): Eukaryota > Metazoa > Chordata > Testudines > Cheloniidae > Eretmochelys > Eretmochelys imbricata. The sequence continues at coordinate 47,147,381 of NC_135580.1, forward strand.
TCCTCTTTCAGCAACACACAAGAGGGAAACACAGTGAGGGGACTGGAAAGTATGTTACCCTATATCCTGTATGTAAATTCTGCTCCCAAATACTGATAGCTGTTGTGATAATGATGTGGCTTTTGCTTCCAGATTACTATTCCAGCTGAAGATCAAATTCATCATTCCAACAGATTTTCAGGAATGAGTTTGTTTTTAATCTTACACCTTTTGGAAACTTTCTATATAATTCAATTTTAAAGTGTCTGGAATTTCTTTGGAGGATTGACCTAGTTCCGGGGGAGTCTTCTCTGGAAACATTCTATAAACATTTTCTCTAGAATTGCTCTGTTTCTATAGACACTGTTCAGATGGCTGCTATATAGATTTTCACAGGCTCAGGGATTGACAATGGTAGATTATGTAGTACAGGAACTGAATAGCTGAAAAGCCTTCAATTCTATCATTCCATGTATCCTTATTATGCTGCACTATGTAAAATTTAAATAGTATCTACTTTAAGTTTATTTACACTTAGTTTAAAAACAAACAAAAAACCCACACAAAAGTATTATCCAATTGTCATTTAAGCTATATAATGATGGGCTTGCCCAGTGTTCCAGCAGATGTTTAATGCACAACTCATTGGAGCATAGTTACAGAAGAGCCTGATTCTTCGATCTTGGACTAGGAATTCTGTGGCATCTGCATGCTCTTGCTTTGTGGATGGAGAAAGTCCCTGCATTGCTCTGCAGAAATCTTTCCCAGAGCATTTCTAAATATGGGGGTGTTTGAAAATGAGAGGGAACTTCATGCAACCCTCTTTGCCTAGCAGACATCCTTTCAATCCTGTGCTGGGCCAAAGTGTTGATCTTTAGGCCAAATGTGGCTTACATTTGGATCTAGGATTGCCAGTTTTGGTTGGACGTATTCCTGGAGGTTTCATCACATGACCATCTTTAATTAAAGATTAATCTTTAATTCCTGGGGAGTTGGCAACCCTAATTGGATCTGTGTACAAAAAAGTTATTACACATGTCACTTAAGTATTATGATTGACCCTGTTTGGAAGACATGGCTATCCTTTTTAATAAATGTTGTTTTAATTATTCAGCATTAGTTTGGTAATTCATAGGAGGGAAAGTACTTTTTTATTTTAAAATTTAAGAACTAAAATACCCACAGTCTTTCAGTATGAAAACTATATGCTGTAATTGTTCTTGTTGAATTTATAATATATATTCACTTTTGGATCTTTAGCTTCTGTGTGATACATCCAGGCTACTTTATAGCATAAAATATTCATAAGCAGTTTGTTCCTTTTTGATAAGTACAAGAACCTCCAGGAACCCTTTCCCCCCCACCCCCAGTAGTATAAAGATACTACTGATGATGACATGATCCCCAATCCTGTTGGGAAAAGTAGGTGAATAAATATAGCTTTTGGTATAAATTAACTATAAAAATCACATGAAGGTTACATATTTAAACAGGGTTAGAAATGGAAAGTTAAGATTCTCATGGTAACATTTAAAATTTACCCACACAGTATTCTGCAGAGGTGTTTAAATAATATTTGTATATATTTCTTCAAAAATGCCAACTTTAAAGGAATTCTACTTTTGGCTCTTGTGTTTCCAGCATGAGACAGGCTGGGAATTTGAGCTCTATGATTTTTATCCTTCTGAGTCGCTGATAACTGAGCAAATATCCATTTTCACCCCCGCCCCACCCTCTAACTTGCTGAAGAATTGGGGTTGACTCAGGTCCTTCTAGAACTTTCCTTATTAGATTTTTCTTGACGTAGGTCCGCTAAAGAGCTCTTTGTCAGAGCTATGCATCAGATCACCATTCATGCTCCATCTCTGCAGATTTTGCTTGGTTTGAACAGAAGTGTATCCTCAGCCCCAATAAAATTTAATATTTAAAAAAAATTGTTTGTGGTGTTTGGTCTAGTTGGCCCTGTCACACTGGTTCCATGGTATTTGTTTCCTGCCTTTTGTTTGGACTGTCAATTTGGTAATCATATGTTTATGTGCTCAGTTGAACCAGTTTTTAATGGCCTATGCACAGTGGTTTTTATTTACATACATTTGATCCTTCATTTTAGCTTTGCAGGACATTCCCCTTTTGAGGTTTGCGCTAAGCTTCTCTGAGGTGCTTTGAATGCTTTAGCAGTTGGAACAGTATGAGTCTTGCTTTTCAAACTTTTAGCATTCCATATCTCATTATGTGACGTGACATATGAATTACTTCATTGACTACTTGGGTCAAAGCTTTCTTCATTGCTGCAGCATTTTATTTTACTTTTATAGCTCTTTCTCTTTCAAGTTTGTTGTAGTCTTTGTCTCAATAGGAAGGAAGGAAGCTCAGCAAATTCGGGAAATGCGCATGTAGCATAAAGTGTCCATCATGGACAGGCATAAGTGCTGCATTGTGTTCTTAGAAGAGCATTATTTCCTGAGTGAGATGCTTGTATGGGCACCTCACCTAGAGCTGTTTGTTAAACAATGGCAGAAACATCTAAAGTGTCTCCTATAAGTGTCCACTAGAGCAGTCCTTGAAGATGGTCCAGAGTGCTTAGGCCTTCACTTTGAGGAGATATCCTAAGGTGAGAAAGAAATGGTACTTAGTGTTGGCCTCTACCATCTATATAGACCCAGCGACTGTTCGGATCCATCAGCCCCACTAACCTGGCTGCTGTGAAGTGGGCTGTGATATTCAACAGCTTGAACTTGCCTCATTGTGTCAGGGTTTAAATATCTTAAGTCATGTTCCTGGTCTCCAACTTCTTGTTGAATGAAGCTACCAGAGTGCCATGTGCAGGAGGTGATAAGTTAAAACCAGCAATCTTTTGACGCACTACTTCACTTCAGGCAGCTTTGCATCAAAGCTTTCACATAGTCCACTTGTGCTCAGTAACAGGAAGTGATCTGGATGACCCTAGATGGCATCAGTGGTTGAATCATTTCAAGTTCAACTGTCTTTGTTCAAAGATACTGGTATTGTCCTTGTCACTTAGGTCAGAGCTTTTGGTGCTGATGGAAGAACCTGAGTGTCTTAATCTATTTTGTACTTGGTGCCAATCTTGATATTTGATGTTGGCATTGAACCTACCCATGCCTGTGGTTTCAATGCAGTCAGTGTCAGTTACTGTGACAGCATTGACTTCTGGATCTCCCCCACCAGTGCACCTCTCAAAGGTTGTGTGGGATCAAGGGGGTTGACATTTTGATGTGCATTAGTTTCCACATATGAGTCTGGAAACTCATCAGACCAAGTGTATTTCTGCAGGAGATAAGTGGCCCTGCCTTAGAGATTCTAGCCTTTTGTTTCAGTTTCTCCAAGGTTTGGCTAACACTACTGGTTTTGATTTCATTCATGTATCTTCAAGGGACAAAGCTGACAAGTACCTGGATCATTCATTCTCTATGAATAGAGGCACTGTGTGCATGAACCCTTTTCTGGATGGGCTGATATAGAAGGTGGGGAAAATGCCTAACAACTTTGCTCTTTCTTGAGCAAAAAAAAGCCTGCACTTTGCTCAAGGACATAGCTAGTTACATCTTCCGCTGCCCAGTAAGAGCGTCTTGATTTAGGTGGCTGTGGCCAGAGGAAATATGCACTTTCCGTTCTGAGCTACTCTATTAATGTTCATTTGGACAGAATTTATGCAGACAGTATTTTATGTTGTGAATAGAGTTGGCTAAAGGATGACAATTCTGGTTTGCGACAGCTTTCAAAGTTCTGACTTTTTTTTCTTTCCAGTGTGAAATGAAACCAAAACCTTACAAATGTTTTTGCAAAATGGTTTTTGGGTTGAAAAGATCATGCTTTCAGTTTAGGTCGGTCTCTATCTTTCTCTCTCTCTCTAAATGGCTGGAGAGCCCACCCTGCATTCCGGAAATCTTCCTGTTAAAAACATTGAAATCTCCCTGAAATGTATGTATGAAACAGCATATTCTTCTTCGAGTGCTTGCACATGTTCATTCCAACTTATGTGTGCGAGCACGCTGAGCACAGCATTAGGAGATATTTCCCCTAGTGGTATCCGTCAGCTCTGGCATCCCCTCGTGTCGCACGCTCACAGCGCTGGTATAAAGGGCCCCCGCCAAGTCTCTGCTCCTCATTTCCTACTTACCGCCTGTGGCAGCTGTTGGAGCTCCCACCCCACCCCACCCCTCCCCACTTTGTCTTGGCAAAGTGTGTTTGTGGTTTCCTAATTGAGAATTCTGTAAATAGTTTTTATGAGTTTACGTAGTGTGTTAAGTTTAGATAGTTTAGAGTAGTAACTAGGACTCCTCTCTGTGTCAGAAATGGGGGTCCATCTCTCCTCGGTACTGGGGCATGCCTTCGTCGCCGGGGTTTAAGCAGTGCTCTTCCTGTGCAAAGCCTATGCCAACCAGTGACCCGCACTTAAGTTGCCTTAAGTGTTTGGGTGAGGGGCACAGGAAAGATTCCTGCCAGTTCTGCCGCAATTTCAAGCCGCAGTCACAAAACGACCAGGCAGCAAGACTAAAAGTCGTCCACCGAGGCCTGCCTTGGAGTCGAGGTCTGACTCAGCACTGAGTACATCCGCGTCTGTACATACCGCACCGCCCGCCCCTAAGAGTTTGCAGCACCGCTCTTCCTCCCTCGTTCCCAGGAAGAGGCACAGAAGACATTGGAAGACGACTAGTTCCCCAGCACCGAGGATGGACAAGTGGGCAGATAGGAATAGAGCAAGACCCATGCAGGGCCGCTCTCCCTCACCAGCGCCGCAGCAGCCTCCAGCGTTGGCCACCAGCACCGCAAACACACAGGGGTGAGGCATTACCCCCCTTGTCCAGCACCGAACAGAAGACTGTGATACCATCAACCCAGAGGCATATGCTGCCGTTAAAGACTTGATGACTCTGCTGGTACCGAGGCCCCCTAAGACACCTGAAGCGGCACTGCCTGCGCCACCGAGCAGGTCCAAACCCACCACTTTCAGGCCATTCTCAAGACAGTCTTCTAGGGGAAAGCCTCCACTTATTACCTCACTGGAGATGTCCCCGCGGCACCGTTTCCCGGCACCAGGAGGATCAGCAAGGCCGTGGTCACCTTAATCATATAGCTCTTCCTCATCTTTGGGTTCAGATTTGGGGTCTGACATCTCAAGGCATTAGCACCATGATCACTCCCTGCACCCATCTCTGACATTGGGGGGGACCAGCATCATTCCAATGGCCCTTTTGGAACCCATGGGGGTTTCCCCTGGGCCATGGCACTAGTTCGAGGAGCTCCTAGTCGGCAATGTTGGAGACAAGGGCAATGCCAGGGAAGCACCAAGAGATTCCTGAGCCAAACCCTGCTGTTGACGCTGGACCCGGTACTGGTACTGAATCCGCAACACGTCACGGGACTGAAGCGGGTACTGGGGTCAGCAGTTGCAAGCTGGCCAGGAGGAGATTCCCCTGGATGCTGAGACAGCAGCTCATACCGTCTCCTCCTCCACCTCACCAGAGGACAAAGTAATGCTTACAGGATCTTCTCCCCAGGATGACCTGAGAGCCCATCAGGACTTACCTAAGCGGGTGGCATCTAACTTGGGTCTCCAGGCAGAGGTCGTTAGGGAACCATCTGATGGCTTCCTGGACATTCTAACAGTCACAGCTCCAGTAAGGATGGCCGTCCCCTGCACAGTTCCATTGTGGGCCCAATAAAGATCCTCTGGCAAAACCCAGTATCCATCCCTCCCATGGCTAAGAGAACAGAGAGAAAGTATTTTGTGCTGGTCAAGGATGAGAGTTTTTATTTTTCCATCCCCTGCCTGGGTCTGTCGTCAAAGCGGCTGCTAACAAGGAGGACTGTCAAAGCAACACAGGGTCAACTCCAAAGCCAAAGGAGCCAATAAAGATGGACCTTATGGGGAGGAAAATTTATGCTACAGGAAGACTCCAACTGTGCATAGCGAACCAGCAGGCATTGCTGGGTCACTATGACTATAACATGTTGGAAGAGATGGCCAAGTTTAAGGATAGGCTTCCCCAGGAGAACCAGCAGGAGTTCTCAGGCCTGGTGGAGGAGGGCAAGACAATTACCAGAGCCTCCTTACAGGCAGCACTTGACGCCATGGACTGAGCAGCCAGGTCTATGGCCACAGCAATCACTGTGCACAGGAGCTTGTGGCTGCAAGTGTCAGGGTTCCCACAAGAGGTCCAGCAAGCAGTGCAAGACCTACTATTCAAAGGGCCCTGGCTTCTGTTCGGGACAAACAGACGCTAGGCTCCTCGGTGTTAAGGACACCAAAGCAACTCTGAAATTCCTGGGGTTGCAGTCCCAGTCTCAGCCCAGGAGATCATATAGGCCTCAGCAGTTTGGCCGTTTCTATTCTCATCAGAGATGCAACCAGAGACAAAGGAATAGAGGCTCTGGGCACAGGCAACATCCACCTTCCTCCTCGGTAGGGCCCTCTCAACAGGCCCCTTGTCATTCAGGTGACTCAAAGCATTCATTTTGATGGGTTTGTTGAGGACAGCATACCAATTCCACTCTCACGTGATCCAGTTTACCCCTGTTTTTTCTAATTCTCTTTGCCACTTGCTTGAGACCTGGGAACAGGTCACCTCTGACCACTGGGTCTTAAACTCAGTGGTCAGATTCACCCTTCAGTGCACCTCCACCCCTCCCTCCCACCCCCTTTCCCCGTTCCTCTTCAGGGACCCTTCTCACAAGCTTCTGCTACAGTAGGAAGTTCAGTCCCTTTTCAGTATGGGCGCTGTGGACGAGGTTCCACAATATCTAAAGGGAAGAGGGTTCTACTCCCGTTATTTTCTAATATCCAAGGCCAAGGGCAGTCTCAGGCCCATCCTAGACCTGCACCGCCTCAACCGATTTCTCAAGAAGTTAAGTTTCACATAGTCTCCTTGGGGTCCATTATCCTGTGTTCTGGATCCAGGGGATTGGTATGCCGCCCTCGATTTAAAGGATGCATACTTTCATATATCAATTTTCCATGGCCACAGAAAATGTTTGAGATTCTTGGTGAACAAAGGGCACTGTCGATTTAAGGCCCTGCCGTTTGGCCTTTTGACAGCCCCAAGAGTCTTTACCAAATGTATGTCAGTGGTAGCGGCCTTTCTAAGAAGAGTCGTCCATGTATTCCTGTATCTCAATGACTGGCTAATCAAGGGCACGTCTCGAGAGCAAGTAAGATCGGACATTGCTCTCATCCAACCAACCTTCCAGTCATTGGGCCTTCTTATCAACAGGCAGAACTCAACATTAGTCCCCAATCAGAGGATAGAATTCATTGGGGTGGTCCTAGATTCCCAGCTGGCAAAAGCCCTCCTCCCAGATGATTGCTTCTGAGCAATCTAGGAGCTACTTTGCTAGGGCAGGCTCATTCCATCACGACGGTCAGGACCTGCTTGAGTCTTCTCAGCCACAGGGCGTCATACACGTATGTAGTGTGTCTCACGAGGCTGAGATGTGGACCTTTCTAGGTCTGGTTGGCCACGACGTACTCTCCCTCCAGGCACCTCCTATACAGGTAGTTACATTGTCCTCTGCTCCCTATCATGGTGCCTAGACCGTTAGGTGGTCTGTGAAGGGATTCCTTTCACAAAGCCTCAACCATTTGCCCACGTGGTCTCTCATGCTTCAGTGCTGGGTTGGGAAGCCCACCTGGGGGCGCTCAAGACTCACAGGCCCTGATTCTTGGAGGAACTAGCTCTTCCCCATCAATGTCAGAGAGCTCAGAGCAGTCCTTCTTGCATGCCAAGTATTTCTGTCCCATATTGCAAACACAACATCAGTCCTCACGGATAACACATCAGCCATATACTGTATCAACGGATAGGGTGGAGCCTGTTCTTCCCCTCTGTGTCAGGAAGCGGTTCACCTATGGGAGTTCTGCATCACAAATTTGATTACAATCAAGGCTTCATTTCTACTAGGGGTGCAGAATCAGCTCGCGGACCACCTCAGCAGATCCTTCTGCACTCATCATGAGTGATCCCTGCATCTGGATGTCATAATAAGCATCTTCCACAGGTGGGGCTTTCCCCACATAGATCTCTTTGTCACATGTTCCAACAGAAAGAGCCAGCAGTTCTGCTCTCTGAGGGACCACAGCCCAGGCTCAATGACAGACGCGCTTCTGCTGAGCTGTTGTCGCCTGCTCTACACCTTTCCACCCATTCTGCTGGTGCACAAGGTGTTGACAAAAAGATCAAGCAGAACCGAGCTTGAGTCATCCTGATAGCACCAGCATGGCCCAGGCAACATTGGTACACCTCACTCGTTCGCCTCTCTTGTGAGACCCCAATTGAGCTTCTGCTGTACCCAGACCTAATCTCGCAGGACCACGGTTGGTTGCTCCACCCGAATCTCAGCTCTCTCCATCTGATGGCATGGTATCTTCGTTGCTGAATCCCGATGAGCATGCTTTGTTCACAGCAGGTCCGGAAAATTCTCTTGTGCAGCAGGAAGGCTTCCACGAGGTCAGTGCAAAGTGGAAACATTTTTCTCTCTGGTCATCTGGTTGTGGGGTTCTGTCAATGCAGTCTTCGATTCAACTCTTCTTGGACTACCTCCTACCTTTGAAAGAACAGGGCCTAGCCATTTCAACCATTTAGGTCCACCTGGCAGCCATCTTAGCATTCCACCATAAGGTTGATAATAGGTCAGTGTTCTCACATGAAATGGTAGTTTGTTCCTCAAAGGTCTGGAGAGGACATTCCCTGAAGTGAGGGAACCGTTTCCCCCATGGAATTTGAACCTTGTCCTCTCAAAACTGATGGGACTGCTGTTTGAACCAGTGGCAATATGGTCATTCCTGCACCATTCGTGGAAAACAGCCTTTCTGATGGCAATTACTTTGGCTTGAAGGGTTTCTAAACTCTGAGTCCTTATGGCAGAGCCACCCTATACAGTTTTCTTTAAGGACAAAGTACAGCTTCGTCCACACCCTAAATTCCTTCAAAGGTTGTATTCCACTGCAATCAACCAATCTTTCTGCCAGTCTTTTACCCTAAACCTTATGCAACTAGGGAGGAGCAGCACCTACATTCCTTGAACATCCAATGGGCTCTGGCCTTTTATATTGAAAGGACCAGACCATTCCATAGATCACCACAGCTCTTTGTAGCAACAGCAGGCAGAATGAAAGGGCTTCCCATTTCTGCCCAGGAGATTTCGTCCTGGATCGCTTCCTGCATACGAGCATGCTACGACATCATGGCTATTCCGCTTCCAACAAAACTTACTGTCCACTCTACAAGTGCCCAAGCCTCTTCAGTGGCCTTCGTTGCTCAAGTTCCAGTACAGGACATATGTGGAGCAGTGACCTGGTCATCAGTGCACACATTGTCTACACACTATATTATCACGCAGTAGGCTAGAGATGATGCCTGCTTTGGCTGAGCAGTTTTACAGGCGGCTTGTCCTTGAACTTTGAGCCCACCTCCGTTATTACTGCTTGCGAGTCACCTGAGTTGGAATGGACATGTGCAAGCACTCGAAGAAGAAAAACAGTTACTTACTTCTCGTAACTGTTCTTTGGGATGTATTGTGCATGTCCATTCCAAAACCCACCCACCGGCCTCACTCTGAGTGGTTGGTAAGGAGAAACTGGGGAGTAGAGGCTCAATAGGGCCCCTTATACCAGCGTTATGAGTGTGCAACACCAGAGGGCACCAGAGGTGAGCCGTCAGATACCCATAGGGGGAAAATGTCCCATGACTGAGCTCAGGGTGGTTGCACACCTATGTTGGAATGAACGTGTGCAACACAGCTCAAACAACAGTTACAAGAGGTAGGTAACTGTTTTTAATAGGAAAAAGTATTTTAGTCAAAAACCCTCCAAACAGCTCTAGCTGTGAACTTCCAGGCTTCCATGAGTAAAGATGGGGTAGAGCTGTGGAGAAAAGGAACACCATGGAAGACTCTTCAGAAAATGCCAGGAGATATGAAAGATCATACATGAAGGCATTGAACAGGCCCAGCATCTGATCTAGGTGGCTTCTAATAGAGGGCACCCACAGTTGCGAGTCCAGTGCCTTTGACACAGATGTCTACAGGTAAACATGGTGGCTGTAGGCATTTGGCTCATATGGAAGTACAGCATAAATTTGTAACTCTATATCAGTGGTAGCTCTCACCTGGAATACTGTGTTCAGTTCTGGTGACCATATCTAAAAATAAATAAAGCAGAAAAGGATGGAATTCAGAAATAAGTGGTGGTAATGATCAAAGATATGGAAAAACTTCTGTACAAAGAATGAAAAGATTACAAGTGTTTAGTGTAGACTAGAGGAGATAAAAAAGGGAGCATGATAAATAAACAAAGTAACAAATAGTGTAAAGGAGTTAGATTGGGCACCTCTAATTAAATTTTTCCGTAATACAAGAGCAAGGGGACATGAAGTGAAATTGAAAGACAGAAAATTTAAAACTTACAGAAATACTCACAATTTATTTGTCAGTGGGTTCCACAGTCTGTCATTGGGGCTAAGAATTCAGCAGGATTTTTAAAAAATCTACCAAGTTTGGAAGGGAATAAAACCCTAATGCTTCAGTACATGACCCAACCTTTAACAGTAGGGACTACAAAGAAACTTTCCCTATGTGGAGATTATTCAGTAATTGTCCCCTTTTGGGGCTTTCGTGTACCTTCCTCTGAAGCATCTGGTATTTGCCGTTGTAAGAAACAGAATACTGGACTAGATCAGTCACTGTTCTGATCTGGTTAATTCTTGTATATCTACAATACACTGAAGACAATCTTTCTATATTAACTATATCAGGTCGGGAGAAGGACCTTGGCATCACTTTGTGACCAGCTTGATGAAGAGCTCTGCTCAATACACAGCTGCAATTTAAAAAAAAAAAACGAATACACACAAAATGCATAAGGAATGGGATGGAGAATAACTCAGCAAATGCCATATATATATCCATGGTTTGCCCACACTGAATGCAGTACTGGATCACTCTATCTCAAACGGAAGTTGTAGGATTAGGTAGAGGGAGTTCTGAAACAAGTAACAAGAATTATTGGGCATAGAATAGCTCTCATTTGAAGAGAAATTGGAATTGTTCTCTTTAGAGAAGAGACAAATAAGAGGGACCATGTTAAAAGTATAGAAAAGTTGGAGTCAGAGCTTCTTATCTCCTTGTTTATAAACTTGGTTCAGTTGAAGGGAAAAAATAAAAACTATTTCCACAACACAGAACATAATTAGACTTGAAGTCATTGCCATTAGATATTGCTGAAGCCAAGAACCCAGACTAACACAGCCGCTACTCTGAAACCTTTTAACAATTGGACATTTTGTAATAAGAAAATCCAGAGTTGCTAAAGTAAATAGTTGCTTATTGCATCTCTGGCTGCTCTGATCTAATAGCCAGCTTTGGGTCTTTTTCAGCTCAAGATGTACACTTGGCAACCCCATAGTTATCACTGCATATCTTTACGAAGCATGATTACTTAGCCTATTAGTAGAAATCCATTTCCAAAGTAGGGAGTTCCAGAACTTTTCCAGATATCAAGTTTTATTCTTGTTTAGAATATCTCATATAATTTTGCCAGTTCTTTTAAAAATTGCTTTTTGCTGGAGGACACACCTTTATGAGGTCGAGATAGAATAACCTTGTATCTTATTTCTGGAAGCATGATCTATTTTGTGTATGTGTATTATATATAATGTGACATACATAATTATGTCTGAGGTTTTATTTGCATGAGTTTGAGTTGGCTGCATGGCTCACTCATGACTAGTTAGTAAAGCTATGAGTGAGTTAAGAAGACCATCCAAAATAAGTGTTGATAAAACTTTACTGTCAAACAATATATTTTGTGTATATTATATGTTACAGATGGAAAAAAATTTTTAAACCAATGTTTGAGAGATTTTAAAAGTTTATTGGGGCTATTATTTTGTGTCTCCACCTGTAAAGCCTTGGTATCTTAGTCACCATGAGTTCTTCTGTACAAGACTCTATAGAGAGCCATAAAAACCTCCAAAATGGACTGTAATGGGTTTTTTTCTATATTAAATTGTCACAAATATAAAGTGTAATATCCTCTCCATAGCTAGAAGAAAGTGCTGGATTCCTGTTGGAGAGGGGGGTATTCCTCCCTTAGCAAGTATATAAACCTACCGTTTCTACTCCTGTAGGACCTTATTTTGATATGTTCCTCCAACTTTTGAGGCCTGGCCTATGCTTGAACGTTTTATTGTAACTGATTCAGTTGGGGTGTGTTTGTTTTTATCTAAAATAATTGTACAACCCCAAGTGTGGATGCAGTTATACTGATATAAAAGTGACTTAGGTCTTCTGCCTTCCTATATGGGAATAGCTTTGTAAGTATAAAGAACCTTCATATTGATATAACTGCATCCACACTAAGGCCTAGGCCAGGTCTGTGCCAGGATTCCTCTGCTGGTATGCCTATTCCAGTATACTATACTGGTAAAGCATGCCTTGTGCAGTTAAAGCTTATACTGGCAAAAGTGCAGTTTTGCTGGTATAACTGTGTCTAGGGACTTCAACATAGCTGTGCTGGCAGGTTAGAGATCATGCCTGTTTCATGCCCTTGACTGACAGCTGTGCCAGCAGAAGTCTTTAGTCTACACTTGAACGTTTTACTAGTATAACTATTTCAGTTAGGGGTGTGGTGGTGGGTGTTTGGTTTTTGTGTTGTTTTTTTAAACCAAAATAGTTATACCGCTAAAAAGCCCGAGTGTGGACACAGCTATTCCAATGTAAAGGTGACTTACGACCATATAATTATTCTCCTGCCAATATGGGAATAGCTGTGCTTGCATAACTGCATCAACACTAGAGGGTTGTACAGCTTTAACTACATCTGCGTAGTTAAAGTAGTACAACTTTCTAGTGTAGACAAGGCCTTCAGGGGTGTTGGGAATCCTATATGTTCTCTTCAGTGATGAGGAAATTACTTGTTGTGATTCTTCATACCTATGAAGAATCACTTTTTCCAGTAATTAATCATACAGGATTAATACTCATCGACCCATTTCCCTTACAATTTGGGGGTATGTTTTTAATTATTATTTTGAGATGCTTGTATATTACATATCTGGAAAATGTTAACTTTTTCCCTGTTTTTATAATCTGCCTTTTAATGGAGCTTTTGTTCCTGATGTAATTCAGGACCTGACTGGAAGGTTCTAGAAGAAGCTGAGGCACTGGTGATTGGTCAGTATATGAGGGTGCCAAAGCCCTCTTGACTGCCAGTGCCTCATAATGCCAATAAACCTTAAAGCAAGAGGCATTCTTGGCCTCTGTTGCTCTGTCAGCTTCAGACAGGAGAATTGCTTTTCTGTGTAATAGTTTCAAAAAAGAATGATAGATAAGTAACTTTCTCTCGTGTGTAATGGACACATGACTTTTACACTGTGAACCCTGACTTTTGAGTGCTAAGTATTTAACTGTGGTTTTTTACATTTAATTTCTGTAGCTTAAAAACCAGCTTTGTCTTCTACATTAGATCTGTTTAGAACAGTGGTTCTCAACCAGGGGTATGTGTACCCCTGGGGATACGCATAGGTCTTCTAGGGGGTCTGTCAACTCATCCCATTTCCCTAGTTTTACAACAGGCTCTAGAGCCCTGCAGCAGGACTGGGATCCTGTGGGTCCTACAGGATCCACTGCCACAACAGGGGGAGAGGGATAAAAATTCAACAAACTATGCTAGAGCAGGTGAGAGTGGATATTGGGGAGGGGCGGGGAAGCAGGATTTTTAAAATAGTCTTCCTGTGCAACAAACAACATGAATGCCCCCGCCAAAAGCCACTGCTCTCCAGCTCTGAAGGCAGCACAGAAGTAAGGATGGCACATTATGGTATTGCCACCCTTTCTTCTGTGGTGCTGCTAAGAGCAGCGCTGCCTTCAGAGCTGGGCAGCTGGAGAGTTTTTAAGTGAGGTGAAACTTTGGTATGCAAGGCAAATCGGAATTCTGAATCATAGAATATCAAGGTTGGAAGGGACCTCAGGAGGTCATCTAGTCCAACCCCCTGCTCAAAGCAGGACCAGTTTTTGCCCCAGATCCCTAAATGGCCCCCTCAAGGATTGAACTCACAACTCTGGGTTTAGCAGGCCAATGCTCAAACCACTGAGCTATTCCTCCCCCCCCAAGGGGTACAATAGTCTGGAAAGTTTGAAACCCATTGCTTTAGAAGACTGGAGTGGGGTGATGACATCCAAATAGGCTATAACTTAATGCAGCTTTTCCAAAGCTCAACTGAGAGGTGAGGAAAGGGTGAGAAAAATGCACTGAGGGTTCAGTGTTTTTGCTGTCTCCTATCTCTGATCAACCCACCAAAAGTTATTGTAAATATTAAGTCTTGAGTTCCCTGATTTTTGCTAAAGTGAAAAATGCTTTAAAAGTTTAAAGCTATCTTTATACATTGTAAGGAGCTGTAGAAGGCTCACAGATTTGTTTAAAATGTTGCACAGTTTGGATTGTCCTATGTGTTTGGCTAAGACGGTGGCTTTCAAATGTTTTCATACCAAGACCCCCTCTGCTGAGGTAATAGAACCTCCCATTTAAGAGTATGGAAGGATCATAGCCCCCTTACGCTTGTTTGTGACCTTTTGTGTTGAGAACCCATGTACAAGACATTCACAATCTTTGTCCTTCATGTTTTCCCATCAGTGGCAGTAGTCGTCTCTCTGGGATACCACATCATGAGGATATAAAGAGGACAACAATCTGCTAAAACCTTAGCATGCTCATAAATTTTTTCAGTTCTCTATAGCTTTTTTTTTAAACCAAATAAGGATCGTTTTTATGCCCAGTTTAGAAGGCTTTTCTTGCTCTTTGAATTATTGGTGTAAAAAAACCCTCAACATTCTGGATGTTTTTTCACTCCAGAAAACAGCTGAAGGGATTTTCCCTCAAACTTTCTGCAGGGGAAATATCTGTCTTTTGGCTGAGGCCAAACAAAGGAATTTTAGTCCATGGGTGAATTTCTCAGGGAGTTTGTAAGCATCTGAAAATAGGACTTTATAATTAAAGTCCTGATCTATACTTAGCTATACTTTTTTTCATATTATAAGCTGTTTTTCCTTCCATAAATGACAAAGTAACTTCATGTTTAAATGTAAGTCTTTATAGGAGATCCCCACAGTTGGAGACTAAAAGGTTCCCAGGTATGTCTTCACCTATGAAGACATATATTAAAATGGAGTAATGGGTCCTGATAGACAGAGAGCAAGTCTTCTCCTCCGGACTAGTGAAAACAGAAGATTTCTAAGTCATTGGATACCTTCAAAACAACATGCATACTGGGGAACTAAAAAAAGCCCATAAAGAGTTGTCATTCTTGCTTCCCCTCATGCATTATACCACGGATACTCTAAAATGTGTAGAAGCCCTTACCTGATTTTAAATTGTCTATTTCCAAAGGTTGATATTGTTGTGGGAACCTTTAACATTTGAATTTTCTGACCTTTGTGTTTAAATTAACATCACTGTTCCTTTAACTTTGTTCTTGCATTTTATTTTAGGAGCAAAGAAATGTGCTAGTGCATTTAACTATTCTAATTACTTACAAAGGTACATTTGAACATGCAACCTAAGGAGCAAACATTCAAATGATCACAGCGGGAACTTGTGTTTTGATTCTTTTTATGCTAACCATATCAATGTCTGAAGGAAATACACACTTCCGCCAGACCCTGGAGATCAGGGGGTGCTTGGGTAAGAGATTGGGAAGATCTTGATGGAGTTCTTGGGAGAGGGGTAATGCACTCACTTGTGGATTATTTTAACATACAATCATTTGATTTGAATATGATCTAATCAAAGCATGCATCTAAAGCAGTGGATCTCAACTCTGGTCCACCGCTTGTTCAAGGAAAGCCCCTGGCACGGTGGGCCGGTTTGTTTACCTGCTGCGTCTGCAAGTTCAGCCGATCGCGGCTCCACTGGCCGCGGTTCGCTGCTCCAGGACACTGGGGGCTGCGGGAAGGGCGGCTAGCACATCTCTCGGCCTGCGTCACTTTCTGCAGCCCCCATTGGCCTGGAGTGGCGAACTGCAGCCAGTGGGAGCCATGATCGGCCAAACCTGCAGACGCAGCAGGGAAACAAACCGGCCCGACCCACCAGGGGCTTTCCCTGAACAAGCGGTGGACCAGAGTTGAGAACCACTGATCTGAAGTGTGGAAGAGTCTCTTGTACTCCTCAGAACATGCAAAATTTTACATAAACAGGATGGGAAGGTCTAGTGGAAAGACTACCATATCTGCTAAGCTCCCTCTGAGAGCACCATAACAATAGAAGGATGTGTGTTAGCCATTGAGCCTTTATATTGGCATTGGAAACACCCAGCAGATCTGATGGTCATCTTATTGACCCCTCTCCCCCCACCTACTTTCAAATTGTAGAATCCTGAAATTGCATGCTGTGGCAATGCCCCAGAGCATGCACAATTTGAATAGAATGTGACATAGTTACATGTTCATACGAACAATCCTCCCCATACACTGGGTAGTCCCCTTCCTCCCAATCCTTATTTCCTTCTAAGTTTAGATGGACCAGTCTGGCTTTGCCCAGCTGGTTTATACTGTTATTGAACATGTACTCCTAGATCATGGGTTCTCAACTTGTGTCACACACAACTCCCAGAGGTGTGACAAGCAGGTCCAGAGCTAACACCCTCACTTTCTTTATGGCTAGACAGAATCATAGAATATCAGAGTTGGAAGGGACCTCAGGAGGTCATCTAGTCCAACCCCCTGCTAAAGCAGTACCAATCCCCAAATGAATCATCCCAGCCAGGGCTTTGTCAAGCCTGACCTTCCTTAGAGGTTTTTAAGGAGATTCCACCACCTCTCTAGGTAACCCGCTCCAGTGCTTCACCACCCTCCTAGTGAAAAAGGTTTTCCTAATATGCAAACTAAACCTCACCCACTGCAACTTGAGACCATTATTCCTTGTTCTGTCATCTGCTACCACTGAGAACAGCCTAGATCCATTCTCTTTGGAACCCCCTTTCAGGTAGTTGAAAACAGCTATCAAATCCCCCCTCATTCTTCTTTTCTGCAAACTAAATAATCCCAGTTCCCTCAGCCTTTCCTCATAAGTCATGTGCTCCAGCCCACTAATCATTTTTGTTGCCCTCCGCTGGACCGTTTCCAATTTTTCCACATCCTTCTTGTAGTGTGGTGCCTCAAACTGGACACAGTACACTAGATGAGGCCTCACCAGTGCTGAACAGAGGGGAATGATCACGTCCCTCAATCTGCTGCCAGTGCCCCTACTTATACAGCTCAAAATGCCATTAGCCTTCTTGGCAAGGGTGGGGGACATACCAAAACTTTTTTCTTCTGTTATATACTTCCTTCCCGACTCTTTCATTCTATTTTCCTTACCTAATGGGCCTGGCTCCTTACTTCAAAGAATAGTAAAAGCCTACCAACAATTGTTAGGGTGCAGAATGCAGCTTCATCTTGAAGATGTTGATTCCTTATGACTTTAGATGGGGAGGCGGGGACAGAACTAATTGGGTTTCTTTGTGGCCCTTGAGGCTGGCTTTGCACTAGCTGTAAAGTCTCTACAGAACTCTGTCCCCTCTCACTTGAAGATCAGTGGAACGTCCAACAAGTTATAACACTTAATTATTTTGGGCTGAGAGTTGTCTAAACTGTTTGTTCATCATAAAATCATAAGGGTTTTTTAACCCCGGTTTTGAAATAAGTTTTATTGGCCAAATGAATAATTTTGTCCTCCCAATAGAATACAAACAGCAGTATTTGTAATGAATAACTTATATATACAATGCCTTCTTGCTGTAAGATTTTTTTTTTGTACTGTCAGGGTGCAGAGAATTGCTATTAACAGTAATATTTGTTACATACACACTTTGCAGAGAGGAGACTTCTTGCATATTTTTAAACAAAAATGGTAAGGTAACTGATTTGAAAATAAGCAATTTTTCCTTGATTTTTAAATTTTATCAAGAGAATTTAATGTGTATAGTGCCAGATTGTTAGCCTTAGAAATGGAAATGCTTTATTGGGGAGAAGCAACATAATCAATACAAATTTTCTTTCACCACCGTGACTATGCTCTTCAGTGCTGACCTAGAAGGGGAAGGGAACATACATAGGAATGAAAAGATAGTTCAGGCTTCATGCCAAGGTAGTCCATGGTGCTTTGTTGATAATCCCAGCAGTGGCGCCAGTTCTTCAAGCAAACTACATGCTAGTGACTCTGCTGGGACAACCAATTCACATATTTTTAAATGAGCAGATATCCGATAGTAACTACTTCTGGTCACCACCAATCTGAACCAGTGGCCTCTAGTGATGAAAGGCCATGTATATCTCATTACCAGTCTCTTAAACAGACCACCCCCTTGAAATTTTTTTTCTTGCTTATCTCTTTTCCAGGAGCCATTCACCATAAAACTGTATGTTAGATAATTCACTTTATCTAAAAAAAAAAAAAAAAAAAAAAAAATCTCTACATTTTTAATGTTTGCATACACTGCATAACCTTGATTCTGCATGGGATAAAGCAGGAGTAAATTCCAGTGTGTTGCCTGTGCTTGCAAGGTGCATAGCCGTTATCCATGATGCACAATACTGCAGAAACTGTGTAGTAACACTTAAAATCCGTTGTGTTCTCTTGCACAGTCTTGCTAATGTAGAGGCACAGTCAGGCTTTAGGATGTACTATCTCTGGAGAAACTAGGGTATTGATGGAGCATATACATGACCATGCTGCCCAGTCGCCTATAGAGAGGGACTGTTACTTTGAAAATTTAATATTTCTCAGCCTTATTATATAACCTTAAACCTTGGTCTTGTGTGTATTGATATTCTCTATGACACAAGTCAGTGCCATTTGTAGCACAGCCCACTCACATCAGATAAATAATTATTATGTAATGGGAATTCCATAAGTAGTCCATGGGCATGGAATAATCTCATGAAGGTGTATTTTGTGTATGAAAGCAATAACTATTTTAACTGACACTTTAAAATAAAAGATTTTGAAAGGGGTCTATAAATATCAAGGTTTTGGGGTTTATTTTTTTAAAGGTTACAATACCCCAGTTACAGGATAGCCTCTGTGAATCAAAATATTTAGAAAATTAAAATGTAAACTTGAAGCTATAATATTTATATATTAATATTAATATTGTAATATTTTTGAGTTGGGTGGCAAATGATTTTTCAGCTCCTCTCGTGATTTGCCCGAGAAACAGAGGCACATATTTATGATTTTCCTGCTACCATCTTGCTAAACACAGGTGCTGTTACTTTCTTCCATGAGTCAATCTTTTTCTGGTCATACTTTAATTTGGGTTAGAATGAGCATCCATAATTATATTAGTCTTCAGAAGTGGGAATGATGCTCAGTGGCCTTTTCCTCCGTTCATAGAATCATACATTAGCTTTTTGATTTTTCAGAATAACACTGAAGGACAGATTCCTACAAGAGAAAAACATAACAATTTTTTCTCTGCCTAGAGTTAGTGCATCTTTTCTGCAATCTTTAGATGACCTGTATCTGTAAAGTGTTTTCATCTGAAGCAGATTTCAGGTCAGCAGCTTTAGTTTCAAGACAGGACTTTTTCCCCAGTCAATTTTTATTTATGTACCCCTGCATCCTTATTTTAGTTACTTATTTTCCTATTTATGGATATACAATCCCTCAAATATTAGGGATTGTCTTTTTTAGCTACTCTATCTAATTCCCTTAAAAAAATTTCAGCACAGTTTCAGTTCATTGTCAGCACATTGTCATGACTATGGATTTCTGAGATGGGAATCCTTTTTAAATCTATTTTTATGTTCTTGATGCACGACTAATACTTTTCACAGTGGAGAAAAAATTTAATATTCCCCCATGTCCCTGAAGTAACTTCTTGCTGCATCACCTCAGCACAGTGAATGTTAGTGCTTTGTCATATTTTTTATGTGATCATGCTAATTTATATAGCGATTCATGATTACAAAGAAGTAAAATACAGAATTCAATGAATACAAGTTTGCCATACCAAGCAAGTTTGTTACAAAGCTGCCTCAGATCAGCTAGGTATTTTTGTAGTTCGTTAGTTTTTCCTTATTCAGTCTTTTATCTTGAGAAAATTTGTGATGAAATTAATTATGTAACAACTGTAGGGTGGGATAAGCTTAAGCAGATGTTCAGTAATCTACACATTGGAGAAGTTACTAATACGTTCACACTATGCTGCTCTACTTAAGTGGTATACTGTCCAAGGAACTTAACTTGCCTGATAGGCTCACCTGGATTACTGTTTTAAATTAAACTAACTATCCTCAGATCTTGAAGGTGGTGCACTGGTGCATGAGGCCACTGTTTCAAAACTAGATTAAATATGACAGTGGGATGTTGCGGGAGGTAACAGGCAACAGAGATGTAGGACTACATGTTAAGTTATAGTGTTGGTGGGTGGCATGGAACACATCATGTTCTTTTACATTATAAAAAATTGTAAGGATCTATATTTTAAAAGGGCATTAAAGGGTTAGCATAGTAGGGTAGTTCGTTTGGTTTATGAATGAAATGACATAAAACATCAGTTCCTCTTGCAGGAAAAAGTTCTTGTAATCGTGGTCTTCAGAGAAGTGGCTATATAGGAGGAAAATGGTTCTCTAAGAAGAACTGATAGGAGAAATGAGGACCCTGAGTAGTTACAGGCATGGTAGAATTCTCTTTCAGGGGCCTAAGCCAGCATTATACACTCAAAGCTGCCATTGACTCTTTTTTGGTTAACAAGGGAAGGATTAGGCTCCAGGGTATGTAACAGAACACCACAATCAAAGACAATAATAAACTGCTCCAGCCCCCCATCCCCACCCCAAAAAAAGCTGTAATTTCCTGTGATAGCTATAGTTTTTTTGGTTGGTTTGGGTTTTGTATTGGCCTAATGGTTCACATGCTCTTGTGTCTTAGTACCAGGGGTAAAATCAGAGTTTGAGTGCAACCTGGGGATTTCTGCTCCTTGGTTGGCAAGTGTTAGGAGCATTGTCAACGTGCTGAGGGCCCTCTTCTGATTTTTCACACATTTTTTGAGTAGTTCAATGTACCTTACCGGGGAGTGTCTCCTCTTCTCCATGACCTTAGCTGTATCCGTTTTGTATGTCTGGTACTAATGCACTTCATTAAGAGTACCAGATTCTCTGAATGTGTTTTTTGTTTTGTTTTTCTAAATTTTTAAAATATGCTTTCTAGATTCAGGAATCTGCTTTTGAGTATAATAACTAAACGTTTTTGGTGGGAACATATTCCTATGACTCCACAACAGAAGTTTACTCTCTCAACAGACTTTAACTGCAGCAACTTCTCTTTCAAATGTTAGAAGGTATCATTCTGGTGATATATCTAGGCATATGTAATGACATCCAGGATTTTTGCCAGGCATTTCCTATATGACAATGTGATTAAAACCCATTTTCTACCTCTAGGCATAAATCTTTCATACATGTTGTAATTTAAATTCTAATTCTGATCCCTGCAAACAAGCAGCAGATGCAGAGCCAGAACTGGAATGGACTCTCAGGATACATTCATGAAAACCTCCATGCTATCAGCTCTCCAAAAATCACTACATACTACACAATCATGTGATACCATAGCGTGCAGTAACTATACCAATATACGTTCAAAAACAGCATCCGTGTTCAAGTACAGACTGAATCATGGAGAGAAACTATACATTTCAATATTTCTGTTCCAAAATACTTGGGCCTGGGCTACGCTGGGGGGTCAGGGGGTGGTGGTTTTGAACTAAGATTTGAACTTCAGCTATTTGCGTAGCTGAAGTCGAAGTATCTTAGTTCGACTTACCTGGCTGTCCTCATGGCAATGAGTTGACTGTGGTGGCTCTCCCATCGACTCCGCTTACTCCTCCTGCTGAGGTGGAGTACAGACGTTGATTTGGGGATTGATTTATCGTGTCTAGATGAGACGTGATAAATCAGTCCCCGATAGATCGATCACTACCCGCTGATCCGATGGGTAGTGAAGACATACCCTTTATGTCCTACATTTTGCCATTTTAATGTCTTTAAATCAATAAACCAAACAAAACACACACACAAACCCACCCAACACTCCACACCACCACCACCTTCTGTTAAACATAGAATAATTTTGTTATAAACATTCAATATATCCCTCCCCATTATGCTGTTGTACAACGTATTTAATTATTTTTACACCGTCTCTGGCAGATAAATACATATAATAATCTTCAATATCCGTTGGTATTGCCCCAAACTCTGTTCTTTATAACTTATTCCACTGCTTAATTTTTCTTAGGAGAATGAGTATTGCCCCTGAGGCATTTTAAGCCAATACTACTTATTCTAGCCACATTGGATAGTGAGAATAATGTGCCACCTTTTTCAACCATCTGCTTATCTCCATGATTCTGTTTCTTACTTAATTTGGTAAACACTGAAGGCAAACTATCATGATTAGGTAATCTCAACAATAATTTCCTTTATATTTTGGCTCAGATCTCCAGTGCTTTTTAATGAGCCACTTGTTGTCTGAGTCATTATGGCTGAGGTTGATAGTGGACATGGGTCCTTTTCTGCAGTCTGTGATAGCCAAACTGCATTACTTTGATTTTTGCTTCTTCCCCTTACCTTACTGTGAAGGATGAATGTTCATGCAATGTTTATTCTAAAAGAAACGACTGTTGTGATTTTTCCCTCCTTAAACTCATCTTTTTGAACTTACAATTTCAATGGAATTGTTTAGACAGAAAGCACAATGTATATTGGCTATCAAAGAAAATGTTTTTTGCAGTTTCTTGGTCGGGAAGAAGGGAATCTGTGTCTGAATAACAATTGGCTTCATCTTAGTCAGTAATGACAAACTAGACTGATGGGACTGATCCCTCTTTCCACTTTGAACAGGTAGACAGGCCATTCATTTCAAAACTTTTCTTCCCTGATGAGAGAAGATCCCACGTGCTTTTTAGTGTGAATGTTCCAGTCTAATTCTTACTTATCTATCTGAATTATTTTACTAAAAATTTAGTGAGGGAAAAAAAAATCAAAGAATAAGAATTATATATATTTGACGATGTGAAACCCAAAGGACGAAGGGTCCAGCAATATTAGGTCAAGGAGGACTACAGATTGTCAATGTGATGAGCACAAACTCTCTATGTGATTAGGGGTACATACCCTTTTTTGGGTCCTTCATTCTAGACCTGTGGCCTACATGGATCAGCACTCATGACAATATGGACGAAAAAAAGGGAATACTTGAACTACTGGACAACTGTGCTAAGGAATTAATGTCCAAAGGCTGCTGCAGCTGTTATGTATAAACTGTAGTTCTTAGAAAATTATATAATCACCTCCATGTTGCAGTGTAGCAGATGTCTGCTACAGTAGCTATTTCCCGTCTGGCCCAGTAGCTATGGTACTGTATGTGTCTTCAGACCTGAAGGGGTTAGCCTGGATCCACTGAGCAATGGGAGAACTAGAAGCCTGCCCCTCTGCACTGTTAGGTTGTATTCTCTATAACACCTAAGAACATCTAGCCTGTGGAGAGCTTAACTTAAGCTTAACTGAGGATGATGATGGAGGGAGGATAAATTTCTTGGATGTTACAGAAGTGGAAGATTTCTTTTTGGGAGAATCGGGGAATTGTCTAGAGGAGTGCCTTGATCTTCTGGATGATGAAAGGTGACTATCAAGCAGGGATCAAAGTTCTCCAGTCCTAGCAAATGCAGTAACTACCAGGAAGGCCAGCCATCTTAAAGGACTGAATGTCTAAAGGAGTCTCAGTCAGGAGGAAGTAAAGAGTCTTTAAGATAAATTTGAGGATCTGTGAGAGGAGCAGACTAGCTTTCTGTATGTGGGCTTTGGGGTTCCAGTATCTGGAAATCATAAAACTAGTTCTAGATGAAAACATCCTACCAATCCCTAAATGGCTTCTCCTGCTGATAGCTAATATTTGGGAGTGCTGAACACTAGATTTTTGTTAGCCCCAACTGGGTTGAGTTTGGGGAGGCAAGCTGCCCACTTGAGATGCCTCTTCCAGTAGATTGCACAGATGTTCAGAATATGTCCTTTTGTGCTTTGCTGAGTTCCTCAGGTAAGGTTGATATTCCCAGCAGAGATCCGCTAGGCTCTCTCAGCTTGATTCCCATTTGATGGGGCTCATATACCACTCTCGGTTGATTCTATAGATCCTCATAATATGATTAACCTCTTATTTCTAATGTGGTTTGATCAGTAGTGAAATAGTTAACAAAGTTTAAATTATCTATGCTTCAATGTTGATACCCCATTGAGAACAATAAAAGACAACAGTTGTTTCATGCTGTCTGCAGATTCAGGCAGATGTCAGCACATTTATTTACATTTGCTTAATATTTTGTAAGTTATCTTTACAATCACAACGGCTCCATTTACTGTGAATTGCATTGGATCCCATTCTGACTACTCATCTGATCTAACTGGTGGTGGTTCTCCACTCTGGGATACTTTTTACAAGTTGGTCCTCCCTAATCTACAGGGTTTGCTTTTGTTTCTGGGTAAGTGGACTGGGTGATCAAGATGATGCCTCCTTTTGTCCCAGTGAAAGATAAGTGAGAAAAGTAGAGGTCTATAGTGCATTCTGAATCAGAGAATTTGTTTGAAACTTATTAGCCCTAGTGAGGAAGAATCAAGCTGTCTGGATAGTCCTTCATAGAGGATGGTCCTGTTTAATATTCTGGGTTGACTTGGGGGAGAGAGTATCTTGTGCAATCCATGAGTCAAACACTATTCTTATGTGTTATCTTCTGCTGTGGCCCAAGAAAGCTGTTCTCTGGGTTGATAGCTAAATTCAGCCTGGTCAGAGTGATAATAGCTGCTTATTCAGCACATTGATTAGTGAATAATACAGGTAATTAGAGTTCACAGATCCTTCAAAACTGCCACCAGCCATCACCATAACCTTTAATGAATATTATTGCGGAGGGTAAAGGGAAGGGAATTATTGAAAATGACCATGTTTGGTGAATCTGACTTCTGTGGTTTTCAGGGATGGGTATGTGTTCTTTAGTCCACTGCCACGAGGAAGGATCACCACTTCATAGCTAATATCATTGGTCTGAAGGAGTCCATCCTAAATTCTTGTGCTCTCTGGCAAGCTGGTCCTAAATTCTACAGCAAGCCCTCTGATTTCTCTCCTCTTCACACTTCTCCCCCCTTCATTTCTCTGGTCGAGTCACACTAAATTCTATGGCAGTTTCAAGTAAATTCAAAAACAGTTTTTGTTTTGTTTTTTTTTTAAACCTACATAGTACAGTTTGCAATATGCATTACATTATTTATTTTATTTTTACATTGAATGCAAATCACAATTTCTGCATGTTTTTCATTGCCACACAATTTTGTAATCATGCACAACTGCTTTGCTGAAGCTGTTGGATCAGAAAGCAGGAAGTTTTGGTAACCAGTGGTGATAGATGAGGACATTGACCAACATTTTTAAAAATAGGTGCCTCAACTTAAGATCCTAGATTCATATGTAGACACCTATTTGATGAGAGTTGCTGGATAATCCAGTCCTTTTTTTATAATCAAGTCACTCATATAAGTGCTTAAATATGGGTATAGGAGCTTAACTTTAGGTTTTTTAACTTTTTAAACATTTTTTAACATTTTGGCCATTTACTGATTTTTGATTTGTAATGTGTAAAAGGGGTGCTCCTGCTATGTTGGGGAACAGAATTGAAGTATTGGTTATAAAATATAGATTTCATTTTGACATTCCATTGAGATTAGTGGAGTCAGTTAATGTCTGTGAGAGCTGTTTTTTCAGGCTTTGTGCAGACTCAGAATGGGCATTAATTTATTTTACATTTGATTTACATTTGGAAGGTTTGCTTTGCGACCACAAAGACTGGCAACCTTCAATTTTTTGTAATATAGAATGCTTTGAATGCTAATTTTTTAAAAATTAGCCAAATCCTGCTGCATAGCTTGATTCTGCACCTTATTATGAAACCACAAAACCGTGGAAATCATAAGGCCCTACTGTTGATTGACAAAGTTACTATTCTTTCTATGTCTTTCAAATTATATATCCTTCTATCTTAAAAAGACATCTTATCCTTTGTTATATAATTTCTTGGAAATGAATTATGGAAGAACATAGAAGTTGTATACCTTATCAGACCAGTGGTCCATCTTGTGTAATGTTCTGTCTGTAGGCCTGATCCAGCACCCACTAAGAACAGTTGATGAATGTCAACAGTTGATGTCAGTGCATGCTAGATTAGGTCCTATGACAGTGGCCAGTATCAGATGTTTCCGAGGAAGCTGTAAGCAGACTCATAATAGACAATTATGGAATAATTTCCCTATAGGGAAAGCTGCTTCTTAACTTCTGTCAGGTGGTGTCTGGCTTATGTCCTGCTGCGTGAGGATTTATATCTGTTGTTTATTTAATATGTTTCTTGTATAATGTTTAATTCTTATTTTACCTTTTCATGTAAATTACTGTTGTAAATAAACATTTTCTCTTCAATAAACAGTGAGCGTGTTGCTGCTTTAAAGGTACATTGGCTAACAGTAACCTGTATCAGGGAAGTGTGCTTAGCCATGAGTACTTAAACAGCTATTGGGGACCACAAAATGTGAGGTTAACTTCCTTTTTGTCAGGACCTAATTAGTACTGATAAATAGTAACAGATTCTGCAATCAGAATTTTAGAAGATAATTGCGATAGGGCAGAATGGAATCCATCTTGCTCGTCCATGAATATATTGACTCTGTAGCATTAACGTTAAAGCAAGCAGGCATTTCTGGAAAACACCCAACAAGCAGATAGGTTAAATAAGAAGATGCCATTTTCACAAACACTTTTAAACTATATCTTTTTCCCTCTGTACAGTCTGGCTGCTCTACTTCAGTGGCATTTCATTGGAACTGGAGCTGAGCTTCCTTTTTGTTTGATGGTTATGAATAGGAAATACTGTGCACAATTCCATTATAGGAATTGACTGCCTCTGCTGTGTCATCTTGTGCACCCTGTACCATACTATTCTTTACAAGACATGGTAATCTAACTGAATTGTGCAGTAGGACATTAGTGCATCAATTTTGACTAAGAAGTGGTTAAATATCAGGAAATTCTACACTGTAAAAGGACAATAGACATAAATGGAAATGTATTTATGGTCATAAATTGATACTACTGACACATTGAGTTATGAGTACTGGTGATCATTCTGAATGTATGACTTAATTATATTTTTTAATTAGAAATACTGAAACATGCATATCACATTATTGATGTACCATTCTCTTTACTTTGAGAACAATTATTCCATGTCTTACTAATGAAATTTCCATTACTTCTCTACTTCTGTTGCACTGTCTGTTGTCCAGCTTAACTATTTATTCACAGATGTAGTTTTACAATATATATTCTAGACTCAGAGTTTCTCAAATGTGGCCACCAGGGGGCTTTTCTTGCAGCCACAGCCTTCTGGGCTGTGATGGGGTAGGGGTGGGTGACAAAATAGTGCCCCCCTCCCCCCCTTGCTCCTGGATGCACTGCCTTGATGTTGATTGCTGGGACTGCCAGCAAGGGTTGGGCTCTGCCCCCCTCTGGAGACACCTGGGGCACAACACTAGAGGAGCAAGCAGCCAGTGAATTCCCCACCTTCCCAGGGAAGTGGGGCTCAGGCTTTGTGCCTCAGTTCTGGGGTGGTGGGCAGCAGGTTCTGGCCGAGGGACTTTGGGCTCTAGCTCTGGACTCTGGCTGTGTGACGGCAGGCCCCAGGCTCTAGCCATGGGGCTTCAGGCACCAGGCCCCGGCTGCCTCCCACCAACCCCCATTGCTCCTGGCCCCTGCTGCCTCCCCTAACGCCCTCATCCAGGGTTTAATTTGTCCCCAGGCTTGGCAAGGCTGAGTAAGTCAGCTGTAAAAAGTTATACTTGTATGTTTGTTAATATCACTTTTCACAACAGACTTACTAACTAGGAATAAATAAATTACAATGATTTGGATGTGTCTATGTGCATATTTATTAGTTTTTCCTAAGGCTAATTAAGTATTTTAGGGAAAAGTGTGAGAGCAGCCACCAGCAAGAATTGGTGGCCGCACTGTAAGGCCACCAAAAAATTTGTCCTGAGAACCGCCATCCTAGAGCATCAGAATCTCACCACATTCTGATCTGTCCCCCCATATTAGGCCAGTGGGAGTAATGAGCATCAAGGATAAGCTATGGATAGATGGAAAAGTACCTATGTCTAAAGTGAAATGATAGGTGTGCCTTTATCTTCTATGGCAGGTGCTAAAGTTGAACAGAAGAATTTCCATCAAGCTTCTAAAATATTCAATGCTTAACACATTCATTTCTTCCTGTTAACTTTTCCTCTTACTGGAAAAAGAGTATTCACCTCCACTGAAGCACTGCTCTAGAGCATCACTTTAGAAAACTGAGTTTCTGTGGATGATGGCACATATCTGAAATGATAGATATTTTAAATCTCTGGTAACTTCTTTGTCCCTGTTCAAAGCAGGATAGCACTGGCATTGAATTATGTACCTCTGTAGAGGCTACAATCTTGTAAAGTACTTACGTACTCACTTAACATTAAATATGTGAGCAGTCCCATTATGGTTAAGAACACGTTTAAGTGTTTTGTTAGAGACTGGACAGCAATTGGCAGGGTTGAACCCTACATAGAGCTCAATCCTGCCAGTTACTAAGTGACTCATTGTTCCATGACTATATCTGGATTTTCTTTTTTCACTCCAGTCATATATGTATAGAACGCTTTATAGAAAACTTTGCCAAATATTTGGTTTATTATTCCAGTTTGAAAAAAGCGTCCCAATGACTGTTCCATTGCTAATAACCATATATGATATACAAAGACTCTCATCATAGTCTTCACAAGTCTTAAATCTCACATCTGCACAGCCATAAACTTTAATTTCTGTGCTGCTGAAGGGGAAGCCATCTCTGAGATGTACAGAATATTAAAAAGATTTGCAGGACTGTTTAGCTCCTGTAATAGAACCAGAGAGTTTCTTATGATGACCAAAAGGCCAGTGCAAATTCCATGACAATAGAATGCTGTATGCCGCTGTTAGGATTTTTGTACAGGGCATCAGCAGTTGGGAATAGGATGTGCAAATTCTAAACTGAATTACAGAAACACTGAATTTTTAAGATGTTTTATTTCTCACTTTTGTGATGATTAGATCATCCTCTCCAGTAGTCTGGGGTCAGGGCAACATCCCTTCTATCAAGATAGACATGTTTCACTAATGTTCATTAACATTTTTTATTAATATTTCATAGCTCAAAAATACACAATTTATGGGAAAAAATCCGTTCCTGTGTAACAGCTTTCAACCTGGAAAGAAAACTTACCACAATTATAAATACCTGAAAAATGGTATTTGTAGTAGAAGTGTAGACCAAAGCTAGCATCGGGAAAGTGACATTGATATATTAAAATAGCGATGATACAGAAACATTCACCATTGACAAATAAATCCTCTAGCAAACTGCCTGGATGTCAGGATTTGTGTGCACAGGTGTATAGAGCTCACATCCAGGGAAGGATGCCATGGGCAAATTAAAAAAAAATAAAATAAAATAATCCTTTATCAGGTCGGCAAGATCTGGAGATGCTTTGGAGGCAATATTCTTAACCCATTCAAGATGGAAAAGGGGTATTTCCTGTTGCTCTCTATGCACCTCCTTCCAGACTTTAAAAGAAACTGTGCTGAATGGCTGCAGAAGAAAGATTTCTGCAATTTGGAGCCTTTGATCGGAGGGAAGCACAGACACACTTCCCAAGAGGAGGGTCATTCATAGAACATGATGGGTGCAATAGAGTGAGCGAGAGCACGACTTTTTTTAATTCCTGGAATTAAAAGATTCTCACCCCTCACTGATTTGATACCATCAATCAATGTTACAAACAATAGATGTCTGTTCAGAATAGAGGGTTTTTGATAGATATGAGGTGCATTCTCTTGGTAACAAAACCCATAATCTTACTTGACAGTGCTGAGCTAATAAATTACGGAGTAATCTCCAGGTTACAAAGGATAGTATCCTGAAAACCTCTAACAAGTGTGGTGTTGGTACAGTAAATCATCTTAGAATTCAGCTCCTCCAGCATTATGGTGTTTCTAACACTCTGGAGACTATTCATAAATTAAGTGTGAGGCAATGAAATCATACTGTGTGTGTTCATTTTCTTCTAAGAGATTTAGTTCTCTTGGAATTATGTATTTTTGGGGATATCTGCTGCAAGGTGCTGACCGAGAGGCCTCAACTATCACTAATTTCAATGGGAATGGAGGACACTTGGTACCTTGCAAGATGGAGCTTTTGCAGAGTTACCATTTAAAGAAAAAACAAAATCCGAAACTTCCTTTAAAGTGGAAAATAAATTGTACTGCCTTGTGACAAATTTCTTCAGTTATGACAGTACTGAAATGTTGTGAAATTGAGTGTTCAGTATTTACAATATATATGCGCTATTGCATGTATTTTGATTATGATCATTAGTTATAAGCAATAAAATAAGATGCTTCAGGAAAACATTCACTCGTATATACATAATTTTTTAAAAATTGAACTAAAGTGTGGGGGGGAGGGGAGAAATAGAAATATGTGCAAAAGTCATATGTATAAAACTCTCCATTAAGTGTAAAACATTTTTAAATGCATTTTTTAAAGTTTGTAATTTGTGTGGGAGGGGGAGAAATAGCAAACAATTGGTCACAGTAATAAACTGAAGGCAATATACATATATTTCACATTTATAACTTAGATATATAAAGTAATACAAAATATATAGGCACATTATAAATAGTTATAAAAGATGGGTAGTACGCCATATGTTGGTATAATGTCCAATAAGTCATATCTGCAAAAAAAAAAGTCAAAAGGGGGTAGGAGAAATCATTAAATTTTCAATAATCACATTGGTGACATGCTGTATTTGACCAATCAGACACTACTTCAGTTAAGCCTATCTAGTTATAGTTTGTTGCAGTTTTCACCTTTTAAAAACACAATCCTGAAAGTGTAAGGGGTGAAAGAATATTTAATAATCCAATGTTTTAACTGGTCATCTAAGGCCTTTACTTCAATCAGCTATGAGTTATGGATCAGGCCTTTATTCCACTTGTAGAAAGAATTCTTATAGAAATAACTGCTTTGCATCTAGGCTTCTTTAGGGATTGGCTAATGCTTAATATTTTTCACACAAAAAATATAAAATTTGAACAAGCTGTATCAGATTTTTGCCCTTGTAAAAACAGGTTTTAGACTATTTTATGTTCCCACACTAATTCGTAATTTTAAGTGTGTTTAGAGTATACAAAGTTTTTTATTCTCCCTTTAGCAATTTTCAGATCATTTTGGCATATATTTTCTCCTTTTATTATGTAAATTTGTGTAAGAATATGAATATTAAATTTCACAACACTTCTACCACATTAATTATGTATTTTTCTTTTTGAAGGAGGGTATGTTTGTTAATATTCCCTATTATATGTGTCAACATTTTTTGGGGAAGGGGGGCAATTAAAGTCTGAAAGTATCCATCTTTTCCATAAAAGCACAATATATTAACACATTGAACCTCACCATGCAAGGATTTGAACAGGCTAACCAAGTCTAAAATCCTTCACAAGTTCTGTCTGTCTATCTTAGGTACCTATAATATCTTTGTGCTTCACACTCTAATGTAAAACTGTGCCTCACAGAGGTGTTGGGGATTATAGTGCTTTCCTTCACGTTTTTTTTTACAGATGGGGGACTGAGACACAGAGAGGATAAGTGACTTACCCAAGATCACATAGGCAGTCTGTGGCAGAGCAGGAACGTGAACCCAGGTCTCCCCCAGTCCTAGGCCAGTACCCTAACCACTGGACTGTCTTTCAGTGTTTAAATTAAAAACACAGTTTTGTTCCACAACCCTCTATGTTAGCACAGGCAATAGGACATAAATCTCCCTATCAGCAGACTGAGGAAAACAGCAAGGTATGCCCTTATTCCCTGTAAAGGAGTCTGTCTCAGTGACCCTGATCAGTTGTTTTACTGTTTGCATGCTACTCTTCTGAGTGATTTAAGCTAGATTTTTAGCTTTTACATTTTTCTTTTAAAAACTTTCCCCCCACCTCTCCCCAAATCCTCCTCATCTCTCAAGATTAGCTAGTTGCAAATATATGGCTGTCATAGCAAAGAGTTTATTTTTTCTCCTCACATTCATTGGTGCCAATCGTGGGAAAGTTGTAGCTAAGGGCAAATGGGGGGATCCCTTCCAACAGCTTCCTCCAAAGTCTGACTTTGCTAACCAAGCAAGTAACCTGCACTGAGAGTCTAAAAGATTATGCTCCTGAAGGTAGTGAGGTTGGGGCTATTTTGACTAGCCAGTAAAAGTTTTTCCCAGTTATTCCTCTGGTCCAGGACATGTTGGGCATGGATTGGACTGCTTCCAACAAGAAACTGCAATCCCTTAGATCCTTCAGGTGGCTTTATGCCTTCTCAAGGGATAAGGCTGATGTGGTTCTCTTCGTCCCTAAGATTCTGACTTTCCTGTGATACTCCAAAACCATCTCTTCTTGAGGGCCAGTGCCTGTTGAATTGGCAGGACAAGCTACTCATATTAGAGTAGCATACTAGTGTTTTGGGTTCTCTGTGGTAAATGGCTTATATGGCCAGGACCTTAGTAAGATGATTACAGAAATTGGCATCTAAGGAAGATATTGAGGCTTGTTCCTTCTGTCATATAGCATCTTTTTAAAGACCTATTTGTGGTATTATCCAAGCTTTTTCCCACAGTATGGCCATATGTTATCACCTTCCAGGTGTTGTGACTATGAACTTGAGCTGATGATCTTGCATCTAAAGCTGCCTTTGTCTGTGTGTCTTTTGAGGGAAATTTTTTTTTGAAAATGGCTTAACGCATATTGAAATCTTCAAAGAAAAGCGTGAATTTATTAGTCGCATATCCAGATTTCAGGATCCCAAGCCCTACTGACCAAAGAGAAAATAGCCCTTTGTCTCTTTTCAGTATTCCTACTTCACTCAGCCCTAGTCTACACTTGGTTGGGGGGGTCAAATAGCGTAGCTGAAGTTGGCGTATCTTAGGTCGACTTACCTGGCCATGAGGAGGGCAGTGAGTCGAATGCTGCCTCTCCCCTGTCAACTCCGCCTCTCGCAGTTCCAGAGTTGACAAGGAGCACATTCAGGGATCAATTTATCGCGTCTAGATGAGACATGATAAATCGATCCCCGATAGATTGATCACTACTCGCCAATCTGGCGAGTAGTGAAGACCTCCCCTCAGTCTGGTTATTTTAGGAACAAGAGAGGCCAACCCAACTCTAAGCAAATTTGGAGCTGGCCTGCATGTTTCTGCATTTTCTGGGTTCTGTGATGGTGTATTTGAACTCATTGCTGTGAGCATGTTTTCATACAATACATGATCTCCCCAGCATTAACTATTCAGCAGTCATTACCTCGGTTCAAGTCCTCTGTGTCCAGCCTATCCTTGCCTCTGGAGCTGAAGTCCTCTTTTATTCTGATAGTTAAAGAATGAGACTATCCACCAAGGGTCACCCTGAGTTGCCTCAATTACCCAGGGCACACATCTCTGGGTGGCATGGCCCCTTTTGGCTACAATATAGTATGGGCCTTCTGGGTTCTGACAGAGTGGACTGTTCCAGTTAAACCCTTGTTTAGAATGCAGTTCACCTGGGACCTAAGATCTAGACATAAAATATTCAAAGAGATGTTGCCTCATTTGCCTCTCCCAGCAGAATCTGGTGGGGAGGAAACCATCACCATAAGACTCCCATCTGGTAGTAGGGGCAACTTGTGACCAGATTCTCAGCTCTGGCAGCTTGAGGACAGTGCTCTTGCTTGTGGCCCTATAAATTGTAAGGTCAATTCAGTCTGCTGGGAGAGTGAGGGGGGAGGGTCAGGCTCTTTTCTGCAGTGTTCCTTGTCTGGACAAGATAGTGATTAAAGCTGTTCCCTATTTCCTCCCCAGGGTGGTTTCTCCATTCCTCTTGAGTCAAGAAAATTTTCTCTGCTCATTCTGTCCAGTTCCACAAAAATCAGAAAGTTCATACATCTGATGTGAGAATGGTTTACATATCTTAGAATAATTGTAAAGCTTAGAAAGTAAGTTGCTAGCTGCCTTCAGAAAGCACATGCTCACTTTTCCCCTAACTACCCAGATGATCTCTCTTCTGGTACTGAACATTACTGTTGGCATGTCCACTAAGTGGGCTGGCAGAGAGAGATATTGTAGAAAGTATAATTCTTTCCTTTTTATTTTTTCCTCCAAATTCCTATACTCCAACCCAGACACCTCACCATATTGCTGTGAATAACAGTTGAGACCATTTTCTTGTCTGATTTAAGAGTTAATATATTTCCTAAGCAATACAGATTATCTAAATGAGCAAGGTCAGCCAATCTAATGATAGGGAAGTGATGGCATATGTTTTTCTTTTTTCCTATCTTCATTTGGTGCTAGGAAAATGTGGAGTTGTTATATGGGCTGGTGTAAGGGACTTTGACAAACCAAATTAACACGTTAAAAAAAAAAAAATCCTAGTCAGTCAGTCTGGTCTAATTTCTTTTGCCTACTATCATTTCCTGTGGGGGCTGGAACACTACTTCAGGAGTGGGTGTTAATAGCTTACATTCATATAGAGCCTTTATTCCTAAAAAAGTTGCAAAAGCAAAGTAATATGTAACCATGTACTTTGCGTTACCACTACAAGGCAGACACTTCTGAGATGTTTAACATAACATTACACAATGGTTTAGGACCAAAGGCTAAAAATATGCCCAGTTGAAACTTCAGTTATTAAATAGATGGAATCTGCTTTGTGTTTTCTAATAAAGACCGTGAAAGCTGAGAAGGAACCTATTTCAAGTGATTTGTAAGAAGAAATGTAATGCAATACAGAAAACTAAAAATAGCACTGTCATTAAATAGCATTATGGACTTTAAGGTCACGCCATGCTCTGTAATGTTTTTTTCATCCCATTATATATATTTTGGGCTAGACAGGATTTTAGTTCACAAATTACATAAGCGATTTCATGAAATTTTTAGTTTTCTCTGAAATCCCTAAATGAGCAACTTTGTATTCCCAACAGGGCATGGGGCAGATGTGAAGTGTGTTGACTGGCATCCAACAAAGGGATTGGTTGTGTCAGGAAGCAAAGACAGCCAACAGCCTATCAAGTTTTGGGATCCAAAAACTGGCCAGAGTCTTGCCACGCTGTAAGTTATGACCTGAGGTTAGGTCAGAAGGGGTAAAACTGCTTGGACTCTTGATTATTTTATTCTGTTTTCAGTTGCCCCCCTCTAGGACCAGGTCTCTTCAACCATACGTAACAGTTGCGATAGGGGCAGGCCGTCTAGACGGGTCAGGAAATCTAGAGGGTAGACATAATTTGATCTGAAGACCTTGTTTATCCCTTCCTGGTGTAAGTTGTCTTTCCACTTGTTCACAAGTCTCATGTCACCCAAGTTCTCTTGAGATACTGCTGGTACCTAGTTAAACTTATGCCTGATAAACCAGCAGAAGTTACTATCATCATAATAAGAAACATGTCTCTGTGTGTACCTCTAGGTCCTATACGTACAGGGAGCAAAAGGCCAACCTTAAAACTTAGACCCAGGCCCTCTGTATAGAAGCACATAAGTTATTCTATTGAGGATGTCTGACTTCTAGCCAGTTAGTCTTGTTCTACCTCTACTTCCAGACACGCTCATAAAAACACAGTGATGGAGGTAAAGTTGAACCTGAATGGGAATTGGCTGCTTACAGCATCTCGTGACCACCTCTGCAAGCTCTTTGACATCCGAAACCTGAAAGAAGAGCTCCAAGTTTTCCGGGGTCACAAGAAAGAGGCCACAGGTCAGAATGAACTCCATTTCATACTACTGTTATTATGAGTGAATTGGGATTAAAGGCACACATTTTCAAGGCTTTGAGGTACAGTTTAACATTCACTAGCGATTCCTGATTGTGAATTTTTGCATTTCAGCTGTGGCCTGGCACCCTGTTCATGAAGGGCTTTTTGCCAGTGGAGGGTCTGATGGTTCTTTGTTGTTCTGGCATGTTGGGTAAGTACCTTTTTCATCAACATGGAGCAATTTAGTTCACGCAGTGTTAGATATCATTATGGTAAACATAACTTATATTGTCACCACTTGAATCTCTGTTGTTATATGTGCATATATAATACAGCCTTGCCTCGTGTATATCTTTGAGTGCCTGAACATGGTAGTTTGGGGATATATTTCTACTTTTAATTTTTCCTCAGAGATACATTTATATGAAAATCTGTTTGTGAAGATGTAATTAGTTGTACGGATTCTAATCCTTATAGAAGAGTTTCCATTTCAGTCTAATGAAGGTGGTAATGAAAGGGATGAAATTCCGAGCCTATCCTAAAGCATCTGCTGGTGATGCTGTAACTATGGTTTTGTTTTTTGTTTTTTTTTAAGAATTGGACATTGCTCCACTGAGTGTCCCAGAACAGCAAATCTAAATGAGTGAAAAATAACTGAGGCCTAAAATGAGCATAGTATAGAAAGCCATGAGCAACTGAGTAGCAAAATAATTTAAAAAAAAAAAAAAAAAACCCTCATACTGGGTTTGTAGTAGGATATTCTTCTGTGTGATAACCGTGTGATGTTTCAGGGTGGAGAAAGAGGTTGGCGGAATGGAAATGGCCCATGAGGGAATGATCTGGAGTCTGGCTTGGCATCCTCTTGGACACATTCTCTGCTCCGGCTCAAATGATCATACTAGGTATTTTCAAGTATTTAAACAAAGATTTCAGGGGCACACATAGTTTAAAAACTGGGGAAAAGTCTGAGATAGATTGGGGTTGTTCTTTCCATTGAACCAGCTAAGAAAGCAAAGATGCAGAGAAACTAAGGTGTTCTGTTTGGAAAAGCACTGATTTTTTACAGCATAGGGTGGAATTAAAGTCTAGCCTCTCATTCCTCTTGGAGGAAACTTTAAAATTTGAGGTCCTACCAGATCTCCATGGTCACAAAAATATCATATGGAACTTTTGAGAGGTTTTTCTGTTGTCTTTGACAGAAAATATTTCTTCTTAAGGCTTCCTCAACACTTGCCCCATCCACTTGTCTTGTGCTAATCAGATGTCACCCTCCACCATACAGGGGTGCTCACCTTCTAGGATGGAAACACTGTAAATGGTGCAACAGTTATATTTTATAAGCGGAGTGAATCTGCACAGAAGTGCATGTCACAAGAACGATAGCCCATCAGTACCTGCTAAGAATAGCAAGGGCTATTGAAGAGGAATGGGCAGTCTTGTGTCCAGTCTGTCAATACAGAGAGTTCTTAAGTTCTCACAGCCACTATCTGTTAAGTGTTTTTGAACATATTGGAATGTGAGAATTAATCATACCTGATGTTTAGGTCCAAATAGGAGCCTGATGAATAAGGCCTTGGAAATCTAAATCAAGATATTGTGATAAAATGCAAAAGTAGGAAGAGAGAATATGGCAACTAAAAATAATGAATCTCCCAACACTTTCAGCAAGTTAATATCACACTCTTATTTTATTTTGACAGCAAATTCTGGACTCGAAATCGGCCTGGAGATAAAATGAGAGATCGTTACAACCTGAACCTGCTGCCAGGAATGTCAGAGGATGGCGTGGAATATGGTAAGGCTATTGCCATGAATTCAGAAGAATGGAGGGTTAGTGTTAGGAGCAAGCCCAGAGCCCTTAGCTACAGCTCTAATCCAGTTTCTGGGTGACATGATGAAATATAATAGCATTGGTGACTGGGTAGATGAGGATTTTTTTAGTGGGATGCTCTCTCATTCTCCATTATATCTAGGTCCCCATTCCAACAATGAGGTTTTTTTGTTCTGCAGCTCCAAGAGGTAAGACCAGCTCTGTCAATCACAGGAAGGAGGTTTGGCTCCCCCTCTGGGAAACTCCCCAGTTTGTTCTGCCTCCTGAAAACTTCAGCATGTGACTTCAAGATCTCCCACAATCCTGAGCTACAGAGCACAGGAAAACCTTTTAAATTATTGAACTGGACTCAAAATGCCTTTACCTTAAGTCTTTTCCCTCTTTTAAGGCTTTTTCTTGGCAATGTCAAGTCTTTCAGGGTTCCCATCTCCCCTCCTGTCCCATGGGTTTGTCTTTTTCATTCAGATAATTGATTACACTGTGTCCCAGAATT
Source organism: Eretmochelys imbricata (assembly GCF_965152235.1). Classification (NCBI taxonomy): domain Eukaryota; kingdom Metazoa; phylum Chordata; order Testudines; family Cheloniidae; genus Eretmochelys; species Eretmochelys imbricata. The sequence continues at coordinate 47,185,599 of NC_135580.1, forward strand.
TTTTTAGATCAAAATTTCCCATGAATTTTTCCTTTTATCTATATTTATTAAAGTACAACAGGGAATTGTATTTGAAAACATGTTTCTTTTCCCACTCTCTTTCACAGATGCAGCTTTGCTGAAAGGATGTTTGTTGTAGTCTTTTGGGTGGTTTTCCATCTCTGAATTTCTAGGTCATATTTTAATATCTTGCAGTTCATGAGTGAGATAAAGTGTGCCCCAGCATCTGTGAAATATGTAGGAATCAAACTTCCAGGAAAGACATTACTGATCTAAAATCCTTGCTGAAATCAGTCTGTTTGTTTTCCACCTCTAGATGACCTTGAACCCAACAGCCTTGCAGTGATTCCTGGGATGGGAATACCTGAGCAACTGAAACTAGCCATGGAACAAGAGCAGATGGGTAAGAGGGAGAAATGATGCATGCAGGCTCATTTTCGTAAGCTATTCAGCTACTGGTTGGCTATTTTTCATACTTCTCATCTGTCATGGGGGCCTGAGGGGAGAAAAAGTGAAATGCACTAAACAGCTATGTATTTCTTTCACATTGAACTTCTCTGACATTCTGTGTACTAGCATGTTTTCAATGTTAAGAGGGAAATGAACAGGGTTTCCTGGTCCCCTGGTTTAAGTAGAGACTCAGAAAACTAACAAGATTTCTTCATCCTCCTTTATATGCTGACTGTGCTGTTTCTCCTTGCGTTCAAGGGAAAGATGAGTCAAATGAAATTGAGATGACAATCCCAGGGCTGGACTGGGGAATGGAGGAGGTGATGCAAAAGGACCAAAAGAAAGTGCCACAGAAAAAAGTGCCCTATGCGAAACCAATCCCAGCACAATTTCAACAGGTAAGAACATGATACACAATGATACATCAGACTAAATTGATTTTAGCCCAACAATCAATAGCCTGTACCTGATACAACACTCCAAATTCTAACTTCTATAGATCAGTATCCAGTGTAGAATAATACACCAGTCCAGTTCATGAACACTTGAGAATAAAATATTTGAATCCCTCCAATCCCAGGTTACTATCTAAGATAGTAGGTATTTTGATTTTATATCTTCACTTCCCTTATAGGCTTGGATGCAGAATAAGGTCCCTATCCCTGCTCCACCTGAGCTGATGAATGACAGAAAGGAGGATATTAAACTGGAGGAGAAAAAGAAAACACAAGCTGAGATCGAGCAGGAAATGGCAGCACTTCAGTACACCAACCCTCAGCTCTTGGAGGTATGTAAGGAAAGTGAAATTGTAGCAAGTACCAACCAAGTGAGTGTGCTTGGGTAAAAGACAAAAAGAGGAAGTGGTGAAAAGCAGAATTAATCACTGTAGAGAATAAAGCAGAAGTTAGGTGAAATATATGGTGCACTTCATTAAAAATTGTTAAAGTAGCAGTGGTGAGTATACTTAAAAGCATTGCTGGAATAAATTGAAAATTAAATAAGGTCAAGTAAATACTGAACCTGACCACCAAACTATGAGGTTGGCTTATTGTGACACTGATGATGAGTTGGCAGCATTTCAGTTAACTTTATCCTGTTGAGTTCTCATTCTTTTTAACTGGATCTCTATATATCAGTCAGGTTAAATGAGTTAAAGCTTTTTTCAGAGTTCCCTTGTTCCCAAGAGTGAAATGATTGTCTGCTTTCCAGTAGTTCTACATACATGTATGTGCAGCCTGTTTACATGTGTATTTGTTTTCTGACAGCAACTGAAGATTGAGAGACTTGCACAAAAGCAAGCTGAGCAAGTCCAGCAGCAGGCACCACCTCCAGGAGGCCCTCTGCATGGACCCCAGCCTTTCCCAGGACAAGGCCCAATGTCGCAGATGCCTCAAGGATTTCAGCAGCCCATTCCACCTCAGCAGATGCCAATGAATATGCCTCAAATGGGACCCCCTGGTCCACAGGGACAGTTCAGACCTGGAGGACCCCAGGGACAAATGGGACCCCAAGGTCCTCCATTACATCAAGGATCTGGAGGTCCACAAGGCTTCATGGGACCACAAGGACCTGCGGGTCCCCAGGGACCTCCACAAGGACTACCAAGGCCTCAGGATCTACATGGGCATCAAGGAATGCAGAGACATCCTGGACCTCATGGGCCCATGGGGCCTCAAGGGCCACCAGGTCCACCGGGTAATTCTGGCCCACAGGGTCACTTAGGACCACAAGGTCCACCTGGGTCTCAGACTCATTTAGGGCCGCAAGGTCACTTAGGTCCTCAAGGTCCCCCTGGTGGTCAAGGAATGCAGGGGCCACCTGGTCCAAGAGGAATGCAAGGGCCGCCTCTTCCTCATGGAATGCAAGGAGGTCCAGGATCTCAAGGGATGCAGGGCCCTATATCTCAAGGGCCTTTGATGGGACTTAATCCAAGAGGGATGCAGGGTCCACCAGGGCCCCGTGATAATCAGGGACCTGCTCCACAAGGGATGATGATGGGTCATCCGCAAGAAATGAGAGGACCTCACATGCAGGGTGGTTTACTCGGACATGGTCCCCAGGAGATGAGGGGCCTACAGGGACCCCCACCTCAAGGTTCAATGTTAGGACCTCCACAGGAATTACGTGGGCCGCCAGGTGCACAAGGCCAGCAGGGGCCTCCAAAGAACTCTTTAGTTGGGCCTCAAGGAAGTATGCAAGGACCGTCGGGACCTCCGGGACAGCAGAATCCTTCAAGGGGGTCACATCCTCCCCAAGGCCCTCTACCTTTCCAGCAGCAGAAAACCCCTCTGCTTGGTGATGGGCCTCGTGTCCCATTCAGTCAGGTATGTCTGAGGCAGCATAATGCTGAAAGTGTTAGGAATGTACGAATGATATGCTGAGTATTACAGTTACACAGTATGAACCCTAAGTAGCAAGAGGTGGGGTTCCAAAGGGTAAGTGCCGTTGAAAAATAATGAAGCACCAGTACCTATGAGTTAATGAAAACCAGTTACATAGCTTGAAACAGCAATAATAAAGGTATAGAGAAGGAAGGATTACTAATACTGATGTAGAATTAAATTTCTGGCAAGAAAATATTTAATCTCAAAATAAATCCGTTATCTAATTAAGACAGAAGAGTCTTAACTTCTGAACTCTTGAAAACAGGTAGCCTCCGAGAAAAGAATTCAGAAATGTTGAATTAAGCAAATTTCTGATGCTTATTCTCAGATGTACAGGTGCATTTTTTGAGGAAGAGTTTTGTAAACTTTCATCTAGCCATTTCTGACAAATGAGTGTGGTGTTTTTCACAAACCTTTTTTGTAGATTTTTACTTGTCTTCATATGAGTAAACAGCTTCTTTTTAAATGTTAAACTGGCATGGATTTACTGCTCAGTTAAAAAAAATTAACTCGTCTGAAACACTGTGCCTGTTCCTGAATCCCCCTATGAATTATTGTTGGGGGGAGGTCTAGTTAAATTGCAGAGAAAGCACACATTTTTCACAGGTTGATCATATATAGCAAATTTTGCAGATGTGTAACACATCTGTGAAATTTGCCATTTATGCTGTGATCAACCCATGAAAAATTTCTCAAACTGTGGGCCCTGACCCAAAAGGCGGTCACAGGCCTATTAGGGGTAGCGTTATTGCCACCCTTACTTCTCCACTGCTGCTGGGGGCAGCACTGTCTAAAGCTGGGAAACAGGAGAGCAGTGGCTGCATGGTATTGCCACCCTTACTTCTGTGCTGCTGCTGGCGGCGGTGCTGCTTTCGGAGCTGGGCACCTGGTCAGCAGCCGCCACTCTCACCCGATTTCACAGTCTGTGACGTGGTCTTTTTATTGCCACAGACAGGTCACATGTACTTCTTTATGTATATGTGGGAGTGGAGGTAAAACCAATAAAGGAGCCAGAGCCTCCAGGGCTTTGAAGCTTCGCTGGTTTGCAGGAGAAAAAATGCAAGTAGAGGGCCTGATCCAATTCCCATTGAAACTAATGTGAGTTTTTCCACTAACTTCAGTGGGTGCTGGATCAAACCCAGAGTGTGTAAATATATTTGTGTTAATTAAAAAAAAAAAAGTGTATGTACATCTGTGTCATATATATTTGGGCGTGGGGGGTTGCAGGCTGTAGCTGTGTCCCAGCTTCCCTAGCTGGCAGCCCCGCAAAGCTGCCTGCTTTCCATGTGGAGCAGGGGTGCTGGGGCAAGTCAAGCCCATGCCCCAGATGTCATACCAGGATGCAGCCTGGAGAGCATAGGAAGAGGTACTATACAGCCCCGTGACCCCCCAGCATCCCCACTCTCCATGGAAAGCTCCAGTGTCTGGGCAGCAGCCCCCTCCCCACTGCAGCCCTGCCCGTAGAATATCCTGGGGCCCAGTATCAGCATGTCGCAGCTCTTCCATCTCTGGATGCAACCTCACAAACCTGACTTTCGCTTATTAGCAACTGTCGAATAATGGCAATCTTTTGCTGTCCTCCGAGGGGTTGCTAATAAGCGGAGTCATGTGTGCATGTGTGTTTCAGTATGAATAAATACCAAAAACAGTTAACATTGCATAGTTAAGCACTGAGAAGTTCAGAAATGTTAATGTTAGACATTGTTTGCGTTGTTGATGTAGCCGTGTTGGTCCCAGGATATGAGAGACACAGTGTGGGTGAGGTAGTAGCTTTTATTGAACCAACTTCTGTGAGTGGAAGAGAATCTTTCAAGCTTCCCAGAGCTCTTTTTCAGGTCTGGAAAAGGTAACCAGAGTATCACAGCTCAATATGAGGTGAGATAAATTAAGCTTAACACATTTCAGAGGACCAGTTAACATAAAGTGGGCAATTAATACCTTTGCAGTCATAGGACAAAGGAGGGTTAGTCAGTTACAGATTGTTTTAATGAGCCATAAAACCTGTGTATCTGTTCAGTGCATGATTTTCAGTGTCTAGCAGAGTTATGAATTTAAGTCCCTAGACTCGTCTTTTGAAGGTATTGTGTGGATTTTCTTTAATTATGAAGACTGAGGCATCAGTTATGAGGTGATTGCTTTGTGAAAAGTGTTCACCCTCTGGTAGTGTTTGTCTGGTGTTTTTGTCTTTTATCATTTTTCTGTGTAAGTTTATTCGAGAGCATAGTGATTGTCTGGTTTCATCCACATATTTGTTGTTAGGCACTTGATGTACTGGATGAGGTATATCACATGTTGTGATAGGCATGTGTAGGACCCAGGGATCTCGAAAGGTGTGTTGTGGAGGGTATTGATCATTGTAGCAGCAGAAATATATCTATAGGTTTTGTATCTGTTCTGGCGGGGTCTGGTGCCTCTTTGAGTTGGTGTGTCCTGGTCTGTGTTACACGTTAAACTATTATGCGTAAATAACAGTGATGACACTTTCAATTATTACAACACTGTCAGTGATGTTTTGTTAATACATTTTAATGTAAATACACTGTTACTGCTTTAAATGGTTGAATACTTTGAACCTGGAACATGTTTTTATGTCTGCTTTAAAGAAAATTTCAGTTTTAAATTACCTTTCAAACCAGTAGAAGGTATAAATACTGTATATACATTCTCACTCATTATCTCCCCCCCTCCCCCGATATTCACATTGAGTAGCACACTTTACTTTACAAGTAGCTCCATTTGATTACTTGAAGATATTGGATATTAGAATCAAATGGTTACAAGATCTATGAATGTTTCTGTATTTAGCATTTGAAGATATATGAAGATGTCCACTGTGTATGTAACATTTATCAAATTTGTTACTGCCTTCTTGCTGTAATTTTGAGAGTTAATATTGTGTATGATACATGGGAACCACATGGCCTCTTGTGTTTTGCAGGAAGGACAGAACCCAGGTCCCCCACCATTGATACCAGGACTGGGGCAGCAGGGAGGACAAGGCCGTCTCGCCCCTCACAACCAAGGACCTGGTCCTAATAAAGGTAACTAAACATCTTAAGTAACCCTCCAAAGAGAGTCAAATCTAGTGAGGTGCCTCTAGATGTATGAAGGCCCTAACACAGCATGTGGGATAGATACACATGGGGGTTATGCTCAGGACTGGCAAGAATATGGTGGAAAACCTCCCAACAAATTACTTAGTGTTTCAATGTATGTTTTCATAGAATTGTAAAAACCAGAAAGTTCCCTAGACTGTTTTTAGAAAACATTACAGAAATCTGCTGTGTCTTTCACTTCAGGTGACAACCGTGGCCCACCAAACCATCACATGGGCCCTCTCTCAGAAAGAAGGCATGACCAAAACAGTGGTGGTCCAGATCATGGTCCTGAGAGAGGGCCATTCCGAGGTGGCCAGGAGTGGGGTGATGGTAGGGACAACAGGGGCCTGCCTGATAGACGAGGACCTCACCCAGATTTTCATGATGATTTTGATCGACCAGATGATTTTCATCCAGACAAGCGATTTGGCCACCGGTTGCGTGAATTTGAGGGGCGAGGTGGCCCACTGCTACAAGATGAGAAATGGAGACGAGGTGGCCCAGGGCCCCCCTTTCCCCCTGATCACAGGGACTTTGAGGGAGGGGGCCCAAATCGTGGCCCTCCTGGGCCTTGGGAAGGACGGAGACCCTCTGATGAGAGATATCCACGAGAACCTGAGGATGCAAGATTCCGGGGAAGACGGGATGAAAGGTAAGAACAAGTTCATTTGGTGCTTTTGGGTAAAGGTAACTGGAGGGGATCTTCCTGCCTGGTTTCCTTTTCATAAGGAGTCTATCTATTTCAGATTTATAAACTGGAAACCAATAAGGAAATGAAAACTCTAATGTACCTGAGTATAGAGTCCATAAAATCATTCAGTAATAGAAGAGAACTTGAAAAAGGTCATTGCACACAACAGCTTCAGTGCCTGTATACAGTAAGTAAAGAGAAGGGAGGAAATCTGTAGAGAAGATCGGGTGATGCAGACCGAAGATTTGAGATCATATTGACAAGAGTGAACAGGAAACTGGAAAGTCAGAGATTTCCATATTAAAGCGACAAACTTTTGAACACTAGATATGGAGATTGATACTTTGCCTCCAATCACAAACTACAGCATGAGTACAGAGTATATCTGAGTGAGATGAAATATACAGTTAGGGAGCAGGAACAGTGAGCCTACTATCAAGTACAAGGGGTGGATACGCCCTCTGTTGGACTGTCAAGACTATTTTCTCATGTTTTTGCTCTTAGAAGTCTTATTTCGCTTTCTGACATATTTCTTTCTCACTACCAGTTGAAAAACACAAACAGAAATAATCTAGTTTCCTAGCAATAGTCATCTCATCACTCACCAAGTTGCCCTGAGTAAACCTCAAAGGGAAAAGTTTTGCTTCTAGTTAATCACTAAATATGGAGTAACTCCTTAAACGTCTGTGAAGTTCACTGACATTGAAGTTACTCCACATTTACATTAGTGTAATTGAGAGCAGAATTTGGCTTCCAGGATTTAAACCTCTCATTAACCTACTGCATATGTATATATACACATATATATATTTGTAAAAACTTATTGTTTTCTTCACATAATGTACAATCCTCTCTTTTAGTTGGCTTTTTAAATAATTTTCTTAGATTCCTTTTACTTTACATCTATACATCTCTCCCTTTAGCTACTTGCTACCTAACTTGTAAGATGTACCTTCCTATTGTGTGAGGAGTATGAAAAGAAATGAACAATAATTAAACAAAGGTAACCTCTGAACACCTTTAAAGATAAATTAGAGTAACTAAAAACAGAGAACTCCAGAGCTGAATGGTCTAAATCACAGAATTCTGAAAGAGGCAGCAGACTAAATTAAACTATAGTTGTAGCTGGGTTTTTTTAACCCTTTGTTGGAAGTAAGGTCGGGGAACTGGGAAGAAGCTAATGTGTCATTCTGATTTTAAAAAGGCCTCAAGAGAAGAGTCGAGGAAACTGCAGACCTGTAAGTTTGACCTTTGAAGTGGGAAAGGTTCTATTGTCACAGTACCAGGGATCAAAATAAGAGAGCAGTTTTACAGGTAGATTGGTTAGAGACAATCATCATAGAACTGTAAGAAGTATTATGATTAGCAAACTTAAATTATTTGAGCAAGTGAAGGGATGAAATAGACATTAAATACTGGAGATTTTATGGGGTGATCCCAAGAATTCCAAACCACTCATTCCACTTAGTTTTGAGTTTAAACACCATAATTGGTTTGATTATGTATGAGTGGTATGTATGTGTTTCTCTCTTTCTCTCTCTCTCTCTCTCTCTCTGATTTTCTGTCCTTTCATCTGTGTCCTGTTCCTACTCCACTTGTGCACATCAACATGATGCTTCTGCTGCAGAGACTTGCCTATTTTTTTCCTGTTATTTTGCACAGTGTGTAGTTCTGTAAATTAAGTTCCTGTGTCTCATGAAAGAAGATTTGAGACTTGTCAGACAGAAACTGAGCCTTACACCAGTCAGGGTTTCATATGTGACTGTGATTTGAAAAAGGGTGTTTATGAGCCCAAATTAAGGGCTATGACTGTGTCCAGCATAGTGATGATAGAACTCCAAACTGAATTCTTTGGCCATTAAATTGCTTGAAAAACAGGAAGTAAGGCATTGATCCTGGCTGTCATAGGACCTTGTCTTGTGATCACAAGAACTCACAAGCTAAACAGCTTCAGACAACCTAGTCAGTATTTAAATGGGAGACCCTCTAAAGAACACTTAGGATTGGTCTACATTAGAGAACTGTGCTGTTCCAAGGTTAAATAGTATTGCTAAATGTTATGGAACCATTTGTTCCTGAAACTGTTCAGTTTGTCTGCCCTAATAATCTAAATTACTGTAAAATAGTTCATTGTCCATGCGCAGAACTCCCTTCAACCACTGCTGTACCTATCCAGGCACAGCTTCCTCATCTCTGTATTGTGTTTGTCTTTTCCAGCAGGTGGAGATCTATTGTGTTAATTTAAAAAAAATGTATCACCAAGTTCAAAAATATTGTATTGTGTTATGACTACTGTTACAAATATTTAAATTTGTAATTATAAGGTTACTGTTGTTAAAATCCTAAATAAAAGTATTTAAAGCTTTGCTTGTAATAGGATGCACTGTGTCTTTAATGAGATGGGGGAAGGGGATGTTGCACAAAGCCAAGACAGTCTGAGTACCACCTCTGCTGCAGTTTGGCTGGTATGGAATTGGGATGGGGTGGAAGGGTGTGAACCAGTGGACAGAGACAATGCTCTGAGTTGTCAGAGCAGTCACAGTAGGGTGGCCAGGAGTATTGTGGAACTGCAGTGTGAGCACTAATTGAACCTAGAGTAGCTGCACCACCTAAACTTTTCATTTATGCTGGTACAGAAGCTATTCTGAGCTGGTGTGCACTGAAACAGTTACAACAAACTGAGCTGGTGCACTCTGTTGGAATTGTACTTAGACGTGCGAAACATTACAAACACCTTTGTGCAAGGACACAGTGTTTTACATACATTCCAGGAGTTGTAAATACCAAAATTTCCACTCCATGCGTCTGATGAAGTGGGCTGTAGCCCACGAAAACTTATGCTCAAATAAATTTGTTAGTCTCTAAGGTGCCACAAGGACTCCTCATTGTTTTTGCAAAATTATCTAGTGTCTAGATAAGACTCTCTAGATTCCACAAGAAGTGGTGCAGTAGGAGACACTCTTCTCTCTGAAGAAATTCTGAATTAATATCTCAGCATGGTGATTGTGCTTCTTTAAGATAAGATGTAAACCAAAGTCCTGATCACATCAGGTCATTAAAGATCCCCTGGTACGTCTTACAAGGAAGTGTTACTTCACTGCCCTGACCAAAATGATTTTGGATAACTATATTCTGCCAGGCTAAATCCCCCAGTATTTCAACTGAATAAACTGTTCTTCATGTTGCAGTATATTGCTATGCACTGTTAAACAGTTGCCATCACCACAGAGGTGGCTGCACTCCAGAATCAGTTGCTAAATTTGTAAATCTTACAGAGACCCTTTGGGATAAAAGGTGCTGTATAAATTTAAGATAATTTTATGCCAGCCGAAGAAACCAAATTGAGTAAAATTCAGGAATTAAAATTCTTCTGTCTAGCCATGGAATGACTCTCTCTTGTTACTTGTATTTTTACTTGTGGTTTCATTACTAAGGAAATGGCTTTTTAAAAAAATACAAGTGCCAGCACATCACATTTTTAGGAATTTCACTTATCCCAGATGGAAAAAAAAAGGGAGGGGGCCCTGAACTTGAAACGCTCCTTACCCACACCCACCATCCCTCCCTAACCTTTCATTTTTCATTAAATGGACAATGTCTACCTGAAGTCTAGTCCAGTGTTTTTCTCTCCCTTGTTCCTATGTGAAAGTCTGAACAAACAACAGGAGGAAATTGAAGAGGGGAAACAATGAAAATGAATAAGCACAAAGTAAACAAGAAGTTTTTTTTCCCAACTAATCTCTTCCAGTGCTAATAATTATAGGTGTTGTAACAATAGTAGGTAAACATTTCAGACACAAGTTTAATTATTAAATTGAAAATGACCCTTTAGTTCATTAGTGATTAAATTCTGCATAAAAACCACGTTTGTACCGTGTTCTTTCTTGCAGCTTTAGAAGAGGAGCACCCTCAAGACATGAGGGGCGGGGACCCAGGGGAAGGGATAGTTTTCCTGGTCCGGAAGACTTTGGGCCAGAAGATAATTTTAACTCGTCAGATGAGAACTCAAGAGGAAGAGATCATGGTGGTCGGGGGCGAGGTCGAGGTACTCCAAGAGGTAAGTGAACATTCTTCCAAACTGAAACCCATGTGAAAGTCAGTGATGATAGCGCAGAAGTTGTTAATATAGTTAATGAGTACAGTGTCTCATGTCCTATGTTTCTTACTTTGCAGGAGGCCGAAAGGGTCTACTTCCCACTCCAGATGAGTTTCCCCGCTTTGAAGGAGGGCGGAAACCAGAATCCTGGGATGGAAACAGAGAACCAGGTGAAAACTGGGGTATTACCATTGTGATTGTCTAGTCTGACCTCCTGTATAACACAGGCTGTAGAACTATCTTTAATTAATTTGTTTGAACTGGAAAAATATCCAATCATCATTTCCAGTGATGGAAATCTTTAGACACTGTCTTTAGAAAATGGCTGGTAACTACTCTTATATAGCTGTTACTTAAAGCAGGAATTTACAGAACAGTTCTATCATCTCTCATTCTGTTGATCATTCTCCTTCAGTCCTTCCCCATTAGCAACACGATGCTACTTTTTCTGTTTTCCAAAGTTATTCAACATGTAATGGACTCTATATGCAGCTGTCCCATCAAAGACTGAACTTGGCCTCCCTCTGTCCCTTGAGTTCTGAGTTTAGTTTGAAGTACATAAGAACATCATAATGGCCATACTGGGTCAGACCAAAGGTCCATCCAGCCCCGTATCCTGTCTACCGACAGTGGCCAATGCCAGGTGCCCCAGAGGGAGTGAACCTAACAGGTAATGATCAAGTGATCTCTCCCCTGCCATCCATCTCCACCCTCTGACAAACAGAGGCTAGGGACACCATTCCTTACCCATCCTGGCTAATACCCATTAATGGACTTTTAATCCCCATGAATTTATCCAGTTCTCTTTTAAACCCTATGATAGTCCTAGCCTTCACAACCTCCTCAGGCAAGGAGTTCCACAGGTTGACTGTGCGCTGAGTGAAGAAGAACTTCCTTTTATTTGTTTTAAACCTGCTACCCATTAATTTCATTTGGTGGCCCCTAGTTCTTACATTATGGGAACAAGTAAATAACTTTTCCTTATTCACTTTCTCCACACCACTCATGATTTTATATACCTCTATCATATCCCCCCTCTTAGTCTCCTCTTTTCCAAGCTGAAAAGTCCTAGCCTCTTTAATCTTTCCTCATATGGGACCCGTTCCAAACCCCTAATCATTTTAGTTCCCTTTTCTGAACCTTTTCTAATGCCAGTATGTCTTTTTTGAGATGAGGGGACCACATCTGTAGGCAGTATTCAAGATGTGGGCATACCATGGATTTATATAAGGGCAATAAGATATTCTCCGTCTTATTCTCTATCCCTTTTTTAATGATTCCTAACATCCCATTTGCTTTTTTGACTGCCACCGCACACTGCGTGGACATCTTCACAGAACTATCCACGGTGACTCCAAGATCTTTCTCCTGATTAGTTGTAGCTAAATTGACAGGTTTCAGATTGAGTTTGTGTGTGTGGTTTTTGGAGGGGGGTGAGGGGGTGAGAGAACCTGGATTTTGCAGGAAATGACCCACCTTGATTATCATACACATTGTGAAGAGAGTGGTCACTTTGGATGGGCTATTACCAGCAGGAGAGTGAGTTTGTGGGGGGGGCGGAGGGTGAGAAAACCTGGATTTGTGCTGGAAATGGCCCAACTTAATGATCACTTTAGATAAGCTGTTACCAGCAGGAGAGTGAGTTTGTGTGTGTATGGGGGTGGGGGGGTGAGAAAACCTGGATTTGTGCTGGAAATGGCCCACCTTGATTATCATGCACATTGTAGGGAGAGTGGTCACTTTTGATAAGCTATTACCAGCAGGAGAGTGAGTTTGTGTGTGTGGTTTTTGGAGGGGGGAGAGGGAGTGAGAGAACCTGGATTTGTGCTGGAAATGACCCACCTTGATTATCATACACATTGTGAAGAGAGTGGTCACTTTGGATGGGCTATTACCAGCAGGAGAGTGAGTTGGGGGGGGAGGGGGGCGGAGGGTGAGAAAACCTGGATTTGTGCTGGAAATGGCCCAACTTGATGATCACTTTAGATAAGCTATTACCAGCAGGACAGTGTGGTGGGAGGGGGTATTGTTTCATGGTCTCTGTGTGTATATACTGTCTACTGCGGTTTCCACGGTATGCATCCGATGAAGTGAGCTGTAGCTCACGAAAGCTCATGCTCAAATAAATTGGTTAGTCTCTAAGGTGCCACAAGTACTCCTTTTCTTGTAGCTAAATTAGCTCCCATCATACTGTATATATAGTTGGGGTTATTTTTCCCAATGTGCATTACTTTACATTTATCCACATTAAATTTCATTTGCCATTTTGTTGCCCAATCACTTAGTTTTATGAGATCTTTTTGAAGTTCTTCACAGTCTGCTTTGGTCTTAACTATTTTGAGCAGTTTAGTATCGTCTGCAAACTTTGCCACCTCACTGTTTACCCCTTTCTCCAGATCATTTATGAATAAGTTGAATAGGATTGGTCCTAGGACTGACCCTTGGGGAATACCACTAGTTACCCCTCTCCGTTCCGAAAATTTACCATTTATTCCTACCCTTTGTTCCCTGTCTTTTAACCAGTTCTCAATCCATGAAAGGATCTTCCCTCTTATCCCATGACAACTTAATTTACATAAGAACCTTTGGTGAGGGTGTCAAAGGCTTTCTGGAAATCCAAGTACACTGTGTCCACTGGATCCCCCTTGTCCACATGTTTGTTGACCCCCTCAAAGAACTCTATTAGATTAGTAAGACATGATCTCCCTTTACAGAAACCATGTTGACTTTTGCGCAACAATTTATGCTCTTCTTTGTGTCTGACAGTAAAGAATAAAATTGTTTCAACTAATTTGCCCGGTACTGATGTTAGACTTACCAGTCTGTAATTGCCAGGATCACCTCTAGAGCCCTTCTTAAATATTGGTGTTACATTAACTATCTTCCAGTCATTACAATAGAGCCCATTCCATATTGCCTGTCACAATCATCCTTTTAGACCTCATTCAGTTATAGAATGGCTGGTGCATTTGTCTTTTTGTCAGATCATATGTTTTGGGCATGTATTAATACTAGGATAATCTTTTTCTGAAGCTGGATCACTGGGGGTACCTTCCCTATCCACTGGATAATGTTTATCAGCTGCAATGATGGTAGACAGTTTATTGACTTCAGAATTGGTGGTAGTGTTGATTAAACAAAACAATATGAATGGGGATTCACGATGAGGTTGAAACTTGCAACTGGAACTTCATAGAAAACTAATGGAAAAATCATGATACAAATCTCAAGTGAAGGAAAAGTTGCACACCTGGATTTCAGTGCTCAAATCCTAAAAAAAGAAGTGCCAGAACACATGATTTTGACAAGCCACAACATCACATGCTTTAGCGGTCATTTTCCAATATTTTTAGCATGAATAATTATTGGTTTACTTTACAACTATCTGAAGTACCAGAACATCATTCCAGCTCCCTAAAAAAGTGCCAGAATGGCATTCTGGAGCGTTCTGTCCTGACTTGAGCAGTGCTTGATTTTTGCCTCTTTAAAATTTGAGGATGTTTTTGTTTGAAAGGAATATTTTTAAGCCTGTCCACTGCCCCTTCTGCCTTAGGCCTTATCTACACTGGCACTTTACAGCGCTGCAACTTTCTCGCTCAGGGGTGTGAAAAAACATCCCCCTGAGCGCTGCAAGTTTCAGCGCTGTAAGGTGCCAGTGTAGACAATGCACCAGCGCTGGGAGCCGTGCTCCCAGCACGGGTACCTAACTCCCCTCGTGAAGGTGGGTTTTTTTAAAGCGCTGGGAGCGCTTTCTCCTAGCACTGTGCCACAACTACACAGCAGTGCTTTAACGTTGGGAGCGAAGATATGCCCTTAGAATCTTCCTTTTCAACCTGATTCCCTCATTTGTTTAAATTCAGTTTATGTGCTCACTTCACATCACATGTTTCCTACCACCTGGTCTTTCTGCCACAAATATGAAATTGCAACTAGTCTGGTGTTCTATGACAGCACACGTTTATCTTTCCTTCTACTCATACATTCATTCATCTATAAAGATGCAGTTATTTGTCTGTTAATTATATATTTTTTTCTTGGGGTATCTTTAGAAATATTGAACGGAGGTATATATGTGCACCTTAAAGAGCAGATACTCTGAAAAGTTAAGAACTGGTTCATGTGTTTTCTGAACAAGGGCAGTAAGAGACATGTCCTTGCCATGTGTGAAATTGCTAAAGAATGTAGAAAGCATATACGTTTATTTTGGTCTCTTTTTACACAGAGGAAGAATGTTAGATTCCTTGTGCCCATCAGCTGCATGTTACTCATGACTTTGTCTTTTCTCCTCCTGGTCAGGTTCCCGTCAGGATCACCCTCCTCATGATGGACAGTCTCCCGCCAGCCGAGAGCGTTCTTCCTCACTTCAGGGTATGGACATGGCCTCACTGCCACCACGCAAACGTCCCTGGCACGATGGACCAGGGACATCTGATCACAGAGAAATGGAAGCTCCAGGTGCACCTCCAGAGGAGAGAGGCAAAGGTAAGGGGTAACTAACTGGTACTGAGAACTTCACATAGCTTTATACTATTTTCACAGAGTGCACTTCTGCAGAATTCCTCATGCAGGCCAAGGTGCTAAAGCAGAACTAAGGTTTAGTTTGATAAAGAAAATTTGAGTAATGCCTTTTCAAATGCAGGCCCTGCTGCCATTAGTCTTGTGGTGGGCAGGTCATTTGAAGATGAATTTATCTAACACTGTTGTAAACGCTTTGAGACAGGAATCATGTTTTCCTGTTTTGTACAGAACCAACCATGCTGTGCCTCTCAAAAGTTTTTGTTAAAGTGGAATAAAAATATTTAGTTATGCCTTAGCTAAGGGGATAGGTGGGCAAAGGATTTTTTCCTCAAATTACTACCCCTGCTGTTTTGGGAAAGAGTCCTGTTTTTCTCTTGCCTTTGGTGTCATATCTAAAGTGAGCTGTGAGGAACAGACAGTCCTCTTTCCTGGGAACAGGAGAAGATGCAGGTCATGCTTACGTCCCACAGTAGACTATAGTATCTCTCAACTGCACCCTCTCAGAACTGGCTAAAGAAGGATAAACCTCTTTCAGGGACACTACTCTAATTCCCTTCATTACCACCCCGAATGGTTGAACAGATGCTGTTACTGGGTTTAGGCAACACCCTATTTAGAATGAGAAGTGTGCAAAACCAGGTCAAAATAGGACTGCTGCCAAGTGAGAGAATCTGGATTTGAATACTTTTATTCAGGGTCTCTCAAGTGTTTGTGAGCCTGTGCACTCCATTTCCCAGTGTTCTCTTATTTAACAAGGTCCTTGCTGATCAATGAGGTGTGGCAGTACTTTAGCTCCAGAGGAATTGCCTTGTTAGCTGCCCCTCTCAAGGACTGTCATATTGATATGAAATCTGTATGTGGTAGGAAAAATTATGTGCTGAGGGAAGAGATGTAAAATTGGAGACCAGTATGTCAAATTTCACATTCTGTATAATCTGAGGGATTGTATCATAGGGGAATTGAGCCCAAACACTTGTCTAAGCCTGGGACAACCCTCAAAAGCCTGAGAGGGATGGGTAAACGATAAAATCTAAAACTAAATGTTCTCCCATTTTAGGACGAGGAAGCTCAGGACCTTCACAGAGAGTGCCAAAGTCTGGGAGGTCTAGCTCTTTGGAGGGAGACCATCATGATGGATTCCACAGAGATGAAGGTTTTGGAGGCCCTGCAGGAGGCAGTAACCCTTCCAGAGGAGGGAGGAGTGGAAGTAATTGGGGAAGAGGAAGTAACATGAACTCTGGCCAGTCAAGGCGAGGAGCATCCAGGGGTGGTGGAAGGGGCCGATAGAAGAGGCTATGACTGGATGATTCCCACTCCTTATTGGACAGTATTTAAATAGACACCTATTGTGGACTCAAGAGAAAGTACTGCTGCAACTCCGCAAATCTGGACTCTTAACTGGGATAACTGAATGTGCATTAGTTCCTAACAAGGATCTTCTCCTAAGATCAAGCGACTGCTGCTAGCAGCAACATGGTAGCTGGCTTTCTATTTCATCCTCTCCACCTCTTTCTCCTCACCTTTTACCTGCATTGTTTTGTAAAGATAAAAGCTGGAATTTTTTTTAGTGTTGTGAGACATGGAGCACCTCCACAGATTTCAGTTCACATCCAGATGGAAACTTGTTTCTATATGTACAGTTTGTCAGAAAAAAAGTTGTTTTTGTATGAATACAGAATGTAATTTGCGCAAAAATTAACAAAAAAATTCAGTGCAGTGTGTGATTCTTTATCTTTACTCTCAACGAAACTACAAAACCCCCCATCTTCTATAGAATGTCCATGTGTCAAGTACATGGCACCATAGGACTAGCTCTAGAAGTCTCTACAGTTCAGTTCCTAATGCCTTAATACAATCAGTTTGGGGTTTATCATGTTTTGAGAATTTTTATTTTTACACCTTTAGCAACATTCATGTGCTATTAAATAATGTTATCTGTTGTGATGAAGTTGAGTCCAGTGCATACATACATACACACACAAAAAACCCCAAACCACACCAATGCTCCCTCTCCTACCTTCCTTAAAGGACATATGTGGAATGCTGTGAAAAGCTTCTTTTGAACTATAGATCATATGAGCAAGAGTCCTAATACAGTTTGCACATTCAGTCTTCATCTGCTCCTGCTAACCCTCATTGATTCAAGCCTTGCAAAGGGATCTGTCCTTTGTTCTCCATGGCATTAATTTTATACCATAAGCGATAGAAATTCAGCAGCTTGATTAACAGGGATGTATTTAATTTTTTCAGAACTGTAGTACACAACACGCTACAGAGAAATGAGGAATGGCCACTAAACTACAAGCTGTTGCATTCTGAACATTTATAAAGGGCAAACCATTGAGCCACCCTGATTTTAAAGAATTTTTTTTTTTTAGTATTCTCCACAGGATTTTGTTTAGTGCCACTGCAACATTACAATTAATTGTTTATTCCATTGAATTATTTGCATTTCATAATAAAGTTGTTTACAAATTATGGTGTTTCAGTTATCACCATAACATATGAGATTATCTGGCTTCATCCACCAGGATGTCTGTCTAAAGTATTTCTAAGATAGCTACCTAAGTAAACCCTAAACCTCATTTAAGAAATTAGTATTACATAGAGCTAGCCTCTTCCTGGGATCAAGCTTCCCACCCATAGCATTAAGAAACAAGATCAAGTGTGGGAGTGGCTGATAGTGCAAATATGAAAAAGATGATCAAAATACCATTAGTAATTCTTTTTTTTACAAGCCTCTTCATCAACAGTTCCATCTAGGGTAAATAGTACATTAAGGAAAAGCAAGTGTAGCGTGGAGGGAGCTTGTTTAAGGAATCTTAAGGAAAGAGTAAATTGATCCTTGCTATGTGAGTGTGGGCTGTGGCAGCCACTCCTTCACCCACTCATTTTGCCAAGCCATCTACCATGGTCTAATTGGGTTATGTATAAGAAAGGTTTAAGATATTTGTAGGAACTCTATTTAAACAGACCAAAGCATGGATAATGGAGAATTGCTATGATCTTCACATTCCTGCTCTCAGCAGCTGTAGTCTTCAGATATATGCTTCTATTGTACAGAATGGTTTGGACTGAGTCACATGGTAGTGAATAGGAACACTGCCTAATTGTTTTATTGCAAATACAGTGACATAAGAAATGCTCCAGAATGTTTAAAGTAGTAAGCTTATAAAGTTTATTATACTATGGCCGAAGAGAGAAGTGGCCCTAAGGAAATGACATGCACAGAACAGTTTAGCAGACTCTTCCGAGACACACTTGATACAGGCTAGTGGCTTCTTGCTTGAAAGAAAAGGTTAAATTTTTATATGGGGACTTCTGATGAAGGTTCTAGCTTATCTGTGTAAATTAATTTCTGTAGCTCAAAGCAGATCCTAGTTGTGTTAGGATGTAATAATGCGGAAGATAAATATTGGAATTCAAACAGCTAGAAGAAAAGAGAAACTCAGGGCGTGGCTACACTTGCGAGTTAGAGCGCATAAAAGGAGCCCTGGGCGCACTAGCTCACTACCTGTCCACATTACCCAGGCACGTAGAGCTCTCTTGACTCCGCGGCTAGAGTGCTCCTGGTACTCCACCTCAGCGTGTGGAATAAGTTTTGTGTGCCCCCGCTGGAGCGCTGTGGTGCCAGGGTGGACGCCCTGGGTCTGTTAGTGCGCTCTAATCGGCCTCCAGAAGTGTCCCACAATGCCTGTTCTAGCCACTCTGGTCATCACTTTGAACTCTACTGCCCTGCCCTCAGGTGACCAACCATCAGACCCACCCTTAAAATTTTCTGGGAATTTAGAAAATCCCCTTCCTGTTCGGTCAGCCAGGCATGGAGTGCTCTCAGCAAATCTTTCCAGGTGACCATGCCTCCACATGCCAGGCAATCCCCAGTATGAAGCAGTGGCAAGGTGCTGGACCTCATCAGTGTTTGGGGGGAGGAAGCTGTCCAGTCCCAGCTGCACACCAGGTGTAGGAATTACGATACCTTTGGGCAGATATCAAGGGACATGATGGAAAGGGGCCATGACCTGGATGCACTGCAGTGCAGGATTAAAGTGAAGGAGCTGCTGAATGCCTACCACAAAGCCCAGGAGGCAGCCATTCCTGTGCTGCCCCTGCAACCTGCCGTTTCTACAAAGAGCTGGACACGATACTTGGGGGTGACCCCACCTCCATTCCGAGGACCACCATGGACACTTCAGAGCCCAGGCAGGAGGAGGAGAAGCAAAGTGGGAGCAAGGGTACTGAGGCAGAGGAAGACACCGTGGAATCCCTAGATGCATGCAGCCAGTAGCTGTTCTCAAGCCAGGAGGAAGGTAGCCAGTTGCGGCAGCCAGTGCTTGGGGAAGGACAAACACCAGAGGAGGTTCCCGGTAAGCAGCTTTTATTTTGGGAAGAAGTTATTCGGTGTGGGCTCTTGGGGCATGGAGGGTTAGGGCAGCATGCATGCCTAGATGCAGAATAGGGCGTTGATGTGCGCTCTCACATTGTGGTAATCGGCCCCAGTGATCTCTTCAAAGGTCTCATCCAGAACTTAGACAATGCACTTGCGCTGGTTTCTCGGGAGAGCCACTGTGGTCCTTAGCCTTACTGGGACAACTTGACTGTGCCACTGTGACGTGAGGGGCAGGGAGACTATATCTGGACACAGGTAAGCTGCATATGGGCCAGGGTGGAAGCTGCATTGCAGTAGAAGACCCTCCCTTGCTTCCCAGGTCACCCTCAGCAGCAAGATATCTTCCAGGACGAACTCCTGTGGAAAATGTGGGGACAGCGTTCAGTATAGGGGCCCCCTGCTGCTGTTGGCTCTCCCCAAGACACAGAAACCCAGAAGACAGTACAGCCATGAAACAATCAGTCACGCCTGACCCTGTGCTTACTCACCATTTTGGGGCTCCCGTGGGTTATGTGCGTTCGCTTTGGGACGGGCAAATTATGCTATTGTGTAGACTGTACTTGTCCTTAAATATGGGGGAATCATTGCTCTGCCTGGTGTGAACAATGCTGCCTCTGTTAAGTGTTGCATTTTGCCTTTACAGATGCAACCGTGAGATCTCAGCCGTCTGTGTTATCACCGACCGAAAGACTCCAAAGAATCAGAAAGAGGCCACATAGAAGCAAGGAAGACATATTGCATGAAGTAATGCAGCATTCAAATAATGAAAATCAAACAGTGCAGGAGCGGCGGGACAGCGAAAGAAGGGTCCACCAGCAGAATGAAGAGCGCCGGCACAAAAACGCAGTGCTCCGGCAGCAAAGCACAGATCGGCTGATAAGCATAATGGAGCGCCAAGCGGACTCTATCCAGGCTCTCATAGCCATGCAGGCAGAGCACTACCATTCCCCCCTGCCCCTGTAGCCCTTTTCCCAAAACTCTTTCCCTTGTGCCCCTATGTCACCTCCAACCCACTTTCCCCAACATCCGGGTTCTTATCACCACCAGCTGTCTCCAACACATGTAGCTTCACCACCCAGCCCTGAAAACTACGACCCTTACCCACTGCACTCAACCCCCATCACCATGCAGTATAGCCATCCTAAAGCGCAGCACTCATTGCACAGCACTCCAGACAGGGAGGCCGAGGATGATAACAGGACATAGGCAAATCTGTGATTGTACCGTTCCCTACCCCATCCCCTTTCCCTTTCTGTTTCCCAAGCAGTTGTTTCTTTTCAATAAATGGATTTTTTGGCTTTGAAAACATTCTTTATTATTGCATAAAGTAAAAGATACTTTAGCCCAGGAAAGAAACAGGCACTGCAAGTCAGCGTAGCACCCAGAGATTCCTACTAACCTTGGAACCCCTGCACTTTACTCCCATTCAGGGCACCAGCCATTACTGGTTGCTTTCAGCCTCAAATTGCTCCCTCAAGGCATACCTATTCCTTGCAGCCCCACGCTGGGCCCCTGTAATAGCCCTGCTCTCTGGCTGTTCAAATTCAGCCTCCAGGTGGTGTTGACCCTCAGAGTTCCATGTCTGTGTGAATTGTTCACCCTTCCCTTCACAAATGTTATGGAGGGTACAGCACGCGGATATAACTGCAGGGATGCTGTCATCAGCCAGGTCCAGCTTCCCATACAGAGAGTGCCAGCAACCCTTTAAATGGCCAAAAGCACACTCCCGTGTCATTCTGCACCAGCTCAGCCTGTTGTTGAACCGCTCCTTGCTGCTGTCAAGGCTCCCTGTGGAGGGTTTCATGATCCCCAGCATTAAAGGGTAAACGGTGTCTCCAAGGATCACAATGGGCATTTTGACGTCCCCTATGGTGATCTTCTGATCTGGGAAAAAAATCCCGGCTTGCAGCTTCCTGAACGGCTCAGTGTTCTGAAAGATGCATGTATCACGCACCTTTCTGGGCCAGCCTACGTTAATGTCAATGAAACGCCCACAGTGATCCACAAGTGCCTGAAGAACCATAGAGAAATACTCCTTCCAATGAACGTACTTGGAGGCTAGGTGTGCTGGTGCCGCAATTGGAATATGCGTGCCATCTATCGCCCCTCCGCAGTTAGGGAAACCCATTTGTGCAAAGCCAGCCACAATGTCATGAACACTATCCAGAGTCACGGGTTTTCTGAGCAGGATGCAATTAACGGCCCCACAAACTTGCATCAACATGATTCCAGTGGGTGACTTTCCCATTCTAAACTGCTTAGTGACTGACCAATAGCTGCCTGGAGTTGCCAGCGTCCAGACTGCAATAGCCACCCACTTCTCCACCATCAGGGCAGCTCTCAATCTCGTGTCCTGGCGCCACAGGGTGGGGGCAAGTTCATCACACAGTCCTATGAAAGTGGCTTTTCTCATCCAAAAGTTCTGCAGCCACTGCTCGTCATCCCAGACTTGGATGACGATGTGATCCTACCACTCCGTGCTTGTTTTGTGAGCCCAAAAGCAGCGTTCCACAGATGGTGAGCATGTCCGTGAATGCCACAAGGAAACTAGTGTCATGTGTGTTACTTGAGTCAGTATCATCTGAGCCCTCACTGTCACTTTGGATCATAAGGAATAACTTGACTGCCAAACGTGACGTGCTGGCAAGACTCATCAGCATACTCCTCAGCAGTTCGGGCTCCATTCCCACAGACTGAAAGGGAAGACAGAGGACCCAGTACAAAAAATGTTGAAAGATGGCACCAAACGTGGACAAAAGTACAGGGATTACTGGGATGCGAACCGATGCATCACGGGGTGTTGGGAGAGGACCCAGAATGCCCTGTACCCCCTGCCCCCTTCCCACAAGCCCCAGCGCCAGAATGGGAAGAGGTGCGCTGTGGGATAGCTGCCCATGATGCACTGCTCCCAATGCCGCTGCAAATGTGGCCACATCAGTGCGCTTGCAGCTGTCAGTGTGGACAGACTGAAGCGCTTTCCCTACTGCGCTCTCCGAAGCCAGGTTTAACTCAAAGCGCTCTACATCTGCAAGTGTAGCCATGCCCTCAGAAGCCCCTCTATCATTAGTTAAGGTCTGGGAAGCTCACTCCATACATCTGAGCCCAACAATGGGAAAACACATAAGAAATGTTAAAAAATTCAAGCCTTCTTTATATAATTAAGAGGACCAAAACCTATATTCTAAAGTAAAACTTTGAGCTCCCTTAAGACAAGTCATGTTGATATGATCACAATTGGTACACAAACTCTTGTTAACTTTAGGGTAATATCTTTAATCCATAATGCAGAAGAGCCACAAGAGCTCTGCTGCTTTTGAGGGGAAGAAAATGTCCAAGAGGCAGAACTAGGCCAACCATAGCTAGTTATAGAACTATGCTCTGCTGTGACCCTGTAGCCTCGGAAGATTAGTGGTTGGAGATTCTTGTGGCCAACCTTTGGTAGTGGGAGGATTCTGTCATCTTCTATATAAGACCCTTTAACAGAGCTGTATGAGAGATTTACTAAGCTTTTGCCCTAAATGTTTTAGCCTACTTTTTAAAAAATTTAATCTCATCCAAGAACTTTAACCTAGGTTTAGTTTAGAAGCAGTCTCACACCGATCTGATATTACACTGACCTAAATCCAAATATTGCTGTGAAAGTAAACAGGAAGACAGATTCAGTGCTGTTTAAAAAAAAAAAAAAACTAGACCTGCTTATGTCTAGATTAACACTTTTGGTATAAAAATGTATTTTATTAAAATTATAAATATTGTACAAAATTTGCTAAATTAAGCATTCATTTACTTTAGTTCTGTGCAAATATTAAATAGATTAAGATAATCTCTTCCTAAGTAGCATCCAATAATACTCAAGCATGTTTTCTGCAATATGCCCAGCCTCTACTAGCCAATCTATTTCTCAAGGTCAGGCTACAAACATCACTGCTAAATAAGCACTAACTGCCCAACTCCTAGAACCAAGGGGCTAGGGAGTTTGCTTGAGCAAGGACTTCAGGGACTGACCCTGCAGTTCTGGAGGCAAAAGCTAGTGTAGCACCATTCTGCAAAGAACTAAAATGATCTCTATGATTTGACTGAAATTTCTTATGATATGTAGGGAATCATGAAAAGAGTGAAAGCATAAGAGGTATACCCTTGCTTGTCAAAGGATATGACTGTGATCCACAACCTCTATGAATGCTACTTATTAAAGGATGTTGTTTTCAATATTTTGAAGGTTACCAGTTGATTTTTTTTTTTTTAAAAGACAGTTAAATAGAATGGGTATCTAAACATTCACTGGACTATCATAAGCCAGTCCAAGATTACTGCAATTACATTTGATCACTACATTTTGACTCTTTATATCAGATTACAATTGCAAAGATGTCACAAAACAACATTTGTGGTAATATACCTACAGCTTCTGATTTTAGGTTTTAACTAATAAAACCCCTGCTACAAAAAAAAGTCAGTATTTATCCAATCAATACAGGATATGGTTAACTTGTGTTCAAGGGCTAGTCAACACAGCAGTAATGCAGACTACAGGTGTGTGATTTCTAAAGTACATATGCTGTGTATTAAACAGGTCTCACAGACCCTGCTAAGGTACATAAAAGGTTCCTTAGTGCACTCTGAGTAGTGCTATCTGAAGTAGCATTACATTAAAACACAATAGGGAAAAATAAAGAGATTACTCATTACAGTATATACACAAAAAAAGTCCAACTCCCACCCCAAATTATTGGACATCTACATAGAATTCAAATTGCTAAAAACAAACATCCGTAAATAAGCTCCGAAAACAGGAGCTCTATAGATACACCCATCTATACAGAACAGATGTTTTTAGGAGGCACCTGGCATCAGTACATCCCAAGCTGGAGTGAATCCTGCAAGGCTCTGGAGTATAACAAAAGCATTATACTATGGGTAGAGTTTAGTATAGACAATATGCTTGGCTCTGTATTCTTACAGGCCACTTCAAAGTGTGAATATCAGCCCTGTGGTCCTACACTTTATGTAGGAATCTGATCATCCTATCACCCATAACAGGACACAGACTCCAGGATACTGCTACAAAGTTCATTTTGCACTGATAAGGCAAAGCCTATACTGATATAGGACTGGGAATGATGGCACAAAAAAATGTTACACATGAATACAGTAAAATAACAAAACAAACCAACAACAACATATAGTCACAGTTGCAGCTTTAGGATTTTAGTTGCACTGTTCATAGGTAGGGAGAAAAATTGTTCCACAGCTCCATTAACACTGGTCCTTGGAGAAGCAAAAATCTTCCCTCCTTTGGTCGGTTTCTTGTCTGTTGTCCACATTAACTGTCAAGTTCGAGTCGTTTTTCCTGAACTTTCCCAAGTAGCTTCTGCGCCTTACAGCCAAGTGTCTTTGTACAGGTCCGCGTCCTCAGGAGGCGCATGCACAGAGCGCAGCTCCCAGGTACCTCCTCCCTCACCACAGCGCACCGGTTGTGCAGGAAAAACTTGCCTTCAATAGGACCAGGACCGGGGGGGAGGGGAAGAACCGCCCCGGCTTTGTCGCTCAGTAACCCCCTGCCCCCCCCGAGCAACAGGACACCCACGCCCCGCTAGGGACTCGGAGCCGCATGTCCCTCGGAGGCAGCCGTGCGAGCCGGGGCCGCGCTGCTGCTGGCCCAAGGCCCTGTATTCAGAAAGGCCGTTGCCCAGCCAGAGAGCCGCGTCTGCCCTGCTGGGCAGCCGAGACGGGCGACCGGCCCCATGGGACAGCAGCGAAGATCCAGCCCGGGGATGGGGCGGGGTCCGCAGCGCTCACCCCGCATCGGGGGCTGCTCGGCGCACGCCGCCCCGCGCCCTCACACGGGCAGGCTTTTGGAGACGCGGCGGCGCACGAAGCCGCCCAGGAGGCCGCCGAGGTAGCGCAGGCCGGCGGGGCCCCCGGGCAGCAGGGCGAGCAGGCAGCCGGCGATGGCGGCGAGTTGGGCGGCGGCCCCGAGCGCGGTGAGCAGGGTGCTGCGCAGGCCGAGCGCGGCGTAGAGGGTGCCGGCCAGGGCGCCGAGGTAGAGCACGGAGCCGCGGCTGGGCTCCCTCAGGAGGCGGCTCGGCCCCCGCAGGAAGCCGGCGGCGCCCAGAGCGAAGGCCGAGCCCAGCGACCAGAGCAGCGCGAACTTGCGGGCGCGGAGCAGCAGCAGCGGCGCGTAGAGCGCGGCCAGGCCGAAGCAGAGCGCGGCCAGCAACAGGCACAGGCCGCTCCCCACCAGCCGCTGCCAGCGCGAGAGCCCCGGCAGCCAGGGGTCCGGCTCGGCCGCCCAGGGCCACGAGCCGGCAGCCGGCGAGGAGGAGGAGCGGCCTGCGGAGAAGGGGCTCAGCCGGCCCAGCCACGTCCCCCCTCCGGCGTCAGCTGCATCCGGCGTCGGCCGCGAGGCGCTCGGGACTGCTGGGCTGGGGCCGGCCTTCGACTGAGCGAGGTACTCCTGCAACTGCCGGTTCAGCTCCGCCATCTCGGAGGGGGAGGGTAGCAACAGGCGGGGAAAGACCCGGATCTGAACGGCAGCGCTAATGGGACCCGTCGCTCTTCGCTGCCCTCAAGGAAGCGCAGCCACATCCGGGTTACTGGGCGTCTCCACAGAGCTCGACCGGCGGGGAGATTACGTTGTCACATGAGACGACTAGTCACGTGACTTTTCCTAGCGTCACGGAAGGGCGTAGGACTAGGGGAGGGCTGTAGTTCTCAGAGCTGAGTCCTGCGGCCGGCGCCCAGCCGCCCCCCACCCCGCCCCGCCCCGCCCCCCCGCACCTGAATCAGTGTGTCTGCTACAAGCTTTAAGACGGTTGTAGAAATTGAGCTGGTTCAACAGCTCAGGGATCAGGGGCTGCCACTGGGACAGCTGAGATGTCCATTAGCTACGTGCAAAAGGCAGAATGAAGGGGGATTTTAATTATGACCTGCAAAGTTTTATATTAAGTTTGTCTTCTTTTCAATATATTTTGGATTGATCAAGGAGGCCTGTAAGAGTTTTTGTTTTCTTTTAATATTATTTATGCTTGTGTTGTGTTTGGTATGTCTGCTCTTAAGGGATTTTGCTGTAAGGTTTCTTGGGAATCTCAGGGATGTTTATTGTGAGCTCTAACAACTTAACTGAAGGGATGATGTATTGAACCTTTAATGAAGTTATCCTTTTCCTCAAATGTTCATTAGGTCTTGGACTTAAAGAAGTGTTAGCAAAGAAGACAAAAAGAGACTTAAACCATCTGAAAATCTCTTCCCTGCTCAAGTAATCAAATTTCAGTCACTTGTTATGATATCTTAATTTTAGGGCTGTCAGTTAATTGCAGTTAACTCACATGATTAACTCAAAAATTAATCACGATTAATTGCACTTATAACAATAGAATACTAATCAAAATTTAATAAATATTTTTGGATGGTTTTTCTACATTTTCAATATTGATTTCAATTATAGCACAGAATACAAGTGCACAGTGCTTACTTTATATTTATTGGTGATTGCAAATATTTGCATTATAAAAGCAAAAAAAAAAAAAATTTTTCAGTTCACCTAATACAAATACTGTAGTGCAATCTCTTTATCTTGAAAGTTTAACTTACAAATTTAGAATTATGTACAAACAAACTGCATTTACAAATAAAACAATGTAAAACTTTAGAGTCTACAGGTCCACTCAGTCCTACTTCTTCATCATCCACTCACTCAGACAAACAAGTTTGTTTAAATTGATGGGAGATACTGCTGCCTGCTTCTTATTTACAGTGTCACCTGAAAGTAAGAAGAGGCGTTCGCATGGCACTTTTGTAGCCAGTATTGCAAGATATTTACATGACAGATATGCTAAACATTCATACACCCCTTCCGTGCTTCAGTTGCCATTCCAGAGGACATGCTTCCATGCTGATGATGATTGGAATTAATATATTTGAAAATTTAGTAAACATCCAAAAATATCTAAACTACACCTCTACCCTGATATAATGCAGTCCGATAATAACGCGAATTCGGATGTAACTTGGTAAAGCAGCACTCCATGGAGCAGGGTTGCTTTACCGCATTATATCCGAATTCGTGTTACCGCAAGCTGTTCCTCTGCACCCCCCCTTTACTTGCTGCGGCCCCCCGCCCCAGCTCACCTCCACCTCCTCCCACAAGCGTGCCACCGCTCCACTTCTCTTCCTTCCCAGGCTTGCTGTGCCAATCAGCTGACTGGATTCCCAGGGGAGCCAGCTGAGGTCACTCAATTAGGGTGAACTGCAAAGAATGGGGCAGACAATTCCCAAAACTGGTGGATATTCCAATACTTAGATTTACCAAGCCAGCGTAAAACAGCTTCTTTATTACCTCACTGGTTACTCAGAAGTCAGTAACACAGTTCCCTTAAAGTACCCAGCCTCAGGCCTCCACTTAGACACCCAAATCAAACAAGACAAAGATTAATGAAAATTTCAGAGTAACAGCCGTGTTAGTCTGTATTCGCAAAAAGAAAAGGAGTACTTGTGGCACCTTAGAGACTAACCAATTTATTTGAGCATGAGCTTTCGTGAGCTACAGCTCACTTCATCGGATGCATACTGTGGCAACTGCAGAAGACATTATATATACACAGAGACCATGAAACAATACCTCCTCCCACCCCACTCTCCTGCTGGTAATAGCTTATCTAAAGTGATCATCAAGTTGGGCCATTTCCAGCACAAATCCAGGTTTTCTCACCCTCCGCCCCGCCCCCCCCAAACTCACTCTCCTGCTGGTAATAGCCCATCCAAAGTGACCACTCTCTTTAAAATGTGGGGGGGGGCGGAGGGTGAGAAAACCTGGATTTGTGCTGGAAATGGCCCACCTTGATTATCATACACATTTTAAAGAGAGTGGTCACTTTGGATGGGCTATTACCAGCAGGAGAGTGAGTTTGTGGGGCGGGGGGGCGGAGGGTGAGAAAACCTGGATTTGTGCTGGAAATGGCCCAACTTGATGATCACTTTAGATAAGCTATTACCAGCAGGAGAGTGGGGTGGGAGGAGGTATTGTTTCATGGTCTCTGTGTATATATAATGTCTTCTGCAGTTTCCACAGTATGCATCCGATGAAGTGAGCTGTAGCTCACGAAAGCTCATGCTCAAATAAATTGGTTAGTCTCTAAGGTGCCACAAGTACTCCTTTTCTTTTTATTAATGAAAATCTTATTCATCATGTAAAAAAGTTCTGCCAGTTCCAAAGGATCAGACACATTACCTACCGGGTTTGCATTTCAAAGTTCTAGTCTATCTAGC
This sequence comes from Eretmochelys imbricata, assembly GCF_965152235.1. Classification (NCBI taxonomy): domain Eukaryota; kingdom Metazoa; phylum Chordata; order Testudines; family Cheloniidae; genus Eretmochelys; species Eretmochelys imbricata. The sequence continues at coordinate 47,214,490 of NC_135580.1, forward strand.
ATTGAATGACCCTAATTACCATTTCTAACATGACTCTACAGGTTGGCTCTGGGTTAGTTAGCCTGCAAGCTTCTTAACCTTTTCTGGCCATACATTACACTACGTACCAGATTCGTTGCAATTATATTACAGTGGTAGCAACAATGGTTGGCATAATTATATTTTAATCAGACAACATCACAGGCCCCATCTGTATAATGGGGTAATCCATATCTCACAGGGAAATTGTGAGGCTAAAACATTAAATATTGCACAATATTCAGACACTATGGTAACGGGCCATATAAGTACGTAAAATAGATAGGTTGAGTGTGTAAGGGCTTTTCTATACACAGACTTGCACTTGTTTAGTTAAATTGGTTCTGTTAAACCAGCGTGAACATTCTTATTTCAGTCGGAGTGGCATATTGCAGTTAATAATGAAACCTACTTAAAACTATTCTGAATCAACTTAAAGCTAAACAGAAGTAAGGAAGTTCTGACACATTTTGCACCCATATAATTAATCAGGTGAAACAATCAAAGCCTAGTTTAACCAGTGGAAGTCTAGGTTTTTGCCAAATGATTGGAACAAGACAGGTCTACATAACATGAAATTCAGCAAGCATAGAGTTGCCATCACCTGCCTGAAATTTTTCAGAAAAATCCTATTTTGATGTCTGTGTCAAATCCTGCCTGATTAGCTTGCAGGGAATTAGTAAAAAATAGAAATTGGATTTGGACAGGAACTCCTCCCCCTGGCCAGATCATTGTGATATTGCATTACCACATCGTGATACAACATGGTGCAATACATTTCTATCTCACTAAGCAAAGCTCAAACATTAGTACAAGAGAATAAGGGTGGTTTGAGCTGTCTTAAGTGATAACACCTATTTGGTAGCTTGACAGACTGAGACACAATCTAATCATCATGCAAAAGAGTCTTCTGTAAGTGTTTTCCTCCATCCTCAGTAGCAGCATGCTATGAATCTGAGGGCATGTTTATGCTACAAAATTATGTTGACCTAAGTTAGGTTGGCACACAACTGCCGCAGTACTTAAATCGCTTTTGTGTGTCCACTCCTTGTATCGGGGGTGGGAGGGAGAGGGGTGCAGCCTCACCAGGAGCAGTTGTACCGATTGTACTGCCAGTAAGAGGCATTGTGGGATGGCTTCTAAGAGCCAGTAACAGTCAATGTAAGCAATGCACTGTCTATACTGACACTGCATCAACCTAACTACATTGATATTGACTTTATACCTCTCGTGGAGGTGGAGTTATTAAGTCGACGTAGTGAGGCAATTACATCAGCGGGAGCGAAATTTTAGTGTAGACATGTAGTTAGGTTGACACGAGACAGCTTAGGTCTTATGCACAGCGTTTAGATTGATATAGTAAGATCTATGCAGTGTCAGTGTAGACATTCTGTTACTTACATCATCTGTTAGTGGCCTCTAGAAAGTGTCCCAAACTGTCCCATCTTGACCTCTCTGGTCACCATTTTGATCTCCGCTGTCCAGCGGCCAGGTACCCAGGAAGCCAAGCCTCCCCTTTAAAGCCCCACAACATTTTGAAATTGCATTTCCTGTTTGCCAGGCTTGGAGAGCTCATCTAACGACTCTAGAGCATGCCTAGCAACTGCCAAGCTGACCATGCCGGCTCCATGTTGTAGACGCGCTCCTGCCTGGAGTACACAGGAGGAGTTGGATCTTCTGGGTTTGTGTGGAGAAGAGGCTGTGCAGGCACAGCTCTGATCCAGCCGTAGAAACGTTGACATCTACAAGCAGATTGCTTAGGGAATGGAGGAGAAGGGCTACAAAAGGGACCAACACCAGTGCTGTGTGAAAGCCATGGAGCTGCAGCAGAGGTACCAGAAGGCAAGGGAGGCTAACAATCACTCTGTTGTGGAGCCTCAGACCTGCTGCTTTTACAGAGAACTGCATGCCATCCTCGGATGAGACCCCACCACCACTCCCAAGAGTCCCGTGGATACTTTGGAGGTGCCCAAGTCACAGGCCTCTGCTGTGAACAGTGAGGAGGGGGAAGAGGGGGCGGAGTATGGGGAATAGGTCACCGGGGGATCCAGGGTTCAGTGAGCCAGGACCTGTTTTTGAGTTCTGGGCAGTCCAGACAATCCAGCATAGGCGAGCATTATGCAGGGGAAGGAACCTGTAGTAAATGTGCAGTTTGCTTTGAAATTGCAGGGGTGGAACCCCCAAAGTAGCAGGACACATCTGTTGATTTACTCTTTTTTACTTATGCTAGAAGAGGTGAAATAACCAAGAGAGGCAGAGTTGCTGTCTGCTTCTCATTCACCTGTTCAGCTAGGCAGAGTGGGCCCTGTGGAACAGTTTGTGTATGTGCACGGGGATGTCCCATGAATCCTCCATAGAGATCTCGAGGAAACTTTCATGGAAGTAGCCTGCAATCATCTGTCAAAGGTTTCTGTGGAGGGCTGCCTTATTTCTTCCACTGTGGTATGATATTTTCCTGCTCCATCCAGAAATTATTTCAACACGCACCATTGCAGCACACAGGCTAGCAGCATATGGCCCCAGTCTGCAGCTGGAGCTGTTTCCTTTCAGCCTCCATTACCTTTAGGAGTGAGATATCAGCTAAAATCACCAGTGCCTGTAGAAAATGGTGCCAGTATTCAGTTCAGTTGCCCTGTCTGCATATACTCATGCCTGTGAGGTATCCCCCTTATTTCCCCAACACCCCAGCCACCAAGGGCCATGGTCACCATGGCTGCACTATCACCATGCTCAATGAATCCCAAGGAGAAGTGAGAATGTAGTGTTTACAACTTGTGTGGATAAAGGGAGTAAAGGGTAGGCTCAGTGGCGGATTTAGAGTTAGTGAGGCCCTGTGCTCAGATTTATTTTTGGGGCCCCTCCTTGGGACCCAGCCAAGAAAAAGAACATTTTCTCTTATCTCCGCCACCCATTTTTCATTCTTTTGTTCTTCATCCTCCTCCTATAAGTAATAGAAAGTAAATGAAAATAAAGTGAGGTACGTTGGTTGTTTTTGTAGTCTAACTTATTTTTCCACAGACCACTTGAAAATCACTTGAGGGTCTCGGCGGACCACTTAATGATCTTTCCAAATATTGTTTGTACCTTTAGCTAACTATTGTAAAGTGCTTTGGATAAGAGCGCTTTATTAAAAAAAAAAAATGTAAAAAAAATTGGGGTGCGGGGTCTGGCCAGGACTTAGGGTGCGGGAGGGGGCTCAGGGATGAGGGTGCAGGCTATGGGAGGAAGTTAGGGTGCAGGACCAGGCTGGGGGTTGGGGTGCAGGGTCTGGCCTGGTGTTAAGGTGCGGGAGGGGGCTCAGGGCTGGGGCAGGGGGTTGGGGTGTGGAGTGCTCACCTGGGGCAGCTCCCGTTTGGTGTGAAGAGTGCAGGTGGGGAACCGGGAGCGGGACAAGAGTCAGGGAGGGTAGGGGGCTGGGGGGGTGAGAGGGGGTGCAGGAGTCAGGGCTGGGGGTGTGTGAGGGGGCTGCAGGAGGCAGGGAGGCCGGGGGCTGGGGGGGTGAGAGGGGGCTGCAGGAGGCAGAGAGGGCAGGGGGCTGTGTGTGTGGGAGGGGGTGCAGGAGTTAGGGCTGGGGGTGTGTGAAGGGGCACAGGAGTCAGGGCTGGGGTGTGTATGATGGGGTGCAGGAGTCAGGGCTGGGGTGTGTGTGACAGGGTGCAGGAGTCAGGGCTGGGGGTGTGTGAGGGGGCTGCAGGAGTCAGGGAGGGCAGGGGACTGTGTATGTGGGAGGGGGTGCAGGTGTCAGGGCTGGGGCGGTGTGACGGGGTGCAGGAGTCAGTGCTGGGGGTATGTGAGGGGGCTGCAGGAGTCAGGGAGGGCAGGGGGCTGTGTGTGGGGGAGGGGGTGCAGGAGTTAGGGCTGGGGGTGTGTGAGGGAGTGCAGGAGTCAGGGAGGGCAGGGGGCTGTGTGTGTGTGAGGGGGTGCAGGAGTCAGAGCTGGGGATGCAGGGTCTGGGAGGCAGTTAGGGTGCAGGAGCGGGCTGGGGGTTGGGGTGCAGGGTCTGGCTAGGAGTTAGAATGCAGGAGGGGGCTCAGGGTTGGGGTGTGGAGCGCTTATCTGAGGCAGCTCCCATTTGGTGTAAGGGGTGCAGGTGGGAATGTGGTGGGGGGAGGTGCAGGAGCTCCCGTTTGGTGCTGAGGGTGGGGATGTGTGGGGGATGCAGGAGTCAGGGCATGGGGGGTGGGGATGTGGAAGGATGGAGGAGTCAGGGAGGGCAGGGGGCTAAGGGTGTGTGTGGGAGGTGCAGGAGTCAGGGCCGTGCTCTGCAGTTGTGGGGTTGTTCCCAGCCCTGAGTAGCTCACAGCAGGGAACTGGGGGGGTATGTGTAGGGGGAATGCGGGGGCCCCACCTTTGCTCCGCCCTGCCCCAATTCCACCCACTTCCCCAAGGCCCTGCCCCTGCTTCTCTGCCTCTTCCCCCAGCGCACTGCAGCCCCGCCCTTCCCCTCCCTCCTGGAACTACCTGAGTGCCAACAAACAGCTGTTTGGCGGTGGGGGAAGCGCTGGGAGGGGGAGTGGTGGGAACGCTGCACGCTCAGGGTGAGGAGGTGGGGAGGAGCTTGGTTGCCAGTGCGTGCGGAGCCTGCAGAAGGACCCCAGCAGCTGGCAGGATCAAGCTTCTGCCCCTGCAGCTGCCTGGCCCTGAGGCCCCCTGTCATTGGGGGGCCCCATGCCAGGGCACCCTGTGATTTACTGTAAATTGGCCTCTGGGTAGGCTGGGTCTCCCAGGATCACTATTGACATTTTAATGTCCTCAGTGGTAATCCACCAGCCTGGAAAGAAAATCCCTGCTTGCAGCTTTCTGAACATATAAAGATATGCTTGTCATGTGCCTTTTCTGACCAGCCCACATTGATGTCAGTAAAGTGTCCCCCCGGTGATGCACCAATGCTTGTATGACCATAGCAAAGTAGCCCTTTCTGTTGATGTACTCTGTGGGAAGGTGGTTTGGTGCTAAAATAGGGATATGCGTGCCAGCTATTGCCCCACTGCAGTTTGGGAACACCATTGCTGCAAAACATCCACTACGTCCTGCACATTGCCCAGAGTCACAGTCCTTCATAACAGGTCGTGATTAATGGCACTCCACACTTGCATCACAACAACTTCCATGTGGATTTCCCAACTCCAAATTGATTTCTGACTGATGACTTGGGAATCTGGCATTGCAAGTTTCCACAGAGCGATTAACACTCACTTCTTCGCTGTCAGTGCAGCTGTCATTTTGGTGTCACTGCACTGGAGGGCTGGGGTGAGCTCCGCACACACATCCAGGAATGTGGCCTTGTACATCCAAAAGTTCTAAAGCCACTGCTCGTCATCCCATACCTGCATAATAGTGTGGTCCCACCAGTCAATGCTTGTTTCTTGGGTCCAGAACCAGTGCTCCACCATCTCCAGCTGCTCCATGAATGGCAAAAACTTTGAATTGTTTCTTTTTATGTCCCACAGCAATCTAGTCTCTAAGGAATTGTCATGTTCCCGGGGCACCACAAAAATACTGCAGGATCAGGTGCCCTGTTCTCGCAACGCTCATCACAATAGCGCAGAGCTGTGCAGGATCCATGCTTCTGACACAGATGGTGGACAGTGAGGAGGGACGCACGGGTTTGCAGGTATTTGGAAAAGAGGCGCAAAATGTTATGGAATGCAGATAAAATTATGGATGGAGAACACTGCATTATGGGACGTTGAAATCATGTTCCTAGTCACCCCTTTGAGACTCATTTCAGCCCCATGGGGCATTGCAAAACCTTCCCAAAACACCCTGCAATAGATGGTGGTGAGTTGCACAGTGAAATAGGTATCTACGGTGCACTGTTCTCTCCATCGATGCAAGCACTGCTAATGAGGACGTGCACTGACGGCACAAGGAGCGTAGTGTGGACATGTAAAAGTGATTTAATTACGGCATCAGCTGTATGCCAGCTGTATACATATACGTAGCTGTATACGTAGGTCGACATAATTTTGTAGTGTAGACATGCCCTCAGTCTCCTCTTTATCCTGTGGACTTGATTTCCTTACACCCATCTGAACTCCCCCATCTCTCCTCTCAGTGGTCAGCTAGTTACATGCTGTGTTGACAGTTTTGTAATTTTCCAGTCCTCCCTGTAAATTCGAACACCCCCTCTAATATCAATTCCTGGGGAAAACAGTGTGTGGAGTCACTTACATCTATGGAAAGTGAATGTAAAATGCTATCAAATCAGCATTCTCCACACAGATTCTCAAAGTTGCGAGATGGAGTCAGGAGACCTGCAAGTAACTTGCAATTTTGGAGGGGAGCCTCTGTCATTACCCATGTCAGCACAGCAATTTTCTTTGTACAGAATCAGTTGACTTTGGGAAACAGGTTACTTCTTGGAGGAGAGAAGCCAGGATTATGGCAGCTGATGGACTCCGCTTGTTTTCCAACTTTTTAGTTCTGGAAGGGCAAAATCCCCTCACAGATTCACACGTCAACCTCCTACTGCTAGGTTCTCAAACCCCTTCTGTGCATGGACCACAGGAAGAGATCTTCAGCCACTAAGTGGAGATGATGGGCATGAAGCACAGTTTGGGAACTGTGATTCTGTGCTTAGCACCCTGGGGTGCATGTGGGAAGACCCCCAGAGATGTGGTCTATATTTGCCTGGGCAGAGAGATCTGATCAGGCTGCATGGAATTGGATCTGGGAGCTGCTGTTTCCCCAGGGACTGGTGAGAGAACTCTCCTCACATCTCCCCTCACTGAGGGGGGCCAGGGGACTGGTTTGATCCCTGGGGCTGGCTGTATTTTTGTGTTCCCAGTTTCTCCTCTCACAGGAGCGGAGTTTGATTCCTGGGTTTATCTCACTTCTCCCCTAGAGGAATGTCTCCCCCCAAGGGGGTTTATCCTTGGGGGTGGGTTGATCTTTGGTGGGTACCCCCCCTTCTCCCCTGGGTGGGGGTTGATCCCTGGGGTGGGCTGGTTCCTGGGGCGTGTCTCCCCAGGGCAGTTGATCCCTGGAGGGAGGGCTGGTTCCTGGGGATATCAATCCCTGGGGGTGGGCTGGTTCCTGGGGGGTGTCGATCCTGGGAGGGGCCTGGTTCCTGGGGTGTGTCCCCTTCTGTCTGGAGGTGGGCTGGTTCCTGGGGGTATCTCCCTGAGGGGGGGCATTGATCCCTGAAGATGGTTTGGTTCCTGGAAGGTGTCTCCCAGGGAGGTATTGTTCCCGGGGCGTGGGCAGGTTCCTGGGGATGCCACCCTGGGGGGCAGGGGGGAAGCTGGTTCCTGAGGGTGGTTTGGTTCCTGGAGGGTGTCTCGGGGGGAGGGGGTGTTGTTCCCAGCAGGTGGGCTGGTTCCCGGGGATGTCTCCGGGGCTGGGGGGCAGGGTGTGGAGTTGATCCCTGGGGGTGGTTTGTTTCCTGGAGGTGTCTCCCTGGTGGGGAGGAGTTTGATCTGGGAGGGTCATTTGGTTCCAAGGGAGGTGTCTCCTGGGGGGGAGGGTGTTGTTCCCAGGGGGTGGGCTGGTTCCTGGGGATGTTTCCTGGGGGGGTGGAGTTGATCCCTGGGGGTGGTGTGGTTCCTAAAGGGTGTCTCCCCTGCTCCCTGGGGAAGGTTTGATCCCGGGAGGTGAGCTGGTTCCTGGGGTGCGTCTCCTCTTTTCTCCAGAGCGGGGGGGAGCCTAGGGGGTGGGTTGGTTCCTGGGCGGTGTCACCTCTTCTCCTGGAGGGGGGTGATCATGGGGAGGTGTTGACCCCTGGTTTGATTCCTGGACGGTTTCTCCCGTGGCGGAGGCGAGTCCAGCCCCTGCCGTTTCATCATCTCTCGTTTCATTCCCTTTATAGGAAATGTATGTGCGGGGCTGGAGGCGCTCCCCGGAGCCAGCGGATCGGCGGCTCCCGCCCACAGGGGACTACAGGAGAGGCAGAGGGAGGCCGCTGCCGGCCAGGGCGGGGTTTCTCTCCAGGGCTGGCCGCCGGCTCTCTCTCGTTCTCCGGCCGGTGTCAGGCGCTGGGTCCCGTCAGAGCCCCTGGGAGCCCCGGCCGGGCCAGGCGGCGCCATGACGGGCAGGTAATGGAGAGCGGGACGCTCCCCCCGGAATGGGGTCGCTCGCCCCGGGCGGACCCGAGGGCGGCAGGGGAAGCGTGTGCGGGGCTCGGCCTGGCTGGGGCTCTGCGACCGGGCCTGGGAAGGGGCCAGAGGGCGCCCTGGCTCGCCGCCCCCTCCAGCTGCCCAGCGGGCCCCGATTTCCCGCCTGCCCTCAGGGTCACTCCGAAATAGCTGCGCGGAACTCAGCGGCGCTACACCTGTGTAAACGCCTGGCCCCGCGGGGAGCTGGGCTGTTTCCCGGGGGGCGGCCAGGGGGAGGTCGCTTGCGTTCCTGGGGGGCTCTGGCGGCCCCGCAGGCAGGACCCAGGCAGCGCAGCCTGCGCTTGGTGGTGAGGGGCCAAACTCAGGGGTGGAGGAGCCCAGTGCCTTTCTGTCCTCTGGCACACGGCTGGCCCGTTTGGAGTATTGCGAGTGTCAGTCGGTGAGAGCCTTCTTCAGAAACGGGAGAAGACGATACATGCGCCCTGTACTGTGTGCTCATGGGACCACAGATCTTCAATATGCCCTGCGGGTGGGGAAAGAGGGCAGGGTACGGGGAGAGGAATGAGGCAAGGATCAGAAGTGCAGGATTCGGGAGAGCTGGGCAGGAGAGGGAGCTGAAGGTTTGTGTTTGTATTTGTAAAGTGTGCACTACCGCCCCAGTGTCTAAACTGACGCTAGCTTTAATTCCAGGGTGGGGTTCCGGTGACTGGAGCTTTACTCTCACAGTTTATGAAGCTTGAGACTGAATTGCAGTTATGTAATTCACAGTTGTTACTTATTTATACATACAGTTCTCTTTCCTCCAATAAAATGCTGTCATCTGCGATCCTTTCTGCTCTGGGTCTGGGCAGCTGGCTCTGCCCAGTTGGCCCTGAGTCTTGGAGGTAGGTGTTCTGAGCACAGAACTGACAGATGAACATCTTGAGCCCAGTACCCCTCTCACTTTCACCAGTCAGTTGAGTTACTGCAAATTTGTACTAGTGTAAATGAGATGAGAACCTGAGCCCTTGGTAGTTCTAATCCTAGCTCTAACATTTGGGGAGGATTTAGGCAAGTTATGTAGCCGGTCTTCCGCATTTTCTCCTCTGTAAAATGAAAAACTTACTTATTTTGCAAAGTGTTTTGAAGGTGAAAAGCATTAAATATGAGTATGAACTTCTAAAATGGTGCATTGTGGGAATTATTTCGTACTGAATCCTCGTGTCCTTAGCCCTACTATATTGCAGTGGTTTTTAACCATCACTTCTTTTCACAGCTAAGAACAGTTAAGAGAGTCTGGATAAATTTATTTTTTAAGTACAAAGAATAGAGAAAGCCATGAGTGTAAACTTGGACTGTGTCTTCTGTGATTTGTAGAGTACCTATCCCATTGTGGAGATACTGGAAAGAATAATATCGTGAATAATTATCACATGCTCATATCCAAACTATGAACATTTACCCACATTTTATACAATGGATGATGATAGACTGATGTGGCTATGTGGGTGTATTTGGTGTATATATATTAGCTGCTCCAGTCTGTTACAGAATGGGATTTTTTTTTTTATCAGAACCTCAGCGGCTGCTACTTCGTGGGCTCAGTGTTGGCTCTTGTAACATGTGAATATACCACAGACATGTTGTGTATATATTCCACTTCCTTAGAAGAGGATTAAGCTCAAAGTGTTAGAAATTCTGTCATTGTTGGTGAGCATCTGTCCAGCTCTTGAATGGGGTTGGGGAGAGAGGAGGTAAATCTGGGAAGAATTTAGACTATGAGCCAAGCTGATTGTGTCATTTAGGTACAGTGTGTGATAAAGTTTAAAATGATATGTTCCACATGAGGCAAGGATCATTCAAGTTTAGGGGAAAGGGAAGTTATTTTGTGCTATTTGAAAAAACTCTGTGGGTTTCTTTTTTGGGTTACCTGGGGAGTGCCATACTCTTCAGTAAAAAGAAAAGGAGTACTTGTGGCACCTTAGAGACTAACCAATTTATTTGAGCATAAGCTTTCATGAGCTACAGCTCACTTCATCGGATGCATACTGTGGAAAGTGTAGAAGGTCTTTTTATATACACACAAAGCATGAAAAAATACCTCCTCCTACCCCACTCTCCTGCTGGTAATAGCTTATCTAAAGTGATCGCTCTCCTTACAATGTGTATGATAATCAAGTTGGGCCATTTCCAGCACAAATCCAGGGTTTAACGGGAATGTCTGGGGGGGGGGTAGGAAAAAACAAGGGGAAATAGGTTACCTTGCATAATGACTTAGCCACTCCCAGTCTCTATTCAAGCCTAAGTCATTATGCAAGGTAACCTATTTCCCCTTGTTTTTTCCTACCCCCCCCCCGCCCGACGTTCTTGTTAAATCCTGGATTTGTGCTGGAAATGGCCCACCTTGATTATCATACACATTGTAAGGAGAGTGATCACTTTAGATAAGCTATTACCAACAGGAGAGTGGGTTTTTTTTGGGGGGTTCGGGGGGAGAAAACCTGGATGCATCCGATGAAGTGAGCTGTAGCTCAGGAAAGCTTATGCTCAAATAAATTGGTTAGTCTCTAAGGTGCCACAAGTACTCCTTTTCTTTTTGCGAATACAGACTAACATGGCTGTTACTCTGATACTCTTCAGTGTTTCTCAAATGCAGCCACCAGCACTGTTCCCTCTAAGCTGTGCACGTGTGTGCACACACACAGATCCTAAACCCTGAGCACACGGCGAAACACCGCGTGCACAAAAATTTGCATAGAAGCACAATAATTTGCACAGAAGAAATTTTTTGCACACACGGCCTGTCAAAAATTAGAGGGAACATTGGCCACCAGGGGCTTTTCTTGCAGCCACAGCCTCCTGGGCTGTGATGGGGTGGGTGGCAAAATAGTGGCCCCTTCCCCTCCCCTTCCTCCTGAATGTACTGGCTTGATGTTGATTGCTGGGACTGCCGGCAGGGATTGGGCTCTGCCCCCCTCTGGAGACACCTGGGCAGCAGGTTCTGGGGCAGCTGGAGGAGCAGGCAGCCAGTAAATTCCCCACCTTCCCGGGGCAGTGGGGCTCAGGCTTTGGACCTCAGCTCTGGGGTGGTGGGGAAGCAGGTTCTGGCTGAGGGACTTCAGGCTCCAACTCTGGACTCTGGCTGTGTGGCGGCAGGCTCCAGGCTCTGGCCATGGGGTTTCAGGTTCCAAACCCTCCACCCACCCCCCCCACAGCTGCCTCTCCCAGCTCCCCACCCACCAACCCCCATGTTCCCACTGCCTCCCCTGACACCCTGCCCCCCACATCTAGGGCTTAATTTGTCCCCAGGCTCGGCGGGGCTGAGTAAGTCTGCTGTGAAAAGTGATACTTTGTTAATATCACTTTTCATAACAGATTTCAGAGTAGCAGCCAGGTTAGTCTGTATTCTCCAAAAGAAAAGGAGTACTTGTGGCACGTTAGAGACTAACCAATTTATTTGAGCATAAGCTTTCGTGAGCTACCGCTCACTTCATCGGATGCATAAAGTGGAAAGTACAGTGAGGAGATTTTGTATATACACACAAAAAGAAAAGGAGTACTTGTGGCACCTTAGAGACTAACCAATTTATTTGAGCATGAGCTTTTGTGAGCTACAGCTCAGCTCACGAAAGCTCATGCTCAAATAAATTGGTTAGTCTCTAAGGTGCCACAAGTACTCCTTTTCTTTTTGCGAATACAGACTAACACGGCTGTTACTCTGAAACCTATATATACACACAGACCTTCAACAAAAAAACTTCGAAAACAGACTCCAACGAGAGACTGCTGAATTGGAATTAATTTGCAAATTGGATACAATTAATTTAGGCTTGAATAGAGACTGGGAGTGGTTGAGTCATTGTACTAAGTAAAACTATTTCCCCTTGTTTATTCCTCCGCCCCCACCGTTCCTCAGACATTCTTGTTAACTCCTGGAAATGTGCTGGAAATGGCCCATCTTGATTATCACTTCAAAAGGTTTTCTCTCCCCCCACCCCACTCTCCTGCTGGTAATAGCTCATCTTAAGTGATCACTCTCCTTACAATGTATTTTTTTTCATGGTCTGTGTGTATATATAAAATCTCCTCACTGTACTTTCCACTTTATGCATCCGATGAAGTGAGCTGTAGCTCACGAAAGCTTATGCTCAAATAAATTGGTTAGTCTCTAAGGTGCCACAAGTACTCCTTTTCTTTTTTCATAACAGACTTACTAACTAGCAATAAATAAATTACAATGATTTGGACATGTGTATATATGTATATTTATTTGTTTTTCCTAAAGCTAATTAAGTATTTTAGGGAAAAGTGTGAGAGCAAAAATTGGTGGCCACGCTCTGAGGCCACCAAAAAATTTGTCTAGAGCAAGGGTTCTCTGGGTGGCCTGGCCCATCCAATCCAGTTTGCCAAATCCAGTGATCATGGTAATACATTAATTAAACCCTTTTGTGCTATTGTCTTGTGCATATTCAGAGCCCTGCCTTTTAAGGCATCAACATTGTTTTCAGTGCCATGATGTGACCTATACCATAAGGCTTTGTGGAACATTCCAGAGTACACAAGCTACTGTAATGTGTGTAGTTCCCTAAAATAATGTAGGATTTTTAATTTCTTCCCCTCTCAAAGATCATACAAATGGCTAATTTCTTGGATTTCTTTTATAGAGTGGGTTTTGGCAGGAACCTCCAAATAGTGAAGCGCGCAGACATGTGGGTGTCCTATTGTTTAATGTTTTGAAAAAAAATTAACCTGGAAAACTTGTCAGTTGTGAAAATGTATAACTTCATGGCTTCCATTGCTCCCTCTGCCATAGAACAATTTTTCAAAGACAAATATTTATTATGGTTCTGTGTTAACTGGGGTTTTTTCTCAGTAAAAGAATAATGAAGTTGGGACTTGATCCTTCAATGTGCTGAGCACTCCGGCTCCAGTCCAGCAAAGTGAATAAGCTTAATTTTAAACATGTGAGAGGTCAGTAGGTCTGCTCATCTCCTTGCATTATTGAGTCCTGGGTGAACACAGGAAAGATTTCCAACCCCCAGCAAACAACTTCACAGCCCCGGCTCTAGAGTAGTGGTTTTCAAAGGGTTATTTGATCATGCCTCCACTTCTTTGTGTCTGTAGTAGTTCCCCCGCCCCTGGTGCCCAGCCAGCAGCTACTGCTCTCTGGCTGCCCAGCTCTGAAGGCAGAGTACAGAGCGGCAACAGCTGGCCTGGTGCTCACCTCTGAAGGCAGTGCTGCCACCAGCCGCAGCGCAGAACTAAGGGTGGCATGGTATCGTATTGTCCCCCTATTTCTCTGCTGCTGGTGGCGGTGCTGCCTTCAGAACTGGGTGGCTGCCTTCAGAGATCCAGCTGCCCAGCTCTGAATGTGTACAGTAAGTTTTTTGGTTTTTTATCCCAAAGTTTCTCATATACCCCCAGAATACATTCCATGCTCTGCCCCCAGTTTGAGAACCTCTGCTCTACACTGCATTACTACTGAAGGCAAGGTGTTGTATGACATTTGCAAAATAGTAGTTAGTCTCTTTGGAATATACAGTACAGGCAAGTTACAATCTTTTTCAGTTCTGGAGCTGTTGGGATTCAAGTACTGTAGAACAGGATGAACTGGTCCAAAATTGAGTTTCTACATAGTACTGATCAGTGTGGACACACCTGGAGCTAAGAAAATACCATAAATGGCTTTTTGGTTTAAAAATTGGATGATCTTGTTCTGTGGCACTGGAAGAAAGAGGAAATTAAACAGACTGAGAAAGAGATAGTGCTGACACAGTGGAAAGAAAGGGAGAAAGAACACAAATAAAAGGGTACAAAAGAACTTGCTGTCTAGGTTCCATAATTATCGGTGCTATATCAATACCTAAGAGAGATAGAAAAGAAAGCATTGCAGAGGGAAAAAACCAGTAACTGAATTTTCATGTTAAAAATGGTTCTAGCCCTTCTAGTGGTGAAGATAACTTTCTGAATGTAATTAGCTGCAGTAATAAGGTTTATTTAATTACCCCATGCCCTTGAGTAGGGGGGATGTCCAATTAATTAAAATTACAATAAGAACGTATACATGGTACTTTTACTTAAACTGTAATCTCTTTGGGTCAGGGACAGTCTGTTTGTACAGTGCCTAGCACAGTAGAGTCCTGGTTTATAATAGGACCTCCGACATGTTTCAATAATATAAATAAGTGTGGTTTTTAATGTGAAAGTATCAAATGTAAATGACTGCTTTGGTTGTATATTGAACAACGCATTTTTAAGTATTACACTTATCATTTATTACAGTGTGGGAGGGTCTGGGCTGAAACAGAGAATGCAAAAGATTTTTGGGATTTGGGATCATGAGAGGAAAAAAGATAACGGGGTGGGTAAATTGGAATATGTGACTAATAATCTTGACTGCCACTGATAACTAAATGACTCCACTTCTCATTGCCTTGGTTTACTAATCTGTAAAATGAATATAATCCTAATTAGTTGCTATATCATTTTATAGATTACTAAACCACAGCATTGAGAAGTGGAGTCATTTAGTTAACCAGTGGCAGTCAGATTTGTTCACAAATTCCGATCTGTGAACAGTGTGAAGTTTAAAAGGATATGGTCAATTTAAAAATCGCTTCTGGCCGAAAATACAAGCTACTGTTACAAGTAACATCCTAATATACTAGAACAGAGAGAGACTGGAGAAACCTGTTTTCTTTATAGTTTAGTTTGTTTAAAGCAACATGAAATCTCATAATTAAAACTTGTAAAGTTGTTTGAGAATCTCGGGTGAAAAACGCTATGTACATATAAAGTATAATGAAGTGTGTTTTAAGCAACCTCTGAAAGGGCTAGCAAAAGCAAAGAATACCATTTGCCTGATGAAGGTTGTCTTTAAAGGGACACCATATACAAGAAATCTGGTCAGTTTTCAAAAAAAAAAAAAAAGTTAAATGGTTTCAGGTACTCTTCTTATCCCTGTATTCCCTTATAATTTTTAAGGTTTCTCAATCACTTTCCCCTCTTTTATTAATTCTTTTTTCCTCCCTGGATGCTGTATGAAAGAGAAACAATGAAACACTCCAACAAAAGGAGAAACAGTGAAACTGACAATAAGCAAAGTGCTGTCAAATGCACGAAGTAAATAGACTGGAAAATAGGTTTGTCTCTTGTTTTTAGTACTGTGGTTTTACGTTAGAAAACATACAGGTAAAAATGCCTGTGTTCTCTTTATAGTATAGCTTTTGTTATTGAAACTACATCAATACAGAAAAATATGTACGCTTATTTCCAACTGCAGACAAGGTCTAAGAAAGAAAAGGAGTACTTGTGGCACCTTAGAGACTAACCAATTTATTTGAGCATGAGCTTTCGTGAGCTACAGCTCACTTCATTGGATGCATCCGATGAAGTGAGCTGTAGCTCACGAAAGCTCATGCTCAAATAAATTGGTTAGTCTCTAAGGTGCCACAAGTACTCCTTTTCTTTTTGCGAATACAGACTAACACGGCTGTTACTCTGAAAGGTCTAAGAAAAGGTCCTTAGTGCATGCGTCTGTGTTATTAGTATAATAAGTATTAGTACATTATCTTTGTCATCATTTTACTTGAGCCCCATTGGGATTTGGATACTCCTCTGTACTTCCTGCAGTCAACAAAAAAAAAAAAAAGAAAAAGGGCAGCTGCATTTACAGATATGCTCATTGATTCTCCCTAATCCAGTTAAGATAAGAAGCAGGGAGTATATTACTTTCCATGAAAGTATTTCGGTAGGCCAGCATCTGTCCACAGGCTTTTTAATTAATAAGGAAAGGGAGATATTACTGTGCATGTGATTTTCTTCATGGTGATTCTCTTTATGATATAATTGCAAGTAAAATGAGTTGGAGTGTGATCGGGAAGATGGAGTACAAATGTCAGAGCTTGACTATACTTATAGAGCTGCAGCAGCAGTGAAGATGTTACCTATGCAGATGGAAGAGCTGCTCCCATTGGTGTAGGTACTCCACCTACCTGAGAGGTGGAAGCTATGTCGAAGGGAGAAGCTCTCACCTTGACATAGCACTGTCTACACTGGGGTTATATCAATTTAACTACATTGGTCAGGGATATGGATTTTCCACACCCCTGAGCGACATAGTTATATTGGCATAAATTAGTAGTGTATAGCAAGCCTCAGTAATTACAAGAAGAGTTCTGACCACAAACAAGAGCGCTAATTCAGAGCTTGTCTGTCTGAATTACGAACAACCACTCTTAGTCTTTTGGGTTGAAAAATGCATTTTTAAATAAATCTTATTTTTTATCTTTCTATCTAAACATGCCCTCTGAGGCTAGCTGAGTAAATTTCAACTCACTGGAAAGTCCTTAGAGATTTATCAGACATCATTGAGCTGCTTCTCTTGGGAGCTACTCATCTATGCCTAAGAGAAGTGTGGCAGCCTTCTTTTTAGTTTAGTCTCAGACAGTGATTTGTTAATAATGTTTTGACATCAGTCCTGTCTCTTGACGGTGACCTGCAGATGTGGGGGTGGTGGAGAACTGGGCTGGGGCTCTTTTTAGCCTGTGAGGTATAAAGAGAGCCCAAAAGCTTTTTTAAAAAACATTATTTAAATAACAGTTTAGTTCATTTTGAAAGCTTCTCTCCCCCACCAACATTTGTTTTTTACATTAGATGTTCAGATCCTGTCTAGTGTGAAAGACTGTGATGACTGGTGTGCCAGAGAAATAGTGATAGTGTGAAAGGGATTTTTAATCAGACTGTTCAAAAACATGTTGATTAGTCTTAAATCTAAGTGGCTTTTAACATTTTGAAAAAAGAACACATTTGTTAATTATTT
Source organism: Eretmochelys imbricata (assembly GCF_965152235.1). Lineage (NCBI taxonomy): Eukaryota > Metazoa > Chordata > Testudines > Cheloniidae > Eretmochelys > Eretmochelys imbricata. Next base: position 47,231,365 of record NC_135580.1, read on the forward strand.
CACATTTTCACCCTCAATTAAAGGTAACAGCTGTAACTACATAGATCCTCCAAGACATTCCTAGGAGATCCCTCAGCAATACCAGGGAAGATTAGAGCTGGCATACCTGCTATTTCTAAAGTTAAAAGCAAGCAGAAAACACCATTTTGAAAATTAAAAAAAATCAGGTCCTCATTATACACCATAAAAAAGTAAAATAATATAAAAAAAAACACAAGTGCAATTTAAAAAAAAATTCTTTGCAGGCAGACTGAAACACTTGAGGGAAGGTAAGAGGAACTGAAGGTGAGGATGCTGCTGCTTTCTTCTCTTTGAAACAATGATGTTCTTCATCTCTGCCTGTTTTTTGTTGTTTTTTTTTCAATTACAGTATAAACTATTTCTGTCATAAATTTTAATGTCAGAAGGGACCACTGTTGGTCACTGCCTGTTAAACAGTTATGAAAATCGTTCCCCTCATTATAAAAAGAAAAGGAATACTTGTAGCACCTTAGAGACTGACAAATTTATTTGAGCATAAGCTTTCGTGAGCTACAGCTCACTTCATCGGATGCATTCAGTGGAAAATACAGTGGGGAGATTTATATACATAGAGAACATGAAATAATGGGTGTTACCATACACTCTGTAGCCAGAGTGATCACTTAAGGTGAGCTATTACCAGCAGGAGAGCGGGAGTGGGGGGACCTTTTGTAGTGATAATCAAGGTGGGCCATTTCTAGTAGCTCTTGATTATCACTGCAAAAGGTTCCCCCCCCCTCCAATCCCCACTCTCCTGCTGGTAATAGCTCACCTTTAGTGATCACTCTGGTTACAGTATGTATGGTAACACCCATTGTTTCATGTTCTCTATGTATATAAATCTCCCCACTGTATTTTCCACTGAATGCATCCGATGAAGTGAGCTGTAGCTCACGAAAGCTTATGCTCAGATAAATTTGTTAGTCTCTAAGGTGTCACAAGTACTCCTTTTCTTTTTGCGAATACAGACTAACACGGCTGCTACTCTGAATCCTCTCATATTTTTTTCAAGAGCTTTTCAGACTGTAGATATGATATATGTAATATTTCATTACTGACTTGAAAATCCCCTGTTTTTTCTCTTCATCATTTATTGTAAAATAAATAAACCATAGATTATAATGGCCCTTGGATTGGTTTTCTTGGACTGTGCTTCTTCTGACGTGATGATATTCTAGCCTGGATGTTCCTGTCATCCTCTACTCTGTTTTTTTGTTCCTTTAAGGAATCGACTTTTGTAGTCTCAGAATTTTTTTTTGCTTGTTTTTTTTTTTTTTTAAGAGCCATTTGTGTAATGTGATCCTCTCTTCCTCTAGAGGGTGGGAGGCAGGAGTGGTGTAAAGGGTGGGCGCCTGACTGAAACCCTGCTCAGTTCTCAGCAAAGTGAGTGCTCTGGAGGCTGGAATGTAAAGTATGTTCTTTTTCTCAGCTTCCTGATCTTGCATGGAATGCAATTCTTGCAGACTGCAGTGTATCTGGAGAGCAAGAATCTTCATGCTTTTGCTGTTGGGGGTATGCTTTATCAACATGGAGTGAAGGGTTCTGCTCATTGCGACATCGTACATACATCGTACATATCTCATATTGTATGATGCACCATCTTTCAGGGGACAAAACTTAGTGTAGCCAGGATCTGATATTAGTCTGCAGAAAAGGACTAAGTTCTTTGCTCGGAGATCACTGACCTCTTTTGCATTTCTACTGTTGTTCTGTTCTGGTTTGACTGAGGAGCTTTATTGGTTTAAGTGGATGAGTTACTTGAAGAATGAGATTTTTAAATTCATCTCTTGGAAAATGGAGCATGTGTAGATTCAGTGTGCAAATCTGACACAGAATTAATCTCTGGTGCTGATCCTACCCACTGGCTTCAGTGGGCCATACCGGAAAGAAAAAATCTGGTTTGTTAGAATTGTAACAGAATGGCAGATAATTTGTAAGAAGCAGCACTTGGGCAGGATTCTGTCTGTCCTGATTTAGCACTTCTGAGAACTAAGCAAAACTCCCAGAAGGAAGGTGACTCACTGAAATTTCAGTGCTTCTGTTCTCTCCAGTTGTCTTTCTGCACTCCCCTTCACAGTGGTATTTGGTGCTATGGCTGGCATGAGACTTCGGGGGCTGGCGTCCTCTAAGCTTTATCAACGCCGGCAGGATCGGCTGAGTGGCACAGGGTCACTGCTGAAAGACGAGACACGGGCAACAGCTGGGATACCTGGGTAGGTCTCTGAGACAAAGGGAATGGGATTGTTGGAATGTTTCTTAAGGCTCCATACATTTCTTTTGAAGCAGGCGGTGTCTGTCGACAGGCTCAGATTAGTGTATTTTTATTTCCGGATAGTTTATGAAGGAAAAGGTTTCCCTGGCACGGAGGCTTTCAGTTTGTAACAATAACAGGAAAGCAACAATGGCGAACCTTTCCCATTTGAAGCAACATACAGGGATCTTCAGACCCAACAATGCTTCTGGTCTTGCTAATAGTGAGGGTTTTAGGCACTGTGCTAGAACAAGGACCTAGTGTAAAATTCTCTACTTGTTTTAAATGCTGAAAAGGTTTTAGCATTGTCTGATTTCAGGCACATTTCTCCACGTATATTGTTAAGAACAAGGCAGTTGATTTTACATATTGTAAATAACTTAGAAGTTTTCCAGCTTTCCTGGGTGAGCTCTTTGACTTCTGCTGAATCTAAGCTTTCATTCAAAGAGAGAGTTAATCTTCTAGGTTGCCTGTTTGTAAAGAAAACTGAAGAAGGGTAAACTAAGGCTCTGTGAAAAGAAAAGGAGGACTTGTGGCACTTTTAGAGACTAACAAATTTATTTGAGCATAAACTTTCGTGAGCTACAGCTCACTTCGTCGGATGCAAGGCTCTGTGGACTGTAGCCAGATGGCTCCAGTACTTGTGCTTCCACCCAGAGATTTCCTATTCCGCAGAGTAAAAACTGAGGACAGCTGTGTCAGTTTTTACAGATGTTAATGAGAACCCTGTGGTATTAGTCAAACTGACAGGAATTAGGTCAATTTTATTTTGGTTCCGCTTGGGAGAGCTCTGAGGAGCAGCAGAGGTGGATACAGGAGCTATTGGGTTGGGGAAGAGGGCAGTGGTATGCAAGAGAGAGAATGCTCTGCTTCAGCAGCCAGAGGTGGTTTGAGTCTTCAAATTTATCAGACACTTACTAAGTGGTGAAGAATAAAATGGAGCCGCAAGTAGAATCCAGTTACAGCACCCTGCTAGCAATATTAGTACCTTCTGTTTCCCAGTTGTTTGTTAGTGGCCTGGCTTCTCATCTTGGAAAGCTGGGTCCTTCGTCTTAGTTTAGTCCCGCCCCCTTTTAGCCCTCTGGCTGTTAAGTATCTGGCAAATTTTTCAAGCTTTATATTCAAAGGGGTGGGGGTGAGTGAGTGTGTGTATCTGTGATTAGGATGTGGATGGGGTGAGTGTGCAAGTAAGATGGAGAGAGAGGCTGATAGGATAAGTTAGAAAAGAGAAGTAGGGTACTGAAAGAGAGAGATGGTGGGGTAACAATGTAGGAGATAGAGATTACAGTGTACAGAAAAGGAGAGGGGAAAGGATGTAAGGGGTTGGTTGGGAAGAAGGTGAAAAGGAAACAGACACTGAAACGATTCAGAAAAAATACGCCATGGTCTATGATAGAAAATAAAAGAGAATGTGAATTGAAGCCAGAAAGGGTAAGAAGATAGTCGTTTTGCTAGTTAATATATTTTCATAATGTAACAAGTTACAGATAAATACAGTGTGCACAGTGTTATTCCTGTAAATTGCATGGGTTATGGCTAGAGTGGTTTAGATGAAGGCCTAGGTATTTTTCACTGGGGCTAGTAGGCTTGGTCTTTGAACAAGTAGGTGTGCAATAATACATTTTTCAAGCCCTGACTTTTATAGTTTAAAAAACCCCAAAACTTTAAAATAGTATCATTTTTACTCTATATCTTTCCCCATATTAATACAGCTTTCACAAGAGGCAAAAATTGTAACAAGTGTCAGCAGTACAAAGCTAATACAGATATAGGAGAACAATATAGATTTTATTCTTGTATGTCATTAAATCAAAATACAACTGACAATTTTGTTAAGAGGTTGGTATTTGGATATTGCTTATCTGCATGAGAACTTTCTCATTTGAAGTATTGCTGGGTTTTGTCGTCATTGTGCCTGTAAAATGTGTATGTGAGGCCACTCCTGGAGATAGCGAGGTGGTTTGGGCTGCAGTACCATTGGCATGCTGATAACACCTAGACCCAGATGCTTTCGTCACTTGTCTTTCCCATTGTCTGTCAAGAATGGAGCTTGACTAAGGGCTTGTCTACACTTACCAAAGGATCAATACTGTGGCAATCGATGCATCGGCGGTTGATTTAGCAGGTCTAGTGAAGACCCGCTAAATTGACCGCCAATCACTCTCCCGTCGACTCCTGTACTCCACCTGATCGAGAAGACTAAGGGGAGTTGACGGGAGAGTGTCTCCTGTCGACATTGCGTAGTGTGGACCCCACAGTAAGTAGATCTAAGCAATGTCAATTTGAGTTATGCTATTCATGTAACTCAAATTGTGTAGCTTAGATCGACTTTTCCCTTTAGTGTAGATAAGGCCTAGGAGCTTGGTCTCTGAAGTTCCATACAGACATAACTGCAGTGATGTTGGTGGATAGGAAAAAACACCATACATAGCAAGTGTTGGGGCTGATATCTCATTAGGTTGAAGGGGGTGAAGTATGTTTACCATTTGTAAGTAAGGTTTATAATTGAGGAACTTTGATTTCATTGACTTGTTTTGGATGCCCAGATAGCAGCAGTGGCCAAGAGTGCTCCCTCCCTCAAAAGACTTTGTTTGACAATGAGATTGAGCCCCATATACTTTACAATGCAGAATTCACTATAAGTATCTATAATTTTGTCAATGCTAACTAGATTACTGCAGTGCTTTCTGTATGTGATTATCCTTGTGCACTATTCTTCCTGAATAGTCTTCAATGTGAATGTTTGCTGACTGAGTGGTAGCTAACACAGGGGTCATATTATACCGATGACATATAGTCTGTACTAGTTTCCAGTTGCCTTCCAAGTGCAATTCACAATGCTGTTTTTGATCTCTAAAGCTATTTATGGTTTAGGACTTTACTTCCTCTTATCAGTGGGGTACTCAAGAGCAGTGGTTCTCAATCAGGGGTACACTGAGGTCTTCCAAGGAGTACATAAAATAATCTAGATATTTATCTAGTTTTACAGCAGGCTACATAAAAAGCACTAGCAAAGTCAGTACAAACTAAAATTTCATACAGTGGTTTGTTTATACTGCTCTATATACTATACACTGAAATGTAAATACAACATTTATATTCCAGTTCATTTATTTTATAATTATATGGTAAAAACAAGAAAGTAAGCAATCTTTCAGTACAAGTGTGCTGTGACAGTTTTGTATTTTTATATCTGATTTTGTAAGATAGTAGTTTTTAAGTTAGGTGAAACTTGGGGTATGGAAGACAAATCAGACTCCTGAAAGTGATACAGTAGTCTGGAAAGCTTGAGAACCACTGTTCTAGATTATAATTAAGGCTACATTTTAGTCACAGGTATTTTTAATAAAAGTCATGGACAGGTCACGGGCAGTAAAGTAAAATTCACAGCCCATGACCTGTCCATGACTTTTACTAGAGACTCCTAACTAAAACTTGGGGGGGGTGCACTGGAGGGGCGGTCTGGGGGTACCACGGGTGCTGGGGGGGGTGGCCTGGGGGCACTGTTGGTGCTGAAGGGGGGTAGGTGGCCCAGGGGCCCCGCTGCTGCTGGGGGTTGGGGGGAGGGTTGACGGGCTCCCTACCCAGCTCCAAACAACATGTCCCTGCAGCTCCTAGGGAAGGGGTGGCCAGGGGTGCTCCACGCGCTGCTCCCGCCACAAGTGCTGGCTCCGCAGAACTGCAGCCAATGGGAGCTGCGGGGGCGATGCCTTTGGGCACAGACAGCACGCTGAGCCCCCTGGCCCCTCTGCCTAGGAGCTGCAGGGACATGCCGGCCGCTTCTGGGGAGCCCCCCAAAGGTAAGTGCTGTCCCGCACCCCAACCCCTTGCCCCAGCCCTGAGCTCCCTCCCACACACCCAAACTGCTGCTTTGGCTACTGCAGAAGTCATGAAGGTCACAGAAAGTCACAGATTCCATGACAGACATGCAGCCTTAATTATAATCTGTGGGGGAAATTGCTTTCTGGGCTGTAAATGGCTTTGTTTTTAAGTCTACAGTTTGCTTGCTGAGAATTCTTTTTTGAAGGATACTTTGTGCGGTTTCCTTCCCCAAAATATAAAAAGCCCCAATATTTAGTGCTCCTTCAGGCAAATGATGACAATCCCAAGGCTGTGCTGATATCAGTTGATGGTGAATGACAGGCATATTTGGGCATGACTTTTTTAAATATATGTTATAGAATCTACTAAACTAACATAGCTATGGTCATTTTAGGTCCTTTCAAAAGATTTGAGTGGGGAGAGGGAATGTATGTGTGTTGGAGGAATTAGTATTTACCAAATGGAAACAGGAAAAACAAGAATTTTAAACATAAAGAGGGTATTTTAGTTATACGTTTGTGAAGATGAGAAATATAATCTGTTAAATTAAATTTACTTAAGAAGACTGAAAAGGCACTTCCTTGGTTTAAGGGGAATACTGTAAATTAAAGCCGTTTCAGAAAATTCACCAAGCATGTTGCTGTGTTGAGAAAGGGGTGGAAGAGGAACACGGAGTACCTGCTATATGTGCCTAGGATACTCCTGTGTGAAATCCAAGACACATCCATAGCTGCAATGTGTCTTAAACAGCTGTGTGTGGTGGCAGTTCTCCTTTGGGATAACCATGCAGATATTGTGTTCCCTGTAGCTTGCTGAAATGTGTAAAGGAGGAGTTGAACCTTTATTTTTGCTTTATTGAACCTCTGGCCCCCTCACATAACTAATAACTGTAGCAGCCAGACAAAGGGATAACCAGAGACCCTGGACTCCCTTGTTAGTTTGTCATGTTATGGCTGTGAACTGCACTGAACACCTTGCTTCATTTTTATCCATCTGAGTGTGGATGAGAGGTGATGGAGTGACAGACTGAACATGGATCACTGGTTAAGGGGAAGGAATAAGAATATGTGTGCAGTTCCATTTGAGTGTTAGGCCAGAAGGGAGGGGAGAGAGCCAGGTATGCTAAAAGAAGCACAGTCAACTTGAAACCTAGTAGTGTTTTAAAAATACAAAAAAAGAGAGTTTAAATTTGTTTGTTCTCTCCAGTTGCTGTGTGAAACTCCTACTCAAGCAAAAGATGAAACTAACTATGTTGGGGGAAAATAAAACTACACATACAGGGCTGTCAAATGTGTGTCTAGTATACATGTTGAATAAAGAAATATTTTTCTCTACTCTCAATTCCAGTAATCTTAAATGTTACTGTGATGTTATAGATCATTTTTGCAACCAGGGTCCTATGGTTGCACCAGATCTTGTACAGAGGAGGTCAAGTGGGGTTTCTATGGAAAGGTTGTAGTTTGCTGGTTATGATTATGCAGTCTGTATGTGTTTATCAGTTTTCTATTTGAAGTTATGAATATTGGCTATGTAGCTGTATCTCAATGTGTTTGATTCTAAGTAGCCTCAATGAAGCATTTGGTCAGCTTCTTGAGAAAGGACTATTCTCAGTAAGTGCCCAATCAAGAAAAACTTAACTGACAATGGACTTTGGGAGATGCCAATCCACATCTGAGCTTTCCTGGGAACGTTCAAACTAACATGTAAACAGTGGCATGGGCCTGCAAAAAGCTGAATCATTCATGAACATGTGACTTGCCCAGGTGGCTACAAACTCCATCTTATTGCTGTGATTTTGCACAGAAGAACAAAGGGATTGTTGCTAACAAGAGAGAGAATATAAAAGGCCCTGGAAGCTAGTCCATTTTGTCTTCAGCTGGCTCAAGAGATGGCCTTTTCATCCCCAAGAGATGCCTGAAAAAAACTGGAACAAAGGACAGTAACTACAGGGATGTGAGTGATTGCTGGACCCAGACTAGGAAGGAGTCCAGGCTGTGAAAGAAGCTTACTGGAACATCTCTGGGGGTGAGATTTCCTCTGTAATCAGTTTCTTACTGTATTAGGCTTAGACTTGCGTGTTTTGTTTTATTTTGCTTGGTAACTTACTTTGTTCTGTCTGTTATTTCTTGGAACCACTTAAATCCTACTTTTTATATTTAATGAAATCACTTTTGCTTATTAATTAACCCAGAGTAAGTAATTAATACCTGGGGGAGCAAACAGCTGTGCATAACTCTCTATCAGTGTTATACAGGGTAAACTCAAACTATCCACCCTTTATAAGCTTTATACAGAGTAAAATGGATTCATTTGGGGTTTGGATCCCATTGGTACCTGGGGGTCTGGGTGCTGGAGACAGGAGCACTTCTTAAGCTGTTTTCAGTTAAGTCTGCAGCTTTGGGGCACATGGTTCAGACCCTGGGTCTGTGTTGCAGCAGACTGGCATGTCTGGCTCAACAAGGCAGGGTTCTGGAGGCCCAAACTGGCAGAGAAAACGGGCTCCAAGGTAGGCTCAGCACATCAGGTGACAGTCCCAAGAGGGTCTCTGTGATTGAACCTGTCACAGTTACTTGTTACAAAAATTGCACAAGCTGGTAGTGTACCTTTCAAAGAAAGAGTACCTTTTGTTGGTTACCACGTTGGCTTCATTTCAGATAAAAATCACTTTGGACAATAAGGATTTGCGGAAAAATGTTAAGGGGAGTTGGGAGATTTTTAGTAGTGAGATATTTCCTCTTATTTTCTTTGTGTTGTTCTGTTAATGTGAGTCATAGTCTAGGAGTATCCCAGTACAAATTTCTGTGTCCTTGTCTACACTAAGGGAAGATTTTTTTATGGAATTCCTATCAGTTCTACCACTGATTCAGATGAGCCAGTGGGAATTTTAGTGAAGAAAAGATGGCTTCCTATTTTTCAGCCTTTTTATTGCCTTACAACTTTAACTGACATGGTGGTGTAACTATGGAACCTTCCAGAGCCTTGTCTACCCAACGGCTCCCACTGGTGGAGCAGAACCTATGGGGAACTTTTTTTGTAAAATTCTGTAATGTATGGGTGGTGCCTCTCTCTCCAGATTCTTGTAGCATCCATCACTCTGGTATCTTAGCATCTCTTTCTCACACTCTTTTTTCAACACTTGTTGAATATTCAGCCCATCAGCAAGTTAAAACTCTTCAGACAAGTGCAGAGAGGGTGAAGATTAACCTTCGTTACCACTAAGAATAAAGAATAAATGGACAGAAATCAGATGTCAAGAATTATAACATTCATAAACCAGTCGGAGAACACTTCAGTCTCTCTGGTCACGCAATCACAGACATGAAGGTCGCTATCTTAAAACAAAAAAACTTCAAATCCAGACTCTAGCGAGAAACTGCTGAATTGGAATTCATTTGCAAATTGGACACTATTAATTTAGGCTTAAATAGAGACTGGGAGTGGCTAAGTCATTATGCAAGGTAGCCTATTTCCCCTTGTTTTTTCCTACCCCCCCACCCCCGACGTTCTGGTTAAACTTGGATTTAAACTTGGAGAGTGGTCAGTTTGGATGAGCTATTGCCAGCAAGAGAGTGTTTGTGTGTGTGTCCCGGGGGGGGGGGGGGGGGTGAGAGAGCCTGGATTTGTGCTGGACATGGCCCACCTTGATTACCATGCACATTGTAGGGAGAGTGGTCACTTTGGATGAGCTTTTACCAGCAGGAGAGTGAGTTTGTGTGTGTATGGGGGTGGGGGGGTAAAAGCCTGGATTTGTGCTGGACATGGCCCACCTTGATTACCATGCACATTGTAGGGAGAGTGGTCACTTTGGATGAGCTTTTACCAGCAGGAGAGTGAGTTTGTGTGTGTATGGGGGTGGGGGGGTGAGAAAACCTGGATTTGTGCTGGAAATGGCCCACCTTGATTATCATGCACATTGTAGGGAGAGTGGTCACTTTGGATGAGCTTTTACCAGCAGGAGAGTGAGTTTGTGTGTGTGGTTTTTGGAGGGGGGTGAGGGGGTGAGAGAACCTGGATTTGTGCAGGAAATGGCCCACCTTGATTATCATACACATTGTGAAGAGAGTTGTCACTTTGGATGGGCTATTACCAGCAGGAGAGTGAGTTTGTGTGTAGGGGGGTGGAGGGTGAGAAAACCTGGATTTGTGCTGGAAATGGCCCAACTTGATGATCACTTTAGATAAGCTATTACCAGCAGGACAGTGGGGTGGGAGGAGGTATTGTTTCATGGTCTCTGTGTGTATATAATATCTGCTGCAGTTTCCACGGTATGCATCCGATGAAGTGAGCTGTAGCTTACGAAAGCTCATGCTCAAATAAATTGGTTAGTCTCTAAGGTACCACAAGTACTCCTTTTCTTTTTGCGAATACAGACTAACACGGCTGTTACTCTGAAACCTTCGTTACCACTGAAGCAAATGCCTCCACCTAGTGGTGGGAAATGACTGATGTGAAGCAAAATGTTTTGGCCCATGACAATACATCAGGACTCTTGTTGCCCCCCCCAAACCTCTAGTCATTATTTCAAAACTCAGTTTCTGCCATGTGCTGTTTTGTGACAGAAATCCCTCTTGGATTTGCAGCTGAGCCATGTCTCTTATGTACCCTACCTAGTACCATGAGAGTGATGCTATAATAACACTCATTCCATTGCAGGAGTTTTCAAAAGTAGGGGAATAAAACTGGTAGTCTTATCAGAAATGTTGCAACTGATCTTTCACTAGCCTTATCCTCCTTGTTTTTGCATCCATATTCTGCATACTGTCTCCCACTAATCCATTCATTTGAGGTTGTCCTTTGTACTTCCTTTGCAGTGCCAGCTATTTACCTTGCTCCCTTTCTCGACTCAGGGTCACCAACTCTGCATCATTGCTGAGGTTTTTGGTGGAGATGTTTGAAAAGAGGAAGGAGCAGCAGAAAAGTCTCGCAACTGTTGGGTTTTTTTTTTAACCGTCTTCTCATAGTGTGAAGTCCCAGACACGTCTTCTGGAGGGAGAGAAGCCCAATTTGCTGACTCTCTAAAATAGTGCTAAATCTGATAGTGATTTAGCTTGTATGTCACCTGGAGCTCCTGCCTGTAATTTTCACTTCACATAAAATATGTTCAGAAGATTTTACTAGAGTTTAGAGCAGTGCTAGTGTCCTGTAGGACATGCTTCTAGAAAGTTTGACTATTAGTGTATTTATCTGAGAAAACTACGCAAACTGGTGAAAGACTGGAAAATTCACTGCTGAGGTGCTGCTCTGCTCTCTCATTGTCGTGCCACGTTCGGTCACGGTGCTGGAAGTTCAGGATGTTTTGCCATTTATTTTGTTTTAATAGTCTTTCCTGTCTTTGTGTTACAAGCTTATTATTTAAACAGTGGGGACATCTGTGTTTGATATCTGAGTACAACAGAGTAAATTACTGAATTGCTTGGAATAATTGTAGCTTTTCTTATTTGAGGGTATACTCGGTGAAAAAGAGTTGTACTTCAGCATCTTGTGGCTGTTATGAGATTGCTTTAAAGTTAAAAGTGAGACTAAATCCTTTTTTTTTTCTTTCGAGATCAAAGGAATAAATGTGTTAAGTAAAACTGAAAGAAGTGTCAGTAGTAAAGAACTAAAGAGAGTATAGAACTCAACCCATGGTTATGCAAGATCCATTGTTATTAAGCCCTCTCTATCTTACAGATACAAATCAGGGAACCCATTTATGATACAATTGTCCTCTGACCTGGTTGCAGCATAGCTGTGATGTATAATGTACATAAGAGCTTGTGTTCCCTACAGATTTCAGCTGTGTTGTAACTGAGGCAGGGAACAATCATGTTATCCATAGGCACCCCTCATTGTAAACGTAGTGTAGGTGGGGCCTCAATGGCTAAGAAAGTTCACCAAGCATCTGCAAATTCATTGCCTCCCAGAGGGGTGGAGTGGGGCAGGGAAGAGAAGAGGAGTAGGCTTTAGACTGTATGTGCTTGACCAGCTGAGCTCTTCTCTGTATTAGGAAAATTATTCTTGGACTGCAGGATGGCTCTAGGAACTGATCTCTGGATTTCCATCTGCCATGTTACTCATTCATTTATTCCCTGGCACGACTGCCCAAAATGGAACAGAGGTCCATAATATGTGGAATCGGCTGAAAGTTTTTCTGTAACATGTGGAACTTAAACATAGTTTAGCATTCTTTAAAACCGATAAATTTTCAGATGATCTCTGTAGGGAATAAGAAAAGGAGTACTTGCTGCACCTTAGAGACTAACAAATTTATTTGAGCATAAGCTTTCGTGAGCTATAGCTCACTTCATCGGATGCATTCAGTGGAAAATACAGATACATCCTGTTCTCTGTGTATATAAATCTCCCCACTGTATTTTCCACTGAATGCATCCGATGAAGTGAGCTGTAGCTCACGAAAGCTTATGCTCAAATAAATTTGTTAGTCTCTAAGGTGCCACAAGTACTCCTTTTCTTTTTTCGGATACAGACTAACACGGCTGCTACTCTGAAATCTGTAGGGAATATTTGTTTGACCTTATGTAAAACTATGTATAGTTCTTTGTACTTTTTGTAGTAGTTTTATTTTCCTGGTTACATACTTTTGTTTTTTGCCTCTCATTGGCACAGGGATTGTCCCTTTTCTCTCTCTCTGCAGGGATTATAAGGATTTTTACATCTTCACCCCTTACATTTTCTCTACTTTGTCTCCCTCCCAGTTCTGAGACCTGTATCATATCTAGGCTGGAAGGATTTGATTTTTATTGGTAAATATCAGTAAATGTAAATTTCACTGTACACACAAATGGACAAAAAAGTCCATCAATAATAATAGAAATTTATCAATAGATAAAGTAAAAATGCTACATGAGAATTTAGTAGAATTTGATTCAAGGATATTTACTGTTTATAGTTTTCCATGTGATGTTAATAATTTGTGTTTTAATAGTTACAAAGCTTTAACTTTTTGAATCTGAGCATCTACTGTAATTTAAATAACTATTGACCCCTCCCCACAATTTCCCATAACTGTGAAAATTTAAATTGATAAAAATTGAAAAAAGGACTTAAACCCCATAATTTTGCACAGTGGTGAACATTTAAATCAATAAAAATATTTAAAAATAAACATTGACATTATCTTTTGAAATTATAATATCAAATTCTGTCAAACCTAATCATAGCCAATGTCATAGCCAGCTAGGACTGGAAGAGAGACTTCCATTAGTATTGGTTCTAGATGGCTGGAGGAGTTGCATTGGAAAGATGCAAGATATTTCTTCTCTTTTCTTCCCTCTGGGGTGTGTGCGCGTGCTTAGAATACACTGGCTTTATGGTACTCCCACCCTATGAGTAAGAGTTTGGGACTAACAACTAAGTATAGACTCCCTGCATTGGAGCACTACCAATAGGCCACTGGGCTGGACATACGGTATATTTGTGTGGTATATATTTTGGTGTGTATGTAGTATGTAATTTTGTATACAGACATTTACTTACTTTTTCCCCCCTAGATTACTAGGTCCTATTGTGTTTAATCTTTAAGGAACAGATCAATTGTATATTTGCACCTCTTGGGCCAGTATGATGACATCTGCACAGTCCTCGTGCTTATAATTTTCAAGGAAATCTTGTTTGCAGTTGCCAGTTTCTTTAAACTTAAGTATTTTTATCAGTTAACTTTTTTTTCTCTTCCAAATCCCAGAAGTGTTTAACAGCTAAACTAGGTAATACAGTCTAATCACCCTCTTTGCTGCTCCTCACAATCTAATGCAATAACAGAGATGTTGGGACATTGGAATGGTCTTATAGGGTTCGGGGTTTGATGGTATCTACAGTTGCTCTTTTGCAGTAAGCGTCATGGGTGTTGTGTGTATAAAAATAAATCCCATAACTTGTGACATTTTCTCATTTTTGTGAGTGGGTGAGCTGAATGAATTTCTTTGACAGCTGTAAGTTAAATCCTGAGCTGCATTTCAAGCTTGCATTTCAGGCTGTATAAAGAGGTTGGGGACAATTATGTGGCCACACAAAAGAACAGATCATTTGACTCTCAGTGGGAGCTCTAATTTCCTACAGCAGTGTTTCCCAAACTTGGGACGCTGCTTGTTCAGGGAAAGCCCCTGGCGCGCCGGGCTGGTTTGTTTATCCGCTGCATCTGCAGGTTCAGCTGATTGCGGCTCCCACTGGCCGCGGTTCGCCGCTCCAGGCCAATGGGAGCTGCGGGAAGCCGCAGCCGGTAAGTCCCTTGGCCCGCACCACTTCCCGCAGCCCCCATTGGCCGGGCACAGAGAACTGTGGCCAGTGGGAGCCACAGTCGGCCGAACCTGCGGACGTGGCAGGTAAACAGCCCGGCCCGCCATGGGCTTTTCCTGAACAAGCAGCGTCCCAAGTTTGGGAAACACTGTCCTACAGGGTTATAAGGCTTTTTTACTGAAGGCAGTTCGTAATTCTACAGTCCTCAAACCTACTTGCCTGAATAAGGGCCTTTACAATCCTGCTTTCATGAATGATGGGGTTCATGTGACTTTTTTTTCCTAAAACCTCTCGTGACAAATAGTTCTTAGTAGGAATTATCCCTCTAGACCTGACCAAATCATCTGCATTTTACTCATCGCAGGAATACAACTGTGCATATTGCAAGCTGAGGGCTCAGAACACAGTTGTCTAATGCCAGCCAGTTCCATTCTTGCAGTATTGGGGCAATAGGACCCAGTATAATGTCAGTGGAAGGTGGTGGGGAGCCATGCTCTTTCTGAGAGAGCAACTAGAATACATTCAAAACGGAAATGTAAGTAGCAGATTTTTTTAATAACTTAAAGTTAGTAACCAAGAAAAACCAGAAACATGTTTCATTGTGCTTAGTGTTGGGCACATAGGGAGTATCATATCATACGTGGATCTCTGACAGTTATAAATAGGGTGACCAGATGTTCCAGTTTTATAGGGACAGTCCCAATATTTGGAGCTTTGTCTTATATAGTCACCTATTACTCCCCACACTCTGTCCTGATTTTTCATACTTGCTATCTGGTCACCGTAGTCATAAAGCTTAGAGTGTTAGCCGTGTTGGTCCCAGGATATTAGAGAGACAAGGTGGGTGAGGTAAAGTAATATCTTTTATTGGGCCAACCTCTGTTGGTAAAAGAGAGAACTTTCGAGCTACACAGACCTCTTCTTGAGATTTGATATTATCTCACCCACCTTATCTCTCTAGTCATAAAAGCTGTCATTTCCCCCAACCCCTCTAGTCTCTTTCCATAATACAGAAGATGAATGAGAGGAGCGGTAATTACAGCTTCACACTTAGAATACTCTCTGCCTTTTTTATTGTTTATCTTCCTCCTTGCTGTTCCCTCCCACCCCCCCACCCCATGTAGTCTAGAAAGATTAAGCCTTTGAACCCAGGGACCAAGTGGTTTTTTTTTTATTTTTTCCAGGTTGATTTGAGTGTTCGATGGTGGAATTATTGTATAAAATCCTGCCATTATGAACCTTCCTGGCCTGTGATTTAGCTAAAGCAAAGCTGTGATTGGAATCAGAATTGATCAGATCCCAAGGATGGCCTCTGGGTTTTGCTACAAACACTGACATTGACTGTTCCTGTGCTGCCCCAGCAGAGCTCAGGCAAATGTCTGGCGTTTCTGTAAACCATGAGTTGTGGGCCACAAGGTTACAGGATTTCCTGTCTATTCATAATTTTGGTGAGATTCTAAGTGTAAAGGCCAATTTGTACTGCAGGGAGGAAAGAAAATCCATTTTAATGTCTGTAAATTAGTACTATTGATTCTAATCTAATCATTGGGCCTGGTTCTCCTTTGGCTTATACCTGTGCAAAATGGATGTAAAGTGTTTCCACCAATGAGAGTGGGGAATTCTAGTTTGATACATTTTACAACCATTTTATATTCACTTTGCAGGACTGTAAATGACTATACAAGACGCAAGGCATTGGAGAATCAGGCTTCTGTCTTCCATGTCTGGTTTTTCTGCTGGCACCTCTGACTGGTCAGAGGAAAGAGAAGCTGCCACTACTAGAGTACATGTATTGATTTCTTGTTTTCAATAAATATTTGCAGAAAACAAGATGACCCAGAATAATGTTAACAAAAGAAATCTAGCTGTCTACTGCAGCACAGAGATTGACCCCTTGCTTTAGGGAAAGATGGAACAGCCACCACTGTGGTCTTTACTTCATGCTATGCATAAAATAAAAGATGAACTAGCATTACAAACAAAGTGAAAGAAAAGGAAGAAGAAATGTATGCAGGCCATATGCAAGTGTTGATTAAACCTTTTATACCACCCCCTCAAGTATTCTGTATATACAACATATGCTACAGGAAGGCTATTTTATAAATATTTGAGTGTCTTAAAAATATTAATTGGGTTTGGTTTTCATATGCATCAACCTGTAATGCTACCATCACTCCAATCATGCAGAGCTCAGAGGGAACAACAAAAACATCTAAAAAAATATAAAATAGCTTTACTATACCTAAAAATGTTACCATTCTAAATTCAGATACTCTGTGGATACTTGAGATTTTAAAAGAAAACTGATCCCATTTGGAAACTGGGAATCTTCCCCATTTTTTGAAGTTGCCATTCCTAACCCTGCAGGGACATGAGAGATAGGACTTTAAAGCTATGACATTTTAATACATAGAACACCTGGCCTCATGCTTTCCCATCCTAGGCCTCAGGCAAGTGTGGTGTTTGTTGAAAGGGGGTGGGGCAGTTATGCATACGAGGAGAAAAGGAGAAAACATTTCTCTGCAGGGGTTTTAATTTATTTTGTGTTTTAATGGAGGATGTCTGGAATAAGTAGGTAAGAGGGGGATTTGTGAACAAAGGGCAGGCAAGGTGGTCAAAAATGTAAAATAAATGAATCCATCATATAGTTCTGCAAATTACTGTGTGGCTGTCACCTCCGCCTGTGTCGGATGTAAACAAATATCGGATGTTGATTCTGAATAACTTGTTGATTCCATTCCCCTGCATGCTGCATTATTTTCATCATACTTACTCGTGCAAAAAGGGATGAAAAACAAGAAGAAACTCCTTGATGGTGACACTAATGTTACTTGTGTGATTTATGCATATTCATTTGATAGCTGTGACATTGCCCATGTTCTGACACTGACTTTTATTTCCTTCTCAGTAATATGTCTGATGCCCTCGCAAATGCAGTGTGTGAGCGCTGCCAGGCTCGCTTTGATCCCTCGGAGAGGATCGTGAATAGCAATGGGGAGCTCTATCATGAGAACTGCTTTGTCTGTGCTCAGTGTTTCAGACAGTTCCCAGATGGACTCTTCTATGAGGTGAGATTACTGCCTATGTGAAGCTATAGAAAGTTTCTTGACTTCCCCTTTTAAAAACCTGATCCTGGGAGATGCTGAGTATCTGTGGCTCTCACTGAACTCTGTGAAAACTGAGAGCACTCAACATCTGACAGGATAAAGCTTCAAGTGTCATTCTTTGCCTGCTATCAGTGTTTCTGTCTGCCTTTTCCTTCCCAGGGTAACTAGCCCTCTCAGAGGGCTGAGTCAGACATTACTGCTAAATCTGAAGCAGCAGGGGCCTCTGTCACCGGAGTGAGGGGACTGAGGGGCTACCTTGTCAGGTCAAGGTGAAATGCTCATGGTCCAGTGCCACATGACATGAGAGTGTGAGATGCTGTGTGCTGACTGGGAGATCAGTGGAGATAACTGTAATTCCCTGCAGATATGAGATCATAGAACTGGAAGGGACCTTGAGAGGTCATCTAGTCCAGTCCCCTGCACTCAAGGCAGGACTAAGTATTATCTAGACCATCCCTGACAGGTGTTTGTCCAAACAGCTCTTAAAAATCCCCAATGATGGAGATTCCACAACCTCCCTAGGCAATTTATTCCAGTGCTTAACCACTCTGACAGGAAGTTTTTCCTAATGTCCAACCTAAACCGCCCTTGCTGCAATTGAAGCCCATTGCTTCTTGTCCTATCCTCAGAGGTTAAGAAGAACAGTTTTTCTCCCTCCTCCTTGCAACAAACTTTTATGTACTTGAAAACTGTTATGTCCCCCCTGAGTCTTCTCTTCTCCAGACTAAACAAACCCAATTTGTTCAATCTTCTCTTTTTCAACGTTCCCCTTCAATCTTCTTCTATTTCGTGACCTTGGCTGATGTGAGCATACAGGAACTTTTTCTTTAAAACTATAGCAGGAAGCCAGGCAGGAGGGTCTGGGATAGGAAGAAGCATTGTAGCTGTAGGCTATTACCATTTTCCTTATTTTAATATAGCTGCTTGTTCAGGTTAAGAGAAAAGTGACGCTGTGATCTTTACCATTGCCATGTGACGGTTAAGATACATTTCAGGTTCGCACATCCTCATGTTGTCAGGAAATCACTGTCAATTATTCCTTCAGTTCCGCACAAACACTTGTTACTCATTCCTCTTCCACCTTCTTCCCCTGGCTCTTTCCTCCAAGTTGGTGGGGCAGATGATGCGGGAGATTGTCCGCAGAATCTTATCTTTCCAGTGAGGGGCTCAGTCAGATTGCTTCACGGTCTCCATATTAGCTCAGATGGGCCCTGTGCTGTCAGCAGTCCCCTCAGCCTTTTCCCTCCCTGTAGGCTTCTGTGTCTCTTAACCTTGAAATGATCATACTCTAAACTAGCCTTAAATTTAAATGTACTGCTGTCTTCCTCCTTGGGATATCTGTCTGGCCAGTTGACCAGTAATGGGGAGACTTTGTGGGGATGCGAATTTCAGTTCTCTAATCTTGTTGTTTTTCATTTCTTTTGATCCTAAGCTTTATCATCGACTTGACTGACAAATCCAGAGTTGTGTTAGAAAGTCATTTTCCCCTCATCCCGGTTAAACATAAATTAAGCAAAATTAGGATGCAGTGGAACAGAAAAATACATATTTCGAAAATAAAACTAAATTAAAAACCATACATGCAGAAATTGGGAAATTCATAACACAAGATTCCTATATTCATGTTAACTTGACCACATTGCATGCACATCCTGTTTATTTAAAAAGCACGTTTTTTAAAGTCTAAATTTTTGGCCACATTTGACTGAAAGCATCCTTTTAGGGCCCAGTTTTCAGATGGATCTCAGTTTCACACATATTAAAATTGTCCCTGTGTTTTGTTCATATAAAGTTGTAGGCATAAATACTAGCATAGAGCTGGATAAGTACCTAACTTGCAAGCACAAATTAGGACAGGTACTTAAATACCTAAATGGTAGAATAAAAGCTGCGGCTTAATGTTTCTGTCAGAATCTTCACTTCTGAATTCCTGATTTTTGTGTGTTCAGTTTCTCACCCCTAATACTGCACTAACTTAATTTTCTGTATTTAATTTCACGGTTTCTTTCTTTCTTTAAAGAAAAGTGGGGGGTGGGAGAAGGGGAGAAAAGAAAAAAAAAGTGCTCAGCATTGCATATGGGAAAAGGGCATGAGTGGGTTCTTGGGTCTTCGGAAAATTTGGCACAAAGCTTCTCAAGTTGGATAACCGAAATTAGTGAACTTGTCTGTAAAATTTTATACAGCACATGTACAAAGGTAATTTGAAAACTATCTAATTTTTAAAATGCTAAGCTCTTTTTCATTTTCTGTGTGGAAAACAATCATGTAAAATTTGAGCTCTTTTGAGGTATGAAAACCCAGAAGAAAATGACAAGAAAAGCTAATTACAGGAACAGTGGAGTTTTGTGTGGGTTTTGGTTTTCCCCTGCATCTTTGCCCACATTAATTTGGCTACATTGTCCAAGAAAATTCTCCATAGGGTTGAGAAAAAGTATGGAAAGTGAAAGATTTTTTTTCAAGGCAATGACAAGCAACTGAAGAATGGGTTGGAAATGGAAACACTTGCTCAACCTTTACAAGTTTGCCACTGCAAACTCTAATAATAGAGTCTGAATTTTTACAGTGAACAGTTTGTGATTCACTAAGGATTTTCTCTCCTTTGTTTCGTTAACAGTTTGAGGGTCGAAAGTATTGTGAGCATGATTTCCAGATGCTGTTTGCACCCTGCTGTGGGCAATGCGGTAAGATCTCCATGTGCAAAACTATTTAGTCTCTTCTCTTCCCTGCGTAGAAGTCATGGGGCAAAGGATCACTGGGGATGAAAATTTTAACCCTGGGGTCATCCTAAGCATCAGGCTCTCTGGACAGGAATAGAGAATTACTCTGGCAGTGGTTAGGAATGAAGGTGTGCTTCTGGTACTCTTCTGGGAGGAAGTGGTATTTTCAGCAAGTCAGAATATACTGAGCCTTGTGGCATTGAAAAGGAATGGTGGTGGATGTGCGGGAGAGATTTTTGCTGAAATTTGGTTCTGTTTGCATCTAAGAGTTGTGTTTTTCTTTCCAAGGTGAGTTCATTATTGGACGTGTGATCAAGGCAATGAATAATAATTGGCACCCAGAATGCTTCCGTTGTGAGCTCTGTGATGTGGCACTTGCCGACCTAGGCTTCGTAAAAAATGCTGGCAGGTAAGAGAGAGCAGAGCCACAGGGGCTTTGCCCGGTATATTGTGGATGTGGGAGCAGGAGGTTCAGCACAGTAAAACAAAACAAAGTGGCCGGAGTAGGACTGAGTGGTTGGAAAGTGAGAGATGAGTAGAGAAAGGGCGATAGACAGGACACTGACTATCCAACAAAATATGGGTAGAGGAGGGGCCTGAAGGCAGAATGCCAATAGACTGTGGATAGAGTTGGGCGAATGGGCAGGAGGCTGGCTGGAGAGGGAAAGGATTCCAGTCGTGATGCTGGCCTGCATGTGAGAGATGAAGGGGGATGTCTCTGCGCAGGCTATTCGCTGATTGAATGAGAACCCTGGGCATAATGAGAGACTGAGGGGGAGCCTCTGTTAATATAAAGACCATCTCTTCACTGGTCCTTTGAAACTATTTATTTTATATATGTATAACAGGTATAAACAAGTCCAAAAAGTTTTTTGTTTTAAAAAAACGAATGGCAAAACTAATACAAACAGGACAGGAAACTTGTACAAAAGCACATCCCAGTAAGAAGAGAGACAGACAGTTTGGCAGATAGTTTTGAATTCTGAAGCATAGTGGATTAACTTCAGACTGTTATACCTCTGTCCAGCAGGGGTTGGGAGAGTCATTGAGTTGATGTTCCTACCCGCTGACATGATCAACATGGAAAAAGGAAAGAGGATTATTTGCTTCACCCTGTCCACCAGGGAACCTCCCATAATTAGTTCCCTTTCAAGTAATCCTCCATATAACACCAGTCTCTAGGCTTCCAAAATTACGGTTAATGGATTTTCCTTTTGGCTTCTTGGCTTGTGTCTCTGATTGTCCAGTGCCTTTGAGCAGTGCTGGGTACCGGCTGGGAAAGCAGTCAGGATTCCAGAACTTAACCAAGATAAAAAGCTGTTGATTTCATAATTTAGGATCTAAACTCTTGGAGACGTAGAGAGCTCCTTCCCAGTGACATGGGTAGAATATGTAAATAAGATTGATCTATCATATGGCTTGGTATAGTGCTCATCACTGCCATATCTAAGCACTTCAGAGGCAAATATGATTGGCTTAGCAAGGTTCCTAGTGGACATAATGGAATCTTCTGCTCTTCTCCTTTTATACCATGGGATTTCTCCTACCTCCCCTTCTTGTCTTGATACCCAGATGTGTTCCATTGGGTGCAGCATTTATCAGTGAGGGTAGTTTAGCTAAACTAGGTTAGTGATCCTGTGTAGCAAATGAAATGTTTTTCAGAATGTAAATAATTATAAAACACTCTAAAGAGCTTTT
Source organism: Eretmochelys imbricata (assembly GCF_965152235.1). Taxonomy (NCBI): domain Eukaryota; kingdom Metazoa; phylum Chordata; order Testudines; family Cheloniidae; genus Eretmochelys; species Eretmochelys imbricata. The sequence goes on from NC_135580.1 coordinate 47,253,213, forward strand.
CCCAAGCAGGCTGGGTTTCACACTTTCAGCACATCTACTTTTCATCTTCTTGGCTAATATATTTACAGGGATTCAGAGTTTTAGGGTTCACCATTTATAAACCAATGGAAGATATTCCCTTTACTGATTTTCATGAAACTTCTTTCCATTCCCTTTTATTTTAGCCTGAGATTATTAAGGTGACTGATCATTCAAACAGGACTACACCCCAAGGCTAGTTCAGAAAATGCTGCCTGTAACTGAAGACAGCTGCTGGGGCCTTGGCCCACAAACCCAAGGACAGGTTGAAATATTAGCATTATGTTTACTGCTCATGCCCACATCCTGGGCATAGACAAGAGGTCTGTGGCAACAATAACTTGACATCCCTGGAGAATCAGGATGTCTCCCATTTATTCCAGCCACAGGTTTCCCCTTTCCCCTCTTTAGCACGCATACTGTATCTCCCCAACTCTCTACAAACATTCACAATAGATCTAGAGACACTACTATTCTCCTCTGATACTCCAGGACTGAATCTCTTGGGCTGGCACAACATAGGATTTCAGGGGACGGTGTGTGTTTTGGGCAGGGAGCAATCACCCATTGAATCTTAGTCCTTGAATTCTAGTTGTTCTGTTTCTCAGGGTGGCCAACGTTTGCTTGAACGAGCCTTGAGTATAAAACTCTTAGAAGAAGAAATCATGATTTAATTAAATTCTTGTTTCCTTCCTCCATCCCTAAATATTCAGGCCCCAGCTTCAGGATTGGGCAACAGATGCTGCTGCTGTTGCATTCATGTTCAGATGTCTTGTGATTTACTGAGATTAGAATCTGTCTGCTGGCAGAGATGAGCTCTTGCTGGTTGTAGCTGCATAGAATAACTGAACTCTCCTCCTTGATATTGCAAGAATGATACTGACTCTGGGAATAACATCTTTGTCTTTGGGGTCACTTGCCTTTACTCTCTAGAGAGTCTCTTGGCTGTGTTGTGCCCAGAAGTGACAGCAAATATGATCACTTGCTCACAATTCAGATTTAGCACTTAGTGAGCTCTCATTTGTCTTCCCCTCATAACTTGGAGGCATCATTGCAGCTCTTTTGCCACAAAACAAGCTGCACAAGGCCTCACGGAACTTCTCAGCCACAAAGAAATACATCACTGGGTCAAGGGCGCCATTCAGGCTGGTGAGGCAGGAAGTGATGCGGTTACTGAGTGCCAGGACTCGCTGGGTTTCACAGGAAGTCTTGGTGCCATCATAGTGGAGAATGTAAATGTAGCGATTGATGTGATAGGGTACAAAGCAGACCAGAAAGATCATTAGGACAACGATGATCATCTTGATGGCTTTTTCCTTCAGGTGCTTCTCAATTCTGTTGCCACTCCTCAGGCTATGGATAATCAATAAGTAGCAGGTCACTGTAGTAACAAATGGAAAGGTGAATGCCACTGCCAACGACACGAGAGCATGGCGTGATGCCTTCTCTCTGTAGAGCTGTAGGCAGACAGTCGTGTTGTTCATCTCGGCTGTCTGCACACTGACCAACAGAGGTGCCATTGCGACAGCAACTATAACCCAAAGAAAGGCACATGCCAAGTGGGCGTAGAGTGACCTGCGGAGTTTGATGGACTTCACAGGGTGCACGATGGCTAGGAAGCGGTCAACGCTGATGCACATAAGGAAGTAGATACTGGCATACATGTTGAGATAGAAAAGGAAGCCAATGAGTCTGCATGGGATCTCGCCAAATGGCCAGTGATTGCCAGAAAAGTGATATACCAGCCGGGTGGGTAGAACCAGCACAAAAAACAGGTCGGCCACAGCAAGATGCATCAGGAAAATATTGGCTGGAGTGCCTGACTTTTGATCCCGGATGAAGAGCCAAAGAGCCAGGGTATTGCCAACAAAAGCCAGGATGAAATCCAGGAGATAAAATGTGGCAAAAAGGATGTTCTCTGTATGGGTCTCTTTGCCACATTGTTCTGAAGTTTCCAGGGAGGAGTTGAGGAGTAGGCTTGAGGGATCTGCTGGACCATTCATTCCTCACTACAGCTCTGGGGCACCAACCAGGGACCTAAAAAAATTAAGAAAACCGATCTTACAAAGAACCTTGGTAATGGTGAGGCAGTCTAGAAATCAGTCAACATGTCTCTTGCTTGCTGAGAGAAGTACTTAAAAGGACACTGCCCAATTTTTATAAACTCAGAGTCTGACCTACTTTAAAATTATAAACCCCTCCCTCTCAATTGAGTTTTCCAGACCTTTCCTGTCTGTTGAAGAAAATTATTGTAATGCAATCAGCTAGCTGTAAATTTATCTCCAAGATGTTCTGAGACTTAGTAAGTGATAAATACCCACATCCCAGGTTAACAGAAAAGTGGAAATAGGCACTATACACTCAAGAGTGACTGATTTTTTGGCCTGGTGCCAAAATATTGGTAATATTTGTCCTAGGTTTTAAAGAGCTCCTGTGACATAGGGCCAGAAAGGGTTAAGCATCTTGCAGACTAAATTATCCAAATTGAACCTTTGAAGACATATTAGAGAAGTATATAAATGGTAATTAGGGCTGTTCCTTAGCAATAGCTAACATAGAGCTTTGAAATGCAAATCTGTATTGTTAGAGAATTAGAGGTAGTATACTAGTTGTATGTGTTTACTTATACCTTGTTAGATGTTAACCATGTAAACAGATGAATCCTGTCTTTTGATTCAGAGATCAAAAGGGAATATTAACATTTAAATGAAACTTGGGTGTAGTAATTTCATTGTCTATACTTCAGTTGGCAACAAAGCCCGTTTCCAACCCTATCCACATATCTATTCAGGGGACACCATCACAGGGCCTAATCACATCAGCCACACTATCAGAGGCTCGTTCACCTGCACATCTACCAATGTGATATATGCCATCATGCGCCAGCAATGCCCCTCTGCCATGTACATTGGCCAAACCGGACAGTCTCTACACACAAGAATAAATGGACACAAATCAGACGTCAAGAATTATAACATTCAAAAACCTTTCGGAGAACACTTCAGTCTCTTTGGTCACTCGATTACAGACCTAAAAGTGGCAATTCTTCAACAAAAAAACTTCAAAAACAGACTCCAACGAGAGACTGCTGATTGGAATTAGTTTGCAAACTGGACACAATTAACTTAGGCTTGAATAAAGATTGGGAGTGGATGTGTCATTACACAAAGTAAAACTATTTTGCCATGTTTATTCCCCCCCACTACAGTTCCTCACACGTTCTTGTCAACTGCTGGAAATGGCCCACCTTGATTATCACTACAAAAGGTTTTTGTTTTTTGGTTTCTTTTCCTTCCCTTGTCCCCCCTCCCGCCCCCCGCCCCTCGGTAATAGCTCACCTTACCTGATCACTCTCTTTACAGTGTGTGTGGTAACACCCATTGTTTCATGTTCTCTGTGTATATAAAATCTCCCCACTCTATTTTCTGCTGCATGCATCCAATGAAGTGAGCTGTAGCTCACGAAAGCTTATGCTCAAATAAATTTGTTAGTCTCTCTAAGGTGCCACAAGTACTCCTTTTCTTTTTCTGGGTACAGACTAACACGGCTGCTACTCTGAAACCTATACTTGTCTTTGAAGTTTGTAGTAAATTGTCTATGAGCTGCTTAATAGATTAATTAATAATTAATTACTGGTAATGCTTAGGTTTCAGAGTAGCAGCCGTGTTAGTCTGTATCCGTAAAAAGAACAGGAGTACTTGTGGCACCTTAGAGACTAACAAATTTATTTGAGCATAAGCTTTCATGGGCTACAGCCCACTTCATCAGATCCATGCAGTGGAAAATACAGTAGGACGATTTTATTTGCTTAGGAAATAGAAAGTTACTTCAAAAGCCTATTGTTCATCCAAGGACTGTGTGCTGTCAAGAGGTTGCAAAAATCTCTATAAAAACTCTTGGGACCTCAGATCTGCTTAAGCTTTGTTGGGAAGTTTGAATCGCAAGACTGTGGTCTCCAGTGCCATTCTGGATAGCCCTGTTATTGGATGTGGACATTGGACTATAACCTAATGAAGTGATTCTGGAAAGGATGCTTTGCAACTCTAAGCTCACCATCTGTACTATAAAACTGACCTAAGAACTCTATTCATACCTGTATGAATAATGATCTTTTAACCAATACACTCTCTTTTCTTTTTTTTAATAAATCTTAGTTTACTTAATAATAATTGGCTGTAAGCGCGTATTTGGGTAAGATCTGAAATATTCATTGACCTTGGAGGTAATGTGTCCGATCCTTTGGGACTTGTAGAACTTTTTATATGATGAACAAGATTTTCAGTAATCCTCATCATATTTGACTTGGCTGTCTGAGAGAGAGCCCAAGGCTGGGTTGCTTTAAGGGAACTGTGTTTTTGGCTTCTGGGTAACCAGTAAGGTATTATAGAAGCTGTTTTGTTGTTGGCTTGGTGGATCTAAGTATTGGAGTGACCACCAGTTTTGGAGATTGTCCGCCCTTCTTTGCAATTTACCCTAATTGAGCAATCTCAGAATGGCAGCCCTGGGACCACAGTCACAGCTCCTTATACAGAAACTTTACTGGAGACACAGGTATCCTCTGTTTTTAAAAAAAACCCTCTGAGAGTATCTGGCTTATTGCTGGAGAGAATGGGGAGAGGAGAGTTCATATATCCATCTCTGGTAGAAATGTCTCTAGGTCTGGGAACAGGTGCCAGAAATTATTTTATTTATTTATTTTAGTTATTTTTTTAACCAGAAAATTCAGAGTTGGTTTTGTTACTGAGCTGGGATTCAGAAGAAAGTTTTTCCAAACAGTGCAGTGGCTTCTGCTTCAAGTGATTCAGACAGTGAGACACTATTGACTTGCTTTAGGAAGAAGCACTGGACTTCCCCAGCTGCTTGGCTATTACCAGGGGAATTTCTCTGCTACTCTGCTCCTTTTTCAGTCGCTGCATGTTCCTCTTCCTTGAAAGTTCCAGTAACTATATCTGCTGCAACTGACCCTGTAGCTTTCTTAACCAGCACCATAGTGAAATTGACCTTATTCTTGTCACTCTCACTGTTGCCCACAGCAGCAGTGCAAAATGACCAGACTTTCGTGGACATTTAGCCAGAGCTTTTCTATGATATGCAACAGATCTTGAATTCAAATCTGTAACTCTTACTCTGGCTTTGAGTCTTTTGTATTATTCCCCTCACCTGTCCCCAGTCTATAAAATGAAACTATGACAAAACCCGTGAGCTGGATCCCTCCCTCAACTACATCTGTGCATGGAGTTGAGTCTGTTGTACATCTCCCACTGTCAGAGGGATGTGGGGAGGGTTGGGTCATCAGATGTGTCTGCAGCACCATCCCCTTGTCCATGGGGCCCTCTGAGTGTGCTTCACTGGGACACAGCGAAGGCAGTGGAAGGGTTCCCCTACCAAAGGAAAACCTGCAGGGGTTGATGCCCTGATCCCCTACATCGAAACTCCTTGTGAGCCCAAGTTGACACCTCAAAGATCACTAGTTACTCTTGAAAATGTAGGCTAATGTAATTTGGGACATACAGGGCAGCAGCCAGCAAAGGGACAAAGTGAATGTCAGCATGACTCACCTGCTGCTGTATTAACTGGGTTATGGGGGAGATTCACTTGAGACTAAGGGGCACCATGGAAGTACAGGGGCTCTGTGTAGACAGCCTTGGAGTCTGGAAGATCCCAAAAATCTGTGTTCAAACCACCTGCATGCTAACCCACGTGCGCAATCAAATGATCTGTTGGAAACTGAGAGAAAACTTTTGGGACTTTTCTTCCTCCCCACCAATCCCAGGGATCATGGCATCAACCCCTGTAGGTTTTTCTTTGATAGGGGAACCTATTCGCACCTGCCACATTTTTACCAAAACCACATTAAACTCGTGTACTTAGCTAGTTGAGGACTTATGCAAAACTTGATTATTCCTACTTGTTTGCTTAAAATGGGGATCAAGTATCTGGTTTTCTTCCTTTTATTTAAAAATAAAAGGCTCTAGTATTCTGTCATAACTGTCCAGATTCTGGGAGTGTTTAATGCCATTGCATTGATACTGTTGTGGTATTTGACCAGTAGTACCATAGGAGCTGACTCCATGGGTACTCCAGGGCTGGAGCACCCACGGGGAAAAATTAGTGGGTGCTCTGCATCCACCAGCAGCCAAACTCTCCTCCCCACCCCCACTCCACCTCACCTCCGCTCTGCCTCCGCACGTGAGCGCACCGCGTCCCCGCTCCTCTGCCTACCTCCTATCTCCAGCTGTTTGGTGGCGTAGCAAGCTGCAGGACAGAGGGGGGAGGAGCGGGAACGTGGCGCCCTCAGGGGAAGAGGCGGGGAAGAAGCGGGGCTGGGGCCGGGATTTGGGGAAGGAGTCAGAATAGGGGCAGGGAGGAGGCAGAGTTGGAGCGGGGACTTTGGGGAAGGGGTTGGAATGGGGGCGGGGCAGGGGTGGAGTCAGAACAGGGCTGGGGGCAGAGGGGCATTGAGGACTCACCGGCGCGAGCAGAAGTCGGCACCTATGAGTAGTACAGGATGCTACAGTATATTTGTATAAGGGGAAGCAGTAAAGGAAGCTGAAGAAATAGGAGGGAGAGGGTGCTGGGATAGATGGAGGAAATACTAGTCAGGGAAGGAAGCCCAGAAGGGGAGCAGGAGTGATCTTGGATGTATTGGAGACAAGAGAGGCAGTGTGAAGTGGAACTGGGTCTGAAAAGTATCTGGAAAAGAAGAGTGTTTTCTTAAGTAATGATCGCACAAGTAAAGGAGAATGTCTTTTTGGTGTAGAAGTCTGGCTTTTGTCCAGCCAACCCCTATCTGTGCGAAGCTTTCACACTCTTGACTTTCACATCAACGCTGTTAATGAAGATATGAAAATAGATGTTTCCTCCTTTCTGATCAGCCAGTTCCCCCTTTCCCTAGTTAACAAACCATTCAGATGGTTGCTGATGCTATCAAAGATGCCTCTGGCAAAAACCTCGCTGCATCCTGAAATTATACAGCAGTAGTCGAGTGACTGCAGCAGAGTGTAATGCCCTATCTTCCCTCAGAACTATGATTATTGCTCAGAAACATTTAAGAGATGAAATTTCTGGTGAGGAATAATTCCAGTAACACAGACACTGGAAACAGAATCCCAAGAAAACACCTGTCTTTCAGATAGGTGGCTAGAAGTGGGTGTACTCTGAACCAGACTTCTTCCACTTCCAAGAGAACGAGGAGTATTTGTGGCACCTCAGAGACTAACAAGTTTATTTGAGCATAAACTTTTGTGGGTTAAAGCCCGCTTCATCAGATGCATGCAGTGGAAAATACAGTAGGAAGAGATATATACACACCTGCACAGAGAACATGAAAAGATGGGGGTTGCCATACCAACTCTGAGACTAATCAACAGCCCTCCAACCTGAAGCAAATACTCACCAGCAACCACACAACAAAAACACTAACCCAGGAACCTATCCTTGCAACAAAGCCCGTTGCCAGTTCTGTCCACATGTCTATTCAAGGGACACTATCATCAGACCTAATCACGTCAGCCACACTATCAGAGGCTCGTTCACCTGCACATCTACCAATGTGATATATGCCATCATGTGCCAGCAATGCCCCTCTGCCATGTACATTGGCCAGACCGGACAGTCTCTACACAAAAGAATAAATGGACACAAATCAGACATCAAGAATTATAACATTCAAAAGCTGTCGGAGAACACTTCAGCCTCCCTGGACACTCAATTACAGACCTAAAAGTCGCAATTATTCAACAAATAAAGTTCAAAAACAGACTCCAATGAGAAACTGCAGAACTGGAATTAATTTGCAAACTGGACACCATTAAATTAGGCTTGAATAAAGACTGGGAGTGGATGAGTCATTACACAAACTAAAAACTATTTCCCCGTGGTAATTTTCCCTCTACTGTTACTCACACCTTCTTGTCAACTGTTTGAAATGGGCCATCCTGCTTATCTCTACAAAAGTTTTTTTTCTCCTGCTGATAATAGCCCACCTTAATTGATTCATCTCATTAGAGTTGGTATGGCAACCCCCATTTTTTCATGTTCTCTGTGTGTGTGTGTGTGTGTGTGTGTGTGTGTGTGTGTGTTCCTACTGTATTTTCCACTACATGCATCTGATGAAGTGGGCTTTAGCCTACGAAAGCTTATGCTCAGATACATTTGTTAGTCCCTAAGGTGCCACAAGTACTCCTTGTTCTTTTTGCTGATACAGACTAACACGACTTCCACTCTGAAACCTTCCACTGCCAAGCTGGTTGACAGATAAGAAGGATGAAGATCAACAGAAGTGAGAATGGATAGAATTAAGAAATAGAAATTCACCTATCTGGCCACAGTGGGTCCCTCTTTCTCTGTGTTGAAATGCTGTGTAGCTGAGCTGTGAAGCTTGGAGATTTAGGAATGCAGTGTCCTTTGTGTTCCAACCAGCTGTGTGCTTGTTCCTGTTTATTACTGAAAGAATAAAAATGAGAGTATGAGGGCAGCCTGCATCAGTGCTTGAGCGGAACACTGTTCCATGGGCCACGTTTTTCAAAGCACCGCACATTCTGTAACAGTGGGCATGCACATTTACATGTGCAAAATGGAGACTTTTTATAAATGCAAAGTAATGCACATTGGAAAATATAATCCCAACTATACATATAAAATGATGGGATCTAAATTTCATAGAATCATAGAATACCAGGGTTGGAAGGGACCTCAGGAGGTCTTAGCTGTTACCACTCAAGAAAGGGATCTTGGAGTCATTGTGGATAGTTCTCTGAAAACATCCACTCAATGTGCAGTGGCAGTCAAAAAAGGGAACAGAATGTTGGGCATCATTAAGAAAGGGATAGATAATAAGACAGAAAATATCATATTGCCTCTATATAAATCCATGGTACACCCATATCTTGAATACTGCGTGCAGATGTGGTCGCCCCATCTTAAAAAAGATGTACTGGAATTGGAAAAGGTTCAGAAAAGAGCAACAAAAATTATCAGGAGTATGGAACAGCTTTCGTATGAGGAGAGATTAATAAGACTGGGACTTTTCAGCTTGGAAAAGAGACAACTGCGGGGGGATATGATTGAGATCTATAAAATCATGACTGGTGTAGAGAAAATAAATAAGGAAGCATTATTTACTCCTTTTCATAATACAAGAACTAGGGGTCACCAAATGAAATTAATAGGCAGTAGGTTTAAAACAAAAGGAAGTATTTCTTCACACAACACACAGTCAACCTGTGAAACTCTTTTTGCTAGAGGATGTTGTGAAGGCCAAGACTATAACAGAGTTCAAAAAAGAACTAGATAAATTCATGGAGGACAGGTCCATCAATGGCGATTAGCCAGGATGGGCAGGGATGATGTTCTAGCCTCTGTTTGCCAGAAGCTGGGAATGGGCTACAGGGATGGATCACTTGATGGATCACCTGTTCTGTTTGTTCCCTCTGGGGCACCTGGCATTGGCCACTGTCGGAAGACCGGATACTGGGCTAGATGGAGCTTTGGTTTGACCCAGTATGACCGTTCTTATGAGACTTGCCTCTTTTTGTGTACATGCTTCCTAGGTGTGCACATGCAAAGACAGTGTTTGTGGAGTGTGCGCATCTTTGCTGCTGTTACTTGTCTCTTTGAAACTCTGGGTCTAAGTGTCTTTGGAAAAAACCTTGTGAGTTTAGTCCCTAAATGAAAGTGGTATTGGAAGCTAAAAGATGTGTTATCCTTATTGGAAGGATTTTTTCTTATTTTTTCTATTTTACACTAAAGGAGGAGGAAACCTACCCATTTAATGGCTGATAGAAAGACAGGGCACATCCACATTAATACTCATTGTGTGACTCTTTGAATTTACACTTCTTGTTCTGCCACTCCGTTTATTTAAATAATTCCATCCACAAACAATGTGTAAGGAGGCATGATCCTTCATAGCAAGAATTAGATTAGACTGTGGTTAGCCATTAGTTTTATATTCAGTTATAACACCCTGTTAAAAATGAAACAGCAGGGGGATGTGAGTCTAAAAGGCTGGCATCGGGTCATCCTGCAGTCCAGACAGGGATTTTATTTGCCGTAAGCCAGCTCTTTGGCAGAATCTTCCTCCGGGCAACAGTTTGCTCCCTATCTGCAGCCCCAACATTAAGGGGCTTGGAGTGACATGCATTTTATCATGTTCTTAAAATTCTCTGTGGTGATCAGATTCTGTTAGAACTGACTTCCTGTGGTGCATTGAGCTATGATCTTTGGGGTTTGAGTTCAGTTTTCTGTCAGTATCTGACACAGAATAGTAAAGATACCAATGATGAAATCCCAGCCCTGTGGAAGTCAATGGCAAAACTTATTTTGACTTCAGTGGGGACAGGATTGCACCACAGGACTGCGGGGGGTTGAGTGAGGAATATCAAGAAGTCCAGTAGGGTTGTCACAGGGAGGAGAAACATCTTGGGGATTGGGGCTGCAGGAGTTGATTAAATGTTGATGGATCTAGCTCACATATGTACTTGTCTGTCAAAAGTCAGTATCGTTGTGGGGGGAAGCTGCTGTTACATATGTTATCTGTGAGGGCCTCTTTCTTTCTTTTTTTAATTTGTCAGAAGGTGTGGAGAAAATAAATGGCTCTTTTTACAAAACTCTTTCAGTTAGCCTCTAAACTCAAATGATCCTCCAAGAGTTTTAACTTGTGCTATTTTAACATACTTTAATTTTTGTAGCCATTAGTGTTGATTGTTGACATGAAAATGAAGGTGTCCTTGGCATCTGAGTAGCTCAGGAGAAGTTTATGTATCACTAGAATTAATTGCTGTGCTGGCTTTGAGAATTGAAATGCTACTTTCAAAAATGTGTGGCTTTAAGTGTTCATAGAACAATAACACTAGAGCTGTGGAAAACCCAGTGATGGCTTTACTCTGTGCCTTTGGTAATAACACATGAAGAAGGTTTAGCACATTATTATTATTATTTTATTTTATTATTTTAAAACTGATTCAAAATAAATGTGCAAAATTTTGCATTAGGCTTTTTGTTTATTTTTGCTCTATTGTGGTACACAGTAGAATAACTCTGTAATCTCTAGTAAACTTGTCACTGTAGCATGTACAAATGCTTTTGCTTGAAGCTAATTAGAAATCATATCTCCTTTTTAAAATGATTTAGTATCCGGGGTTTGTTCTACAATGCAAGAGGTTCTGAATCTGTAGGCAGAATAATTCTTTAATTGTCTGGTTCCCAAGCCCAGAATTCCACTTGACTTGCGCTGCTGGGGTAGTGTGACTATTTAGTGATTTACAGATTTCTGAATAGAGCTCTATTCTGGGGTTAGCCATTATTCCAAGCTTCCCATAGCTGATTTGTAAGCAGGGATGTAGTTAGTCATTTAGAATGTGTGCATATAACCATATTTTATGGCCCTCCCCCTCTCCCACACCCACACTACATTGATACTCTCTTGGATAGTTATAATAGTTTATACAACCATATTACTGTTTCAACAGGTGCTCTACCTATTTGTTAATAAAAGGCTTGATGAAGAATAAGCAAAACTTTCTAGCTCATCCTAAATAAGAAATCAAGCTAGCTTGGTTTTTGCTACACTAAGTGCTTCCCAGCTAGAAGTGCATGATGAGGTCTCTGGTGGACTTCAGTTTTCTGCTCTTCTCTCATTCTTTTGATTAAAGGTGGTTCTGCCTGGGGAATGAGCTGTTTTGTTTTAAATGATCAGTGCTTATGATGGTGGAAATACTTTGTCAAGCAGGAAGGTCTTTCATCTTTCCCAGAAAATCTTTTAACACTGAATGAAACTCCCTCCAGAGCTGACTCCCCTCTATCGGAGAATACTCTGTTGCCCTTGGGAAATTAATAATGTAATGGGGTGATGTTTGTGGTGTATGCCTGTCTGTACTAATGGCTGAAAATGGAGACATTTGGAAAGCTAATCTAATTTAGGGGACAAGAGTGATTATATTGAAATTCTTTGTAGACTCTATTTGTTTAACAGCTCGTACACTATGTGTATTAGCCGCTCTGTACATCTCCCACCACCCTCACTGACTCAGCTACGACAGCGTAAAGCCACCAGGAAAGTGCCTCCGTTATTCTACTAGCCAAAGCCAGTTCTCTTACCTCTTGACGGCGCAGTCCTGCAGGTGGAGGGTAAAGTCCTTCTAGAGTAAGTCTCTGGGAGCTCCTTCTGACGCCAGCGAATCAAGGGGAAGCGTCGTATGATTCAGAAGGAGCAGACCGTTTCAGACTTAGTGAGGGTGGAAGAGAGAGCCCCTCTATATAGAGTCCTGCTAGCTCTGATAGTGCATTATCAGCTCACACAACAGAGGAGAGGAGATGGCAAACTTGCAATGAAAGGCAGTTTTCATTCCAGCTGAAGCCTTGGAAGGGGGGAACCACGGCTGCTGCTGCTGTTATATTTTTGAATATTTCAGTGTTTGTTCTGCTTATTAAAGTCTCTCTGAACCCCCTAGTCTTTTACACTGACTCTTTGGAGTTCTGTGATTATTTTGGAGGGGTGGAAAGGGGTATTGTGAAGGGGGGGAGTCTGGTATTAATAGACACAACAGGACGCTTGAGAATGGGATAATTCCATAATGGTGGGAGTTGGGGTGAGAGGGGCGGCTGCTATGGCAACAGCTCTGCGATTCCAAGACTTCACTTTGCTTGCAATAGAGGAGGGTCTATGGGACAGCAGAGAGGGTTTGTGAATGGGGAGGGGCTGATAATGGTTTATCAGTGCAAAGGGTTGAAGGCCCCTTATTCAGCTGAATGAGAGGGGTCTTTTTCAGGACACTTGCTGCAGGGGTCCCAGTGTCCTGCCCTGTATAATTAGTCCCCATTTGACAGTGCTGAATAAAACTGATGCCTTTATCCAGGGATGAGCACAGCTGCATGCTCTCTTATAATGGGGCGCTGTCTGCTTTTGGTGGGGACTGTGGCTCCATCTGGGAAGACAGTGGTTCCAGCCCTGGAAAGAAACTATTACAGAAGAGAGGACTTAAAAAGTGAGAAAATAATAATGATACTTTCAGCTTATGCAGGTGCTTTCCATCTGAGGATCATAGATGGTTGAGGCCACACAACACCCCTGTGCTACAGGGAAGTATTCTTAGCCCCATTTTACAGATGGGACACCTGAGGTTAAGTGACTTGCACAAAGTCCCACAGGCAATCCCAGAGAGAGCCAGGAATAGAACCCAGATCTTCTGACTCCTAGTCAGTTTGTTGCATTAGCCATGACACCACCTTTCCTTTACCGTTTTTCACTGTAGTTGATGGGCTCTTTGGGAGAATACCATTAAATCTTAACCAGGGATGTACATGTGACTGTAGTGAGGGGGAACTAAGCATGTTTTCGTCAGGTTGGACAATAGTGAGAAAACAGGCATTGATTATTCCCCCATTTGCCTGCTATGTGTTCAATTTAGCCAAACCTCCGCACCCAGCAAACAACACTAATGCTGGGAGGACAGCTGATGGGTGAACTAAACTAAAGACCACCCCATGAGAGCTTTTAAATACTGGGCACAAAACTGAGATTCAGCTCCTCATCTTTTGATTGGCTCTGTGTAAACAGGAGCTCTGACCTTTACAGCTGTTTATCTCTTATCCCTTTTGTCACAGACTTCACTCCCAGCAATGTCAGCTGCAGGCCCGATCAGGACTCGTGCTTCTGTTGCAGTTTGAAAAATATTAAGAGTTTGCACCACAGAGTACAGACTCCCTTGTTTGTCTTAAACTTAATAGGGAGCTTTTGGGTAGAAGGGCTACGATTCAAAGGCTTTCTGGTTTGTCTGGTTAGTGAGGAGTAATGGATCCAGCCATGGTGGAGGTACTTTAGCAATATGCCTTCAAGAGGAGCACTGAGAGTGAACTCCCTTCGACAGAGCAGTCAGAGGATTGTGTGCATAGATTTATGTAAACACAAACACATTTATAGATTTGTAGGGACATACTTACGTACATATGTGCACACAAGCTCTCTGCTGTGCTGATAAGACACTTATTAACTACTCTGATATGCACACCTATGAGTGTCTTATTGCTACATACAAAAGCAGATGCTTCATGCATAGTGATTTGGGCCCACATGCCGTCTCCCATTGTGTTTGTAAGCTGAGTTGCAATTACAGACAGCTAAACTGTCTACTGTTTTTACTGCAGTTGACGCCTGTAGTGAAGAGAAGAAATGCCACATAAGAAGGCTTAGGAAATACCTAACTGTATCCGAATGGGGCAGTTGGAGTTACAAGGCTACCTGATTAGTCTCTAAGGTGCCACAAGTACTCCTTTTCTTTTTGCAAATACAGACTAACACGGCTGCTACTCTGAAAGGCTACCTCAGGGTTTGGTTAGCACTAGCACCATTAGATGATGTTTAACTCCCATCCTCTAGAACAGTGGCTGCTGTCTTTGGGAGAAAGACTCTACTGATGCTGCCCTTTCTTTCCAATTCTCACCCAGGCACCTGTGCAGGCCTTGCCATAACCGGGAGAAAGCCAAGGGGCTAGGCAAGTATATCTGTCAGAAGTGCCACCTGATAATCGATGAGCAGCCTCTGATGTTCAGGAATGACTCCTACCATCCAGATCACTTCAACTGCACCCACTGTGGGTATGTTCTCCTCTCCCAGCTTCCATCAACAAACCAGGGAATGTACTATATGGACAACAGTGCAGTCTCTTTCTGGACTCTGTAATCATCAGCTACACTTTGCAGCCTTTAAGTTATCTGGCAGACAAGAAGTTCTGTATGTGAAAGATCAAAAGAGTTGGAATCAAAATGATAGAATTGTAGTTCTTCTGTTCAGCTATATAGGGTTCTCCTTCCTTCATGCATTGCTTACTGGGCACCATTGTCTACTGGGCTTGAGAACAGTTCCTGGAAATGAGCCACTCTCAAAGGTCCTGTTTACATTACAAAAATAACCTTGTTTAAACATTGTGGCCAAATGTGATTTAGCCTTGCATTTGTGGACAGAAAGACCTATTAGATAACCACCAGGGTTTGACCACAGCCATGTTTCACAAGCATAATTCAGGATGCCTGTGTTTATAGCGTAGCTGGGGGCCAAAGCATGGAAGCTGGCTTTGAAGTTCATTCTTCCACAGCTTCATCTTAGATATTCACGTCTGGAGGGAAGGTCATGTAAGTGTCAGGTTTAATCTTGAAACAGCTGTTGGCTGGGGCTTGGGTCAGTGGTGTTGCTTCAAGAACACTTGTTTGTGTTGTTTTCAGGAAGGAGCTGACTGCTGAGGCCAGGGAGCTGAAAGGGGAACTCTATTGCCTGCCCTGCCATGACAAGATGGGTATCCCAATCTGTGGAGCCTGTCGCAGGCCTATCGAAGGACGAGTGGTCAATGCTCTGGGGAAACAATGGCATGTTGAGGTGAGATCAGTGTGAAACTGCCTGTGGAATGCATACTGCCAGAGGCCTAATGCAAGTTGGAGGCTGTTATGGTGAACATTAGAAATTCCCACAATTCCTGTTTAGGCCAAATTCAGACTGTATTCACCTGAGGTGAGCTTTATCTGGGTAAGTCACATGCACTAGAGTTGTGAATGCTGCACTTCATCTTTTGCACAGTAACAATACCATTGTTTAATTTACTCTCAGGAAAATTATTTTAAAATTTCTGCATTACATTGCAAAGATTCTGGGGTCTGCAAAATAGCATTTACCACTGAAGTTCTGTACATCCTCTCTATGTCCTTACCTTCAGCTCCAAGTAACAAACTGTAACATCGCTGTGACACTTCCCGGGGTACCCAGGTTGTGAGGTACCTCACCACCACCTGCCCTTAGCATGAAGCATGCTTGAGTCTGCCTGTGGTGGATCAGCTCCCTGAAACCACCAGCCTCTGGTAGCACAAGCACTACCTTTCAGTCCTCCTTCTCACTGTACAGGTAGCCATAGGCACACACCGATTCCTGAGTCCCTGTAGTATCCAGTCCCTTATCCATGGGACACTCACAGAATTAGCAGATCTGCTTTTCCCAAAGGAACAATACACACCAGCATGTAAGATTCAACTCCGAGCCAGCACTTTGCTTAATACCACAGCACTTAGAAAACACATTCTTGTTTTCACTATAAATATATTATCAAAGAAATAGAGAATATTGGAAACAAATGGTTGTGTAAAACAAAATCATAACCTGCTTTCTAGAGACTAACCTTAATTAACAAGTTACTGTCTTGTCTAAAGAAGCTTCTCTCACCCAAAATTTTCTCTTCAGCATATTCAACCAAAACTCTTCTTCATGAAGCAGAAGCACTGTCCTTTTACTCCTTAGTGAAGGGTGCCAGGATGTCGTCTTTGCCTCCCAAATATAGTAGAGCAAACCTTTGATGTATATCTCTAGATAGGGTTCCTTCCCCCCATCTCCCCTAAGCACCACTGCTTTTCTCTTCCTGTTAGACTTTCTCCAAATTCTGCACAATCCTTCATTGCATTTAGTTTTGAGTGGCGATAAGTGACCAGTAGTGAATGAGACAATATTCAATTTAGATGTAAACAAAGAGATGAATAAACATCTTTTATCTGACAGAAAACTTGTTTTTCACCTTTGATGGTGTCCAGCTCTCCCACAGAGACTTTAAGAACATATTTTGTGTGTGTGTGTTTTTAACTCCTTACATAGTATCTGTACATACATTTCACAACAATATTGATAACCAGTGGGGCACCAGCTATCATTTGAGACCTCACGAGACATTCTTTGAACCAGAATGTACATACCAAAATCAGGAGATTCCTGTAACTCCTCTGCATCCCTTTGCCAGTTGGCATTAAGAGGTTCTTGAGTCACACATCTCACCTTCCAAATCTTGCAAGCAATTTTTTTTGTACAGTGCAGCTCAACAGATGATAATAGTGGTAGAATCTGTTGTGTAGCCAGAGTGCAGGTGTGTCTTCTAACCCTGATGTGTCGTTGTTCCTTCGACTGTCATTTACATTGTCATAGCGTCCCACTATCACCATCCCACAAGGTTCTTTCAGGGTTTTCTTGTCTGTGTTTGTATAAAGATCTGAAACTCTTGTGCAAACCACTGGCTTATTTCCGGGGCCTCATCCGGGCATGTCTTCTAGCTGTGGAGGCCCTTCCACCGACACTGAATGCCTTTTTACTTTTGCAGCATTTTGTTTGTGCCAAATGTGAGAAGCCATTTCTGGGGCATCGCCACTATGAGAAAAAAGGACTGGCTTACTGCGAGACTCACTACAACCAGGTAAGCACTGCTGTCCTACACCCGTTCAGCAGGCACCTCTCTCGGCTGAGGGGCTGAGGAGAAAGAATGTCCCCTAGAGAAATTTGGGAAATAAGCACAGCATTTTCCCCATGCACCATATAACCAGAAATGCATTGTTATCTGGAGTGAGTTGTTAAGAAATATCAATAACCTCTGGTGGTGGGGAATCTAATTGAAAAAGGAAAAATGTTTTCTGTGGAAGATGTGTTGACATATAATTCTAGGAAAGTGGCAGTGATTAGAGAATGAAAATGTAATGGGGACAGGGATCTTCCCTGTTGAAAGAAAAAATTGCTGTCCCTGGATTGCCCTTAAAACTTCTGAGACACAAGGTGCATGAGGTGATATCTTCTATTGGACCAACTTCTGTTGGTGAGACAAGCTTTCGAGCGCTACAGAGCTTTCATCGACAGCAGCTGGTCCAATACAAGGTATTACCTCACAAACCTTGTGTCTTGTATCCTGGGAGCAACACAGCTATAACAACACAGCAAACAAATTGAAATTTCTGTAATTATACCAAATAAAATTAGTGTTAACCAGTCAGATGGCTGCTTGGCTAACCTTTTGTTAAGAATCGAAAACATTCTGTAACCCATGTGAAGCCAGCCTATTTGTAATTGTTTAAAATAAATGCCATGGCATCTAGTTGGCTAAAGCACAGAAAAGATCTGTCCTGTAAGCTGACACAAAGGTAACATTATCATAAAGATACAATGAGCAGCCATGACTCTACACCAATTTCCATCAGACAAAATACTGCATTTCCCTTGTAGAGTTGTTAAAGGCTAAATATCAATTGCTTTTAAAATAGCACTCTTTGCTCGATGTTTATGGCCTATGATCAGGAGATATTTATCTTTGATCAGTGTTGTGATCTATTGACATTGTCTCCCAAATTCCCAAGCATACAGGCTCAGAGATCATGTTATAATGTACCAAGAATATGAGGCATCAACAAAAAAACTTCTAAGATTTGAGGATACAAGTTCTGAATGACCATAGACCAATGGGCAAGTGTATGAGAAGCTATTCAGGAGATGTAAATGAATTTTAGGGTGCTGCTGCATCCATCAGGAGTTTGATGTTTGCACCAGCTGTCTAATTTGGGGAGCATGGGCAGACTCCTTCATAGTCAGTAAAATAAGTTCCCATTTTATTCCTTCTGCATGCAGCTCTTCGGAGATGTCTGCTACAACTGCAGCCACGTGATCGAGGGGGACGGTAAGATTTGTTCTCTCCTTATTTTGGGTCACTCTCCCATTCTGTTTCTCAGTGCAGCTGCTGCAGTCCTGCAGTTGCAAGGTTCCAATGTTTCTTTTTACATCTTGGCTCACTGAATTGGGACAGGACTCTGAGACTAGATAATCTGGTTGTTTTCTCTTATTTTGCGCAGTGGTATCAGCTCTCAACAAGGCTTGGTGTGTGAACTGCTTCTCCTGCTCCACCTGCAACATCAAGCTCACACTGAAGTAAGTAGACACTTGCAGACCTAGGATAACTCTTTCATCAGCCTGGGGGAATGGTGCTGGCACCCTGCAGCTGTAGAGTAGCCTCCTCTCCTGCAGTACGTACAGCTTTCCCCTAGAAAGGTAACTGAGCCCATTTTCAAAGAGTTGTGTGCTAAATGCCCCAAATAGTAAGTGGCACAGGGACAATGAATACAAACTAACTTTAAATGCCCCTTTCCTAGTTTCAGGGCCTCTGATATCACCCCAGCTCTGCTTTGATGGCCCAACATGCCTCAGTTATCAAGGAACTGACCCTTAGGGCTCAAGGAAATGGTGTTTTCATTATAGAATGTGGGTTTTGGAAAGTGTTTTTAAATTCTTTATTCTTTTATACTGATTAAAAACGCTTAGCGAAGTCTCACTCCATAATAAAATGACACTGCTCTGAGCCCCCAGTTCCATGCTCCAACTGGGCTGTTTGGTAACTGACATACAGCATTGGACATCCCAGGGCTGTCGCACCAGCCAGCATGATTCCAGAGGTACCCACTCAGCATAGTGTTTAATGTTCGAGGCATTAAAAGCATACTACATATAGGGCATGCTTTAAGATAATATTATAGGTCACTTGTAAGAACTGGGACTTAGGAAACACAGTGGCAAAGTTAGTTCAAGCATCTAGAAAATTAGTTTGTCTGTGCTTATCTCAGAGACAGCCTTCCCTTCTTTTCCCTTCCCTGGATTAATGGAGGGTGGGCACATTCCTGGGAGTGGGCCACCTTGCAGTGAACTCCCCTTGCTGCTGCTTAAAGGAGCAACATTAACCACAGTAAACTTGGTGGAAGCTGAATGGCAGGAAGTCTGGGAATATGAGGCTATTGGGGGATAAGGAATGGCAAGTCTCAGACTGAGTTGGTTCTAGACTAATTGTGACTCGAGTGTCTGGGACACTGACTCTGCTAGTGAAATTGCACTTCTTGATTTTTGCCAATCAAATGAATGCAGTTGCCTGATTTTGCTGCAGTCACCATTTGTGATAGCTAGATCGCTGTCTGATTGTGACCCACTGAAGTTCATGGCTGCTTGAGTCCTTATCTGCCTTGTGAGAGACACTTGTGCAAGTGAGTGGGGTAGTAAAGGAGCCAAATAACACAGCAGGGCACAGATTATCCAACAGATTATCCAACAAGTTCTTGGAATGTTTTGGAGAAAGAGAAAGCTACTGGGGGGAGGCTGTTCTAAATTTGATTTTGACAAATAGGGAAGAACTGGTTGAGAATTTGAAAGATAATAAGGTGATAAATAACAGTCAGCATGGATTTGTCAAGAATAAACCTGATAGCTTTCTTTGACAGTGTAACAAGCCTTATGAATAGGGGGGAAGCAGTAGATGTGGTATATCTTGACTTTAGTAAGGCTTTTGATACTGTCTCACATGACCTTCTCATAAACAAACTAGGGAAATGCAACCTAGATGGAGCTACTATAAGGTGGGTGCATAACTGGTTGGAAAATCGTTCCCAGAGAGTGGTTATCAGTGGTTCACAGTCATGCTGGAAGGGCATAATGAGTGGGGTCCCACAGTGATTGGTTCAGGGTCCAGTTCTGTTCAATATCTTCATCAATGATTTAGATAATGGCATAGAGAGTACACTCATAAAGTTTGCGGATGATATCAAGCTGGGAGGGGTTGCAAGTGCTTTGGAGGATAGGATTAAAATTCAAAATGATCTGGACAAACTGGAGAAATGGTCTGAAGTAAATAGGATGAAATTCAATAAGGACAAATGCAAACTACTCCACTTAGGAAGGGACAATCACTTGCACACATACAAAATGGGAAATGACTGCCTAGGAAGGAGTACTGCGGAAAGGGATCTGGGGGTCATAGCGGATCACAAGTTAAATATGAGTCAACATTATAACACTGTTGCAAAAAAAAGCGAACATCCTTCTGGGATGTATTAGCAGGAGTAATGGAAGCAAGACACAAGAAGTAATTCTTCCGCTCTACTCCGCGCTGATTAGGCCTCAACTGGAGTATTGTGCCCAGTTCTGGGTGCCACATTTCAGGAAAGATGTGGGCAAATTGGAGAAAGTCCAGAGAAGAGCAACAAAAATGATTAAAGGTCCAGAAAACATGACCTATGAGGGAAGATTGAAAAAATTGGGTTTGTTTAGTCTGAAGAAGAGAAGACTGAGGGGGGACATGATGACAGTTTTCAAGTACATAAAAGGTTGTTACAAGGAGGAGGGAGAAAAATGGTTCTTAACTTCTGAGGATAGGATAAGAAGCAATGGGCTTAAATTGCAGCAAGGGCGGTTTAGGTTGGACATTAGGAAAAAATTCCTAACTGTCAGAGTGGTTAAGCACTGGAATAAATTGCCTAGGGAGGTTGTGGAATCTCCATCATTGGGGATTTTTAAGAGCAGGTTGGACAAACACCTGTCAGGGATGGTCTAGATAATACTTAGTCCTGCCTTGAGTGCAGGGGACTGGACTATATGACCTCTCGAGATCCCTTCTAGTTCTTTGATTCTATGATTTCTATGAAGTAGCAAGCATAGGAAAGCCATTGAGCTGCAACAGAAGAAAAGCACTGTGGATTGATGTACAGGGAAAATTAATGTGCTTCCACCCTGGTACTAGCTAGTAAGGGGCATTCATAGCAGGCTGAGGTGCACTTGGCAGCACAGGGGGGAGGAGTGTGAAGAATCAAAATGTTTTCCTGTTGCCAATGCAAAGCTGCTGCCCCCAAGTTTTGGAAAGCAGCCACGCAGAAGTGTTGCTAAGAGCCAATCACAAAGTGTTCCATGGACATTTCATTATTGGTAAACATGTGGACCTGATCTCCAGTCATCAGTCCATATGTATCTGTGTTCACACAGCTGGGCACCTAACTTGGTATGAACACTGCCACACGTGTGCATTAAATTCTGATATGTGAACATAGTGGCAAGATTGGCATCTGTGTGTTGAAATGAGGGGTTTTATACGTTCAGTAGAAAACACACACACTCACTCTCTCTCTCTCTCTCTCTCTTGATTACTGAATATTAAGCCATGAATGTAGTTTTGCAAGTGCTGTTTTTAATAGCTCAGTGTTTCTTTGAAAGGAACAAGTTTGTGGAGTTTGACATGAAGCCTGTGTGCAAGAAATGCTATGAGAAATTCCCTCTGGAGCTGAAGAAACGTCTGAAAAAGCTGTCTGAGCTGGCCTCCAAGAAATCGCATCCCAAAGCTGTGGATTTAAACTCTGCTTAAACGGGTCTGTCATTCTGCTGACTGCACTCTTATCCTCACAGACTGCAACTTGCAGCAGCTACTAATCACAAAGGGAGCTGTTAAGAATGTCTGAAACAAACCACAGACAAATAGTACCTCCTCCAGCTTTTGTCACTGCAGCTTTCACCCTGAATGTCGCTTTACTCAGGCAGTTGCAAATTAACATTGACTGCATGGGGAGTTTGGCCTCTGCTGAGGGGGTGGGGCAGAGCAATGGGTATGGTAGTTAACTGGCATTATTCTGCCATTGATCAGATGTACACCATTGTTTTTCTGTCCTTCATCGTTTCTACATGGAGCTGAAGTTCTCTCTTCTGTAGCCTGAGGAATCTGGAAAGAACAGTAGTTTAAATATCAGATGGTGAAACGTGCAGATTGTTCAACACCAGTTATAAGTATCAAGGATTCCTTAAATGCCTTGTACACAGAGCTTTTCACCTATAGGACATTGTTCTGAATGTGGCTCAAAATTACCACAATCTGATAAGTGTTTGGTATGTCCAAAATGAGCTGGTCTGTGTCTAGATTCCCGGTGAACAAATATCCACATCACAAAACTGCCGCAGCAATCGCCCTTCTTGACGCCCTTGTTGCCATTTTCTCTAGGCAAGGGAAGGAGTGAATGGGCACAGAATCTATGCTACCTACTCACCTCACTCTATGCCAGAGTGGGAGTATAGTGTCTGGGCAGTGCACAGAAGTTTCACTCTCTGAGGCTGTCAGTTTGATACTTCTCAAAAGTATTCAATTCCCTTACAATTGAAGGGGGATATGTAGTGCGAGGGTGAAGGCAGGGGATGCCAGGAACTAATATTCAATGTTTACTTGCCAGTTCTCCATTAGATCACTGATTCCCAGGGCTTGAAATTGCCCAGTGTGACATTATACCCTACCCACTGACACACCTGCCATTACCCTCTACAGTACCTGCAATATGACTGGAGGTGTGGTTACTGTTTGGCATAACAAAACCCAGTTGGCAGATCTGGTAACTGTTAAAAACTTCAGTCTGAGCCAAGCCTTTTCCCTTTGTTTGGATGGAAAGACTACCTTCTCAGCTCAGTTTCTGTGACTCTCAGTGTATGTCTACACTGCAATTAGAAACCCATGGCTGGCCTGTACCAGCTGACTTGGGTTAATGGGGCCTGGGCTTTGGGGCTGTTTAATTACAGTGTAGACTTCTGGGGTTCGGCTGGAGCCTGGGCTCTAGGACCGTTCGAGTGAACCAAAGGAGCCTTCAGACTCACATCTGGGAATCCTGTAGTAAGACGCTAGCTGTGTCCACGGTACCATTTTGCACCTTTGCTATTACTGATGCAACTTCTTTGGTGGTAGCACCAGTGGGTGTTATTATGTAGACAGGGCACTAAACAGCTTCTGGTGTTTTAACCTCCTTGGGCATGTCTTCACTGCAGCATTAACTTGGGTGATTGATGCCCAGCTTAGCCTAGCTCAGGTATAAGAGGCCACACTGCAGAGCCCTACCCAAGTTACTATTAACTCAGTGGTGCTGCAGTCACCTGTCTGAGATGTTAGGATTTCCGGAGGCACATGATACCCCATGGTTCCTAGCACTGCAGTAAGCTGAACCACTCTCTGATTCTTTCCCAGTGTATAATGGGAGAACTTGTCTGTCCTGGGTGCAGGAGGGGAATTGTGGGAAAGCATTGGAGGACTGTCAACACTTGAGTGATTTAGCCCGTCCCCTTGCTGCAGAGTAGATAGGTTACCAGCTCAATAAGCTTTAGGCTATACCCACAGCTGGGCCAATGAGCCCGGGTGTAAAGCAACACCACACAGATCCCCTGTTGTCTAATGCTGCTTAGAGCAAACTCACACAACCTAGTGGCTAAAATGCTGGTGGCTGCTCTACACTAGAGCACTTGCTGTTGCTGCCACGAGTGAAGCTGTACCAGAGATAGCAATGGTGAGAAATGTTAGGGGAAAAGGCTAGTGCAGAAAGGACTCCCTGTGCAAGACTCCTGGTTAGTTAGCTGCTTTCCTAATACCAACTGCCTTTGGCTGCTTTACTTTCTGCTGTAGTAAGCTATCATAACTATTTTAACACCTTCTGTGCACCGCTTCCGCTATAGCACTTAAGAAGGGATGGACTCTCTGATCTAATGAGAGAGCTTGTCTGTCTTCCACCGTGACTATCAATCTGCACAATAACCTAGACAGTATTATTTTTGTCACAGTTTAATAACACTTGAGGACAGCTCTTGTTCTTCTGTAGCCCTTGGCCTATCCTTCAGGGAGGGGCACAAGGAACTGCTCAACTGAAGGCAATCTTAAGTGGCCACTGCTGGGACCAGTCCACTATGTCGCTTATTCTCTCTAGAGTTTGGTTGAAGAACTAAAGCACAGGCACCTCAGGCCCATGAGCAGTCACAATTCATTATGCTGATTCTTCCTAGCCTGGAGCATGCAGCTCCTTTCCCCATGCCCTTGGTCACAGGAAGGAGCCCAGTGCTGAATCTGGGCAGCTGGGTATTTTCAGCTGATTCACCAGTCCTAGTTCAAAAGAATTTCCGGGGAAGATGGCATTATATGTTCTTGTGAATATGCAAAAATTGAGTCCTTCATGGACAGTAGTTGTCTTCCAGACCAGCTCAAATCTTGTCAGCTATGTTTCCTGCAGAGGCCACTCTTGAGTTTAGCAATGGAAAATGCAAATACATGGTTAAACATGTGCATGTAAAGACGAATGTGAATATCTTTGTACTATGAGAAGAGATACAGTGAGGACTCTTATTTCCTAATATTTGAAATTCAGTAGATTAGGCCAGGGCTTGCTCGTACTTTTACTTAAAGGAAAAGACACCCATCGACCCTGAGCTTTATAATATATGGATAATCAAATGTCTTAAAGTGTCTCTTTCAAACTGTTAATCTGACACATCTTTCACTAGAGTTCTGCTTTGTAGAGCACATGGTTGTCTACAGAGTTACGATATCAGATTTGAGAGACTGAGCAATCAAGAGAGTTCTGGGAAATAACTACACAACAGCTTGGAAATATTCATCTTCCCCCAGATTCCACCTTTGGAAAAGTAAATGGCATAGGATGTAAAGTAGATGTGATAGGATCAGTGGACTTCTGTAGGGTAGAGTCTTTTGGTATAATGGATTTGCTAATACCTGTGTGTTCTTCATAATGCTGGAGTCAGGAGAGACTCTCCTTCATAGAAAGCTATGTTAAGACTAAGATATGTGCGTTTTCCTTTGCTCTAAATTCAGAAAGTCAAATTCATTCTTGCTGTCACTCCATTATCCTCAGTGCATATCAGTTATATCAATGATGAATTTGGTTCAAAAGACTAACCTTGTATTACTTACCGAAAGCTGCTGTCCATTGTATACTTTCACAGTTTTAAACCTATATTTATATACATATTTAAAATAAATCACTTATGCTCACTGACTACACTTGAAGACGGAAATGCTTTTAGCAACTGCGATATGTGCAGCTTACTCCTATTCAAGGGGAATATTAATCACTTCCCTAATATCTTTCCTTATTACAAAACAAACTGCTATATATTTTCTCTAGGATTTGGGTCCTGGTGCTTACCCTCACAGTGATCCACACTGCATTAGCAAAAATTGTTTAACCTTCCATGCTCGGAGTTTCCAATGCCAAATGTTTTGTATTGGATGATGTGGACTGCTGGGACTGAAGAGGTTAAGTGTCCATTTGAAACGTATATCAGAGGAGGCATTGGTTCGCAGATAAATCTGTGACTAAAGCAGTTGTTGTAAGAGGTGTTCAGTTCTTAGTTTGTAAAGCACTCTTAGTGCTAAGGATTCTATAGAATGAATGAAGAAATGTATTAATACTAAAGGGATAAGCCCACTCCCTATTACATGGCATGTATTCTGCAGACTGCGGATTTCTTGTTTTGTACTTTTGTACTTCTGAGTTTGTGATATCTAACCAAAATCTGTGACTGCTGGACTAAAATATTATAATCTGCACCTGTTATGTATGTTCTTGTAATAAAGTTAACTGCAATACATTTAAAATAGTCACACTAAAGATTAAAATATAAAAACTGTTGTATATGTGTACTGTACAGTAAAACCTGAGTCCTTTGGATCTACACCTCTGATGTGATGCAGGGTGAATCACTCAGTAACTCCAAGGATCGGACACATTCCTATTTCAGAATTGTGATGATATTATAAACCCCACATTGGCAAGGACAGTTAGCCTGTTCTGTGGCACCTGAAGGGGAGACAGGTAATTAAGGATTAGACCAGGCGGGGGAGAACCAGGCTGGGTGGTTCCTATAAAGAACGGAGTGCAGAGCAATAGGGGGAGGAGATCCAGAAGGGAGGAGTTTGGAACTTCCTCTCTGGGAAAGGAACTACAGAGGGACCTGCAGGAGGTATCTAGCCCGGGATTGACCCTGAAGGGAGAGGGCAGTTGGAGAGAAGAAGACTCCTACAGCAGGTCTGGGAGCAGAGAGAGACTCCAGGGAAAAAGCCCTGAGAGTTAACCGCTCAGGAGAAGCTGGGCCTCCAGGGAGAAAGCCCTGGGAGGCCTTGCTCAGTAATTGAGTGAAGAACTCTGCAGAGCCTAGGAGATGAGCGAAGAATCTGCAGAAGATTGAGCTCAGGATTTTCATTCCTGTATGTTTTGAGTTGGGACGTTGTTACGAAGAAGGGATGGGACTCTTGTGTGACCTGGCTGGAGGACTAAGTCACCACACAGAGCACCAAAGTCTGGAGGAGGAAGGTGAGGTGGAGGGGCTGCAGTGCTGGGTCTTGCCATGAGGAGGCGCTCCAGGCGGGTGAGTCTATGACAAGAATGTTTTGCTGAAACATTTTCCATCAGTGCTGGTTAAAGGGTGATGTATTCATCAATGCTGTAGTGTGTGGAGGCATTGCTGTTGTGTCTGACACATGCCATGTAGCTAGGTTGGACTCTAGATGTCAGTGGTGAATGGTATGCTGTAGTAATGCAGAGGTAGTATAAGTTATTGGAGAGGTTTTCAGATTATACTGAGGTTGGGAGAGCACTCACCAGACTTGTGGAAGAAAGAAACCACATCGTCATCACTGATCTGCAACAGTTTATTTATCTGAAACAGAATAGTTTGGCTGCAAAGATTTCAGTACGGAGTCAATGTATAAAACATTTCTCAGATACTATATCTAATTAAATTGAATTCAAAAGTATGATGCCAGCATTAACACCTTGACATTGGTAGTCTCAAAGCATCCATTGCTGGCAATGGACATTGCATTGGAAATATCTGACTGGTCACAAAAAGATCAACTATTCTGAAAAGTGTGGCACTCATTTAGATGCATAGAGATATTGAGACCCTATTCTCCCTGCAGTGCATGTACAATCCTTCCATTAATGGCTGTGTTGCACGCACACGTCCAGGGGACAACGAAGCCCATTGTCCATACATTGGCAAACTAGAACGAGAGATTCAACAGCACGGCTTTTCCAGCACCGTTAAACCATGCCTCAAGGAACTTGGTGTAAATGCACTAAAAGCACCACATGCTACTGTGGTCACAGGAGGGCTCTTCTGATTTGGGAAGGTCAAGTATTTGCTCTTCTAGTACTAGAAAGTAGTATAGGGGCAAGGTTACCTCCCAGGCTTTTTGAACTCTGAGCAATTCTTATTGTGAGAGAGTTCTCTCTTGCTGACAGGAGTTGTGGCTATGGAGGAGCATGTGATGAACAAACTCTGAAACAGGCTTTGCCATTCAAACTGTCTGCCAAACAGGAAGTCGGAGAAAGATCAAGAAAAATGAAAACCAATAAAATGAACCAACTGGCATTCTGTCTCCTGAAAGAATGTCTACATAACTCCATGCTAGGAGCACATCTATAGAGCAGGAAAATGACACTTTCAAAAGAGGTCTGTTATAGAATCAATCCTGTGTAACCCTGACTCACATTGAGTAGTATTTATAGATGGAGCTATGTCAGTATAAGGGTGCAGAATCAGTCCTTAATAACAGCCCGAATCAGTGTGTGTTCATGCATAGTGGGGAGCACTCTGCTGTTTCCTTATGAGAAAGGAAGCCTGGGGGAGACTCAGGTGCAGCTACCAAAGGGGACACAAAAGGAAGTGAACTAGCTCACAACTTCTCTAAGGCAACAAGACAGCAGACAACAACCATGTTATAGCAGAAACGGTTCTTCCCTTCTGCAAAGCCCAGTATACCTTACCAGCCTGAACTGTCCAGGACGATGCAGTTTCTCCCATAATTGCAGAATAGGGTGGCTATTATTGGGACTGGCAGCAAGTATTCTAATGCTAGAAGACTGAAGAAAAGCAGCACCTCCCTTTTTGAAGAATTTCTCTCTGTGTTCCTACCACTGAACGCTTTGCTGAAATGTTGTGGCTTTTCCTCCACTCTTGGAACCTCTCCGTTGTGTTGAAAAAGTAACATTGTCTCTCTCTTTGCCAGAGACTCAGGTAGCTTATGCAGTTGGTGGAAGTATACTGAATGATGTGCCCTTACGTTGCCAGAAGGAAGGAATTGGAGGGGCAGGTCCCTGTCAGAATGGAGGACACCATAGTAGATCCGAAGAGGTTTTCAGACTGCTTTTTCATGTATTAATTGAGGGCCGTGCCCAGGTTGAAATCCAGGAAAATGCTGTGATATTTATAAACCATATTGAATTTGTCCATTGGGTCTAGGTGAGGAGAGCTTAAAATGTGTCCTCATTCGTGCTTCCCCTGTAGCGGTACTTCACCAGTGTGGCTTACTGAAGAATGGGTACGATCAGAGGATTAATTGGCAGGACCAGTGTTAAAATGGGTTTTGCTCTGGGATATGAAATGGAGGCTGTTTGGCACAGGTATGAATCGCAGGCTTCTACCCTCATGCAGGGAGGCGGGGATTCCTCTGCTTGTTCACAGCATTCATTAGCAGCTGTACATAGGATGTCAACAGGTCATCCATTTTATAACCCTGCAGGAGAGAGAAACTTTAACCTAGTCTCTTGAAAAGGACTCTAGAGGGTGCCAGCTGGCATCGAGAGTTATTCCCCAAGCTGTGTGCCCTCTGTACCTCCTCTCCCAGTGCCTAACATTGTTCAGATCATTCTTTTCCATGGCTCCTGCTGGTGTGTCCTCAGGTACCCCAGCAGCACTATTGAAAGCAGTGCTGCCTACAGTACAGGAAGCCATTTGGTCCCTGGTCTAGTGATCAAACAGGGTCGGTCTGTAGTGGTTCAGCAAACCAATGTTTTACACTGTGGGCTGCCATCTTGTGTTTCAGAATCTCAGCTTTCATATACAAGTCACTAGTCCTTATGTTTGCAAAGGTAACCTTAACAATATGAGCCCTTAGGAAGGCACGTCTGCCTTGGTTTATGAGTCTTGCAGACAGCCTGAAACAAGACTTCTGGGAGAAATGAGACTGCCCCACTCATTTAAGTCAAGGGTTCTCAAACTGGGGGTTGGGACCCCTCAGGAGGTCACGAGGTTATTACATGGGGGGGTTGCAAGCTATCAACCTCCACCCCAAACCTTGCTTTGCCTCCAGCATTTATAATGGTGTTAAATATATTAAAAAGTGTGTTTAATGTATAAGGGTGGGGGGTTGCACTCAGAGGCTTGCTACGTGAAAGGGGTCACCAGTACAAGAGTTTGAGAGCCACTGATTTTAAGTGGCTCATTGACTCTGAAATCTAATGACAAGATCTCAGCACTGCTAACCATTTTGCTGCTGATCAAAGCATGCCAGAAAAGGAAGATCATATTTAGAATCCCATGAAATTCTTTTTATTTCTAATTCTTTTTATAAATCACTTTTCAGGATTTTTGTTACGACATTTTCACCAGGAGGCCCTGGGGAGGGGTCACAATACCACTCACTCAAATTTGTCCCAGCTGCCCTCCCCGGTCCCAGTGGAGGCTTGACTAGGCCAAACCTGAGCAGCACTGCAACTCTGTGCATCTTGGCCCAGCCCCCGGGACAGGAGCCGCCATTGCAGGAGGAGGGGTTTTCATTTTATTTTATATTTGTGAAAAGCAAGGGGCTGTAATTGTATTACAGAGCGCTAGGTGAGTGGAGCTTCAGGGAGGGGAAGCTTGGTTTGCCGGCAGAGCGGGGACAAGTACTACTTTTTTCCCTTCACTTTGGTTTCAACCCATCACTCGCTCTTCCACTGCAGCTGGTGCCACAGAGCAGCAATCTGCTTCTGACCTGTGAGACAGCTGGTCAGTAAAGCTGGAAGAACAATTCCTGTGGGAAGAGAGCTCTTGTCGCCTCCATCAATCCTAAAGCCAGTCATGGCAGGAAGCAGTGTGCTTGTGACAGAGTGCTAGGTATAAAGGCCTGAGTCAGCGCTCTTCACAGCAGCCCCAATCAGGCAAAGTAGATTGGAGCTGACTATGCAAGGCTGTGGCTAATTTGTGGGCAGGGCAGGGAAGAAAGGCCAATTAAGCCATTAGCCAAGAGCCCACAAATGGGCACAGGAAGGAAGAGCACCGGGGGGGAAGCAGGCGGTGAGAGAGCGAGAGCTAGCTCTCCTCTGCTTGGGAAAGGTCTTGGGTATCCTGTGAAGATGGTGGGATGCAACTGTAAATGAACTGCCCAGGGTGTTGAACCAGCAAAAGGTCTCTGTAATTTGTGGACTAAGAGACAGAACAAAGTTGGCCCTGTTATAGTGTATCCTTTATCTGGCTGTTTTCATGTACATCAGCATCCTTACACCAGGTATCTGTGATGCTTATAGACATAAGAAGAAAGGGAAAACTGGGGAGGGGAACATGGAAGGGACAGTGAGGCTCCTCACCAGAGATGTCTCGCACAGAATCCGACTTCCCCGCACCAGGTTCCCAATTGTCATGTGGAAGTATGTGCTCCCACTGCTCCAGTTGGAGATTTTATTAAAGGGGTAAACTGTTAAGATGTCCTGCAGGTAGAAAGAGACATAAATAACCAAACTGCAACAGTTTGGAAGGGAAACAGATTGTGCCGGGTTAGAAAAAGCGCTCCAGTAAGGCAAGTGTATCCTTTCATCTCCTAGTGCCTTCTGTTAGGGACTGTCACACAGCTGTTGAATTCTGCTCATGCCCCAAACAGCAGCACAGCATAACTCTCCCTACCTGCACAGAGCAGCTCAGCCCTGAGGTTTTGGGTTTCTGGAAGGCAGTTGTTCACTGTTAGCCTTTCCCATGCCATGCTGCTGCTTACGTTAGTAGCCATTAAGCCATTGGACATACCAGTGGCTTTATTTTTTGTAAAAGCAACATGATGACATACCCTATAAATTCTTATTGTGAATGTTTACATTGCAGCTGGTCCAGGTCAGCTGAATTGGGCTCAGGCTGCGGGGCTATAAAGTTGCGGTGAAGATGTTTGGGTTTGGGCTGCAGCCCAGGCTCTGGGACCCTTCTCCTACATGGGGGTCTCTGAGCCTTTGCTCCAGCCCAAGCATCTACAATGCAATTTTATAGCCCTGCATCCCAAATCACCTGCGCGGGGCCAGCCACAGGTCTTCTGTTGCAGTGTAGACATGGCCCTGTTCTGCAGGCTTGACAGAACTAACTACACTGACAGGCTTACAGCCTGATTACCTGTCTCTTTCCATCCTAGATATTTGCTGTTCTGTAGACAACTCAGCTTTCCTGCCACTAATTCCCTAAAGCTGGTTCCCTACCATCTGCTCCATCCACGTGGCCGAACTCCTTCAGTTGGGGATTGCTCCTTCCTCATTACATATCCTTCTTGCCACCACTCCCCTTTACAGCTGCCATGAGGCCTTTCCTTTCCCGGGCAGAGATTGCTTGTAGCAATTGCCCGAATTATTTTGGAACAGCACCTCTAATCCCAAGCGGTGATTTTGGGCACCACCCATCCTTCAGTTTCCCAGAGCAAATGGATAGGGGCTCTGTTTGTCTCCTCCTAAGATCCAGGTAGAAAGTCCTATCCCTTGTTCCTTAATGGGCCCAGCCAGTGAGGGGATCCCTCGTCAGAGCTGTCAAGGTGAGGTGGCCTGCATTTCCCAGAGAGCCAGACTGCAGCATCCCCCAGGCACTGGAGAAGTGACTCTTACCTTGGTCTTGGGGTGTATTAGCGAGACTCCTTGCTTGTTGACTGCAATCAGTATGATGTCTGGGAAATTTGGCTCGGAGGTTTGCTGGTGATCAGGAACAAAATAAGAGTGTGTTTGTGGAGACGTGAATGACGATTCCTATTAATCGCAGAGAGACATTCAACTTTCCCCACTGTTGTTTACTATCTCTATCAAATTAACACGGAGGCAACAAGCTCGGAAAGTGCCATGTAACCGTTGCCAAGAGTGACTGTTCTAAGACCATACTGAAGACTCGCACAATGGCTGTTTAAAGGCAGATCTCATTTGCTAGCTCTGGGCTATCAGGCAGTAGTTCTCTCACTTTGGTTTGTGGCACACCCTTCCTGGCACTGCACAAACCAAGATGAGTTGAGAGCCAAGCTGGGGGGATGATGGGACGTTGGAGGGGGGCTGCGGTGTGAAAAGGTTAGTAGTGTGCACTGCTGCTGGGGAGGAAAGGAATAGATGGCATCTGGCTGCATTAGGTTGAGGGCAGCAGGACCCAGAACACTGCATTCAGGTTAGGGAGGCACCTACAAAGGGGCTCCAAAGAATATATAATGCAGCAGCCAACCCTGGTCACTGAACACGCTCCTCTCTGCACTGGTTCCTACCAAACACAAGAGTTCAGTTCAAGCACCCCCATGGGGAGTGGCCCTGGATACCTGAGGGGGCACTTCTCCCTGTGCCACCATGGCCCCCTATGACAATTATCTTTCACTGGACAAGGAGAGTGGTGAACAGGACAGAGGAGTCTCATGAGCCAGAGCTTCCCCAGGAGCTGGAACTAGACCACTGACTTGCTCCCACAAGAGGGCAGGGACCACGAACCTCGCCACGTGGAAGGAAATGAGTTTTGCTTTCCCTCACTAATGTGTTCTCACAGTCTCTTCCCCCTCTCTCGCAGGAGGGGTAGGGGCTGGAATAGCTTCCCATTTGGCAGATGATAGCACCCCACCTGGTGCTCCCCTGGCAGAACCATTAGTGCACGCGGAATGAGAAGCCGCCTAGACACACCTTCACTTCGAAGAAGGCTGACCCAAACGTGGGCCACCGGTGGATCAGCTTCAAGAAGGCAACCTTGGCCTCGTCCACCGTTTTGCCCTCATGTTTGCTGTAGGCGCCAAGGATATTCTGTATAGAAAAGGGACACGTACACCCCAGTGAGTGAGAGAGTGGAGACAGGCTTTCCCCCACCCAGGGTTTGTCCTGCAGACATGCACTCACCCATCACACTGCAGGATCAGTCACTTGGCCACATCACCCCAAGGCAGCAAGGGGCACCTATGCCTGCAGGAAGAGGGAGCCCTGGGGTCTCCTGCAGCTGCTATAAGGAAGGAAGGTGGAAATCTCCGAGCAGCTCCTCTTACACAGGTTCCTGCCCTGAACTCCAGCAATGGGAACTGAAGATCCTCCCAGACCAGCAGCTCCTCACCAGGCCTGAGGGAGCCTGAGTGAAGGTCACCTGGCCCAGCAGGTTCCCCAGCTGGGCCTCCAGGCAGCACAGTGGAAAACTCCACCCAGGGCTCCCAGCTCTCCTCCTCCCCTGGGCCTGGGGCAGAGAAAGTGAAGCTCATGTAGGGAGGGGGAGCTCCTAACAGTTCCTATCTGTCCTCTCTCTAGGGGGATGGATGAGACCCTGCAGAAGCAGGTGCCCCAGAGGGACGGCTGAGTCAGGGTGGGAGTCAGACACAGGGGAACTGTTGCCTCCATGAGCAAGTCTCACCTGTCCTACACAAATGTGGCAATTGTGTCAGAGGATTATTTTAGAGAGGATGCAAAATCTGGCTATAAACAGGAACAGAGGGTCTGGCTGCACTTTGAGCTGGCAGCCTGACTCCCAGCTTGAGGAGCTGTCCTCGTGCTAGCTCTCCATGAGCTGGGCATGTAAAAGAGTAGCCGCAGCAGCGTGAGGAGCAGGACCGGCTGGCTGCCTCAAGCACATGTGATGGGACTTTTACCTTCTTCCACTCCTCCAGAGCCATCGCTCGGATCAGATTGTCTGGCACCAACTCCTTCAGCATCTTGGGGATGGCTGCCTGCTGTGATCGGTCCTTGTCAAAACGGACCTTATAAATCAGCCCTGCTATCTGGACAGCTTCCTCTTTGGAGCACTTGTGATATCCTCGCAGATACTTGGGCAGCTCCTGGAAGGCACAAGCAGTGAATCTGTGCAGAATGGTCTGGAGCCAATACAGGCCAGGCCAGGCAGAGACTGTGAAATGGAGATGCAGGCCTCACAGATCAAGCCCCCAGCAAAAGGCCAGCCCTGAAGGGTAACTTGATATTGACAGATGCCAAATTGATTATGTGTTTTAAAATCTGTGTGTGACCCTGGACCTATGATGGTGGCTGCCCTGTCTGAGATGGAGAAATAAATACTCTGGCAGGATCAGGTTCTCCCCTGTATCGCCCTGATCACACTGCATGATATAAGTTCCCTTCCTGGCCATTCCCTAGAGATGTAGTTACCTGGTGGTAATGAAAGATGGAGTCAGCCTTCAGGTCTTTCCCAGGAGTTACAGTCAGCCATAGCTTCCTCATGAAGTACACCTGGTAAGTCACAGCCACAGCAACCCCTACAGGAACAACATTGTCAGTGCTCCCCACGTCATCCTCTTAGGAACTGTAGCCCTTTTGAGTCAATGCTTCTGTCCCCTGGGCCCAGTTCTGATGGGTCCACATGGCTCAGGGCTACTGTACTTTGTAGGTTTGATTTATTTTTAGAAATAACATTAAAGTTACTGACAGATGAAGCCTCTGCTATTGTTGCTGTACTTTGTAGGTTTGATTTATTTTTAGAAATAACATTAAAGTTACTGACAGATGAAGCCTCTGCTGCTGTAGGTTTACAATGGGAGCAAGCTGATGTGATGGAGGGAAGGGAATGACTGTCCCACATGGAGCGGCAAGAAACGCCAGAGCTTCGTGGCTGTGTGTGTTATGCCAGGATCCTAGCCCATCACAGTGAGCAATTCCTGCCACCTCTCCTACCAAGCATTCACTGGCAGCTGCCTTTGCGAGAGGAGATGCTGATTTTAGGTGCCTGTATTTGATCCCTCCGGCCTGATGTTCCGAAGTGCTAACAGGCACATCTCCTGGTAACTCTAACTCAACAGGCTTGGCTGCTCAGCGCTTCAGACAATGGGTGTCTCCAAACGGGTGTCTCCCAGGTGTCTCCAAACGAGCAACTGAGAGTCAGTGGCCACATTTGGCAATTTTGACCCTAGTTCTTTGGAGAAATTAGCAAGAAAAGTGGGTGGAATTTGAGTTGAACCCAAATTTCGAATTACAAGTTTAGGTGGGGGAGGGGGACAATTATAATCAGATTTAACCCCATAAATGCTTTCCCTAAACAATACAACAAGATAACATGGGCTCAGATATTAAACTGGCTGCCAGAATAATCCACGTAACAAGCTGCTAATGAAGCAAGGAACTGAATTATATTGAGAGTCTGTGTAATATTTGATGCGTGTACCTGATGACATCGGGTGTGGCAATGCACGAGTTGCAGACTGTGACTTGCAATCATCAGATCCACGAGTCAGCACGTTACAGATGCAGAAACTCAAATGTATCAACATCAGCCACAGCTACCCCCCCCCCCCACAGTCTTTAACAGCCCTGTCCTTGCTGCTCCAGGTCAGCTGGTTCCTAGTACCGTGGCAAGCGACACCAACGGTGCACACGAACACCATGCCAGAAATGGGTTTTACCAGCCCACCAGTCAGACGTTCACAAAGGATGAATAGATCCTGCTTTGCACCCACTGCTCTGCCAAAGATGAACACAGCCACCAAGAGTAGATCCCTTTCCTTACCATCTTTCCCTGGCTTGTTCTTCCGAGTCCAGTCAGTCACCTGCCGTAAGGAGTCAAAGAAGTAGTCGGCTTCATTCTGACTGATTACCTGCAAGACGCAGAGCAATGGGAGGAAGGAAATTGCATCACCCAGAGTCCCTGCCAACAGTACGGACAACGAGAGCACAGACATGGAGGGGAAGTATCAGAGGCAAAGGGAAATGAGAGGAGAGATTTGGGGGAGAATAGGAGGAAGGCTAATGGAAGTGTCCTTCCCTCCCTGGAGTTTTACTCTGTTGCCATTCTTTTCTTCCCTCCTCCCTGGCTGCTTGCCCTTAACACAGATAGAAGCTGCCTACCCTGTTCTCAGCCAACTCCTGCTGCTGCAGTATTGGCAGACACAGGGCTCCTCTCTCCTGGAGCTCAGTGCTTTGCAGACGATCTATTCCTCCTGGTGCACAAAGATCAAATGGCACCAGAAGGAGAAGGAACACCTGCTGGACTGCCAGCGCCAACAGCCTGGCTTCAGCTTGAGCCGGAGGGGCTTTTGGGGGATAAGCTTATTCAAGGGAGGTATTGAGCACCCACCATCACAATGGAAGCCAACTGGAGTTACAGGCCAACACCTCACAGGGTCCGACCCTAAGCATGGAAAAGATCTGAACCCAGCAGTGTGCAGTAAGTGATCTTTCCCCTCCTGATACTGGAGTGGTGGCCAAGGAGCAGCCTAAGGGGCAAGTGTGGCCCTCAATATTCTCCCCTTCTGTCCCCAACTGCTCATCTTCACATAGGGATGTTACCCACAGAGACCACAGAGACCACAGATCCCAAACCACCATGCACCTTCATATAGTCATGGAAACATAGGGCTGGAAGGGACATCGGAAGGCCTTCAAGGACAGCCTCCTGTGCTGAGGCAGGACCAAGTAAATCCAGACCATCCTTGATAGGTGTTTGTCCAACCTGTTCTTAAACCTCCAATGATGGGGGATTGCACATTCTCCTTTGGAAATCTATTCTAGTGCTTAACTATCCTTATAGTTAGAGAGTTTTTCCTAATATCTAACCTCAATCTCCCTTGCTGCAGAGTAAGTCCATTACTACTACTACTCCTACCTTCAGGGGACATGGAGAACAATTGATCACCATCCTCTGTATAACAACCCTTCATATATTTGAAGACTTATCAGCTCCCCCCTCCATCCTCTTCGCTCCAGACTAAACATGCCCAGTCTTTTTAGCCTTTCCTCATAGGTCAGGTTTTCTAAACCTTTCATCATTTTTTTTTTTTTTTTTTGGTTCTCTTCTGGAATCTCTCCAACTTGTCCCCTAAAATGTGGTGCCCAGAACTGGACACTACTCCAGCTAAGGCCTCACCAGTGCTGAGTAAAGCAGGACAGTGCTGAGTAAAGCAGGAGTAAACCTCCTGTGTTTTACATATGGCAATTCGGTTAATATGCCCCACAATGATATTAGCCTTTTTTGTAATTGCACATTGACTCATATTCAATTTGCGATCCCCGGCTACCTCTGTTACCCTTTTCAGCAGTATCACTGCCTAGCCAGCTATTCCCCATTTTTCAGCTGTGCATTTGATTTTTTTCCTTCCGAAGTGAAGTACTTTGCACTTGGCTTTATTGAATTTCATCTTGTTGATTTCAGACCAATTCTCTAATTTGTCAAGATCATTGTGAATTCTAATCCCATCCTCCAAAGCGCTTGCAACCTTTCCCAGCTGGGTGTCATCTGCAAATTTTATTAGCATATTCTCCACTCCATTATCCAAGTCATTAGTGAAACTGTTAGTTGTGAATTAAGATGCAGCATTATGCCCTGGAAGTTCTTGTCTCTGCAGCTCATGTCCCCAGAGTAAAGGGGAAAGTAGCAATAATCTGCTCCCTTATTTGTGGCCCCGGCTCCTGGCAGCCAAGGGGGCTACCTCAGGGAGGCTTCCCTGCCACGCTCCATCCTAGCACATCGGAGCAGAGTTACCTTGTCTGCGATCTTGACAAAGAGGCTGAATCCTTCCCAGGAGCTCAGCTGCAGTTTGGAGGCAATGGTCTGACACAGGTTCCGGATTCTGGTGTTTGTCCCCACCTCAAACACCTAAAACATAACAGAAGCCCTGATGGAATGCGACTGGGAAGAAAGGGGTGCTTAGAGCCAACAGATTCAGCTGTGCTGACAATTCAGAACTCT
Source organism: Eretmochelys imbricata (assembly GCF_965152235.1). Taxonomy (NCBI): domain Eukaryota; kingdom Metazoa; phylum Chordata; order Testudines; family Cheloniidae; genus Eretmochelys; species Eretmochelys imbricata. The sequence continues at coordinate 47,291,269 of NC_135580.1, forward strand.
CTGTGGGTCTAGGCCAGTGGTGAGCTACCTGTAGCCCATCAGGGTAATCCGCTGGCGGGCCATCAGATAGTTTGTTTACATTGACTGTCTGCAGGCACGGCCCCCTGCAGCTCTCAGTGGCCGCGGTTCGCCATTCCCGGTCACTGGGAGCTGTGGGCAGCCGTGCCTGCAGATGGTCAATGTAAACAAACTGTCTCGCAACCTGCCAGCGGATTACCCTGATGGGCTGCGTGCAGCCCGTGGACCGCAGGTTGCCCACCACTGATCTAGGTGGATCTTATGAACCAAACAAAGAGTGCAATTCAGCCACCGTTCTGCACAGAGCAGCACCATATTCCATTGAAAAGTGGCCCTACATGAATCAAAGAAGTCAAGGGTGGGAGAAAGAGGGAGTTCTCACCTGCTCTGTATTGTTAGGGAAGCAAACCTTGTGTGAGATCTTGGTGATGTTCTGCTGGATGGCCTCCACCTCCACGTTATGGGGAGCCCACTTCCGAGAGCCATTCCTGGAAAACAACAACCCAAGGCACTTCAGAGCTGGGTATTCATTCATCCCCCTGGGGAGCTGCAGAGTGAGATTAATCTGACGCAGAGACCCCAGCACTCTGGCTTTGCAAAAGGAGACGTTCCCATTGCACCTCTGGCCCTAAAGCACGTTACATATATTAACAGGGCAAGGATGTGCGGGTTGATTGGAACATCCATTAAAAAGCCATTCTACTCTGAAAAGTGGCTAGATAAAAATGGCATTTGTGTGTATTCAGCATTGTAGCTCCTGTCTTTAATGGCTAACATAATTTTTTCCTCCTGTTTGCGAGAAGATGGCGAGGGAGCTAGATTCTATTCTGCTTCACGTATTGTCAACAGAATTTTAACTGAGATTCCGATGCAGAATCTTTAATACAGCTGATGATGCAGGTGCCAGCAAGCCCCCAGCTTGGAAGGGCTGTTAGAAGCATTATGTTTTTACCTGTCAACTGAGCAGGGTTGGTGTGGAAGTGTATTCCACAATGCCAGTTTCACACAGTCACACTACAGGTAGAGCTACACTTTAAGGTAAGGGGAGATGGGTCTGACTCAGTCCAGACCTCCACAGAGGCACAGGAGGGACAAAGCTAGCCCATTATTTTAGGGTGCTGCTATTTTCTCTGTTTCCTGCACTTTGTGGAGTAGCTCAGGTAGGGGGAGAAGCGGGGCAGACCAGGCTTGCTGTGGCCAGCCAGATCAATGGGGAGGCGTGGGATGGGGGGGACCCACAGTGACTTAGAGAAGAATTTGGCCTCGCCTCTGACCCAGCATACAGAGTTATTTTTGGTTGTTTCTATAACCTCATTTCTTCTAATTTAGTAATGTGAATTTCAGTTAGGGAGGGGAAAACCGAACCTAACATTTGCTTAACAGCACTGCTGTTGATAGGTGACCCTGTTCAGCTCACCAGGATTCAGTCATTCTCAGTGTGAGTACTGGGAGGGGTATCTGGGGCCTCTCTCGAGGTGCGGGGGGGCAGTATCGCTGTCTGTCATGGTGGCAGGGCAGCTGGCACAGACCCAGGGACTCAGCACCAGCCGTTAGTTAGCACCTCCCTGCTGAGAGCTGGAGCCTGGGTGGATAGGAACCACTCAGTTGCGGATGAAGGGGCAGGACCAGGGGTGAGCTGGAGCCGGTTCGCACCGGTTCACTAGAACCGGTTGTTAAATTTAGAAGCCCTTTTAGAACCGGTTGTCCTGCGAGGGCTCTAAATTCTAAATTTAACAACCGGCCAAAAGTGGTGTTTTAGGCGCCGACTCCATGGGTGCTCCAGGGCTGGGCAGCTTCCCGTGCCCAGCCCCAGCTCACCTCCGCTCTGCCTCCTCCCCTGAACGTGTTGCCCCCTCTCTGCTTCTCCGCCCCCCCACCCCGGCTTCCCGCAAATCAGCTGTTCGCGCGGGAAGCCTGGGAGGGCTGAGAAGCAAGCGGCGGCTTCGCCCTCAGGCCCAGGGAGGCGGAGGCGGAGCGGAGGTGAGCTGGGGCAGGGGGGGTGTAAGGAGGGCCGTCCGCACCACAGCAGGTAACCCGGAGGGCGCAGGGGAACCGCTCCCCGCCCCAGCTCGCCTCTGCCTCTGCCTCCCTGGGCCTGAGGGCGAAGCCGCCGCTTGCTTTTCAGCCCTCCCAGGCTTCCCGCGCGAACAGCTGACTCATGGGTAGCCGGGGGCGGAGAAGCAGAGCGTGGCGGCGCATTCAGGGGAGGAGGCGGAAGTGAAGTGAGTTGGGGCCGGGCGCGGGGCAGGGCGGGGAACTGCCGGTGGGTGCTCTGCACCCACCAAATTTTCCCCGTGGGTGCTCCAGCCCTGGAGCACCCATGGAGTCGGTGCCTAAGGCGCCACTTTTGATGTGATCAGTGGGGGGAGTGGCCGCTCCCCCTGCTCCCCCACTAGCTACGCTACCCTGCCCCTAGGAGCCAGAGGGACCTGCCGGATGTTTCCTGGGAGCCGCCCCAGGTAAGCACCACCGGGACTCCTCACCTCGCCTCCCAGCAGGTACCTCTGGCTCTTAGGGGCAGGGTGGGCACCCACTACAGTGGCCCACGAGACCCTCCTGCCCGGTTCTGGGGGCAGTCAGGGGACAGGGGAGGGGGATGGACGGGGCAGGGGTCCTGGGGAGGGGGGGGTGTCAAGGAACATGGGGGGTTTGATGGGGCACGAATCCCAGGGGGCAGGGGTGGGCCACAACCCCCTCATGGGGTGAGGAGGGAACCGGTTGTTAAGATTTTGGCAGCTCATCACTGGGAAGGACCAATGAGGAGGCTCTTTCTGAGCTACCATGTCTGCTCTGCAAAACACCCGGATATTACCTCTTATTTGAAAAATGCACTGAGACAGAGTGTGGAGGATCAAACAAGAGGCAATGTTTGGGAAAACCTGGATGTATGGTAACCCTAGGTGGGGAGGAAAGGTACCCCGAGCACCCACTGGGATGCCGGTGCTGGTTTTCCCCATCCAGGAGCCATGGCATGAAGGTGCTGCCCTGGAGGACCAGAGATAGTCCCAGAAGCCCAGTTTGGCTCCACCTCCCCAGAGTTTAGGGGAGTCTTAGGAAGCCCACCTTCCCTGTGGGCTGGTGGGAGAAGAATCAGCACTGACAGAGCAGACAGGCCACAGGGAGGGAGGAAGTGTCTGGCCATCTTTAATATGAGGAGAAAAAACAGCCTCTGAAACATACATGCTCTGGTCCCCCCCCACCCCACTCTCTGGGCAACTTAATGGAGGCCATCTTCATTTAATAAAAAGCTGCTTTTCCCGGCTAAAGAAACTCTGTCTAGCTGAGCAGTGCCCTGTGGAAGGACGGCACACTATGGGGGGAGGCAGGAGACTTTCAGTACCTCAGAAGACAAGGCAATGAATAGCTTTCCTGCCCTGGTGTCAATCAGGCAATTTAAAGGCAAATTCACTTTGCAGTGGCGTTTCCCCTAACTGTACAATGCCACCCACTGAGAGCGGGCAACGCAGCCAAGTTAGCATTCCGACCGAGTCTGGGCCAGGGAAGGTAGGGGGAAGGGACTAGACACGGGGGGAAGACGAGCTGGAAGGGAGAAACAGTCAGGAAGAAAGTCTCCTTGGAACAAACAGCTGGAACAACCAGGGTCAGGATGAACTGGGGCTGGAGCACGTAAGGAGCTCACACCAGCCGGGAAAGGGGGAAGCTGTCTGTGACACTGGCAGGCCAGGCGCCAGCTCTTGCCCAGGCTGCAGCCATTTGCTAAGAAGTAACAAACGCATAGCTGGAGACCAGACTCGTTCCCTTATCTGTTTGTTTTGCTCAAAATAGGAAATAGTCATATAAGAATGTAGTTAGTGTTCAGACTCTATGAAATGCTTGTAAGTTGCTGCATGCATTAATCTCACTTGCAATGTCAGTATTCTGTGCTATAAGGAAATGTGTTACAACTTCGAAAATATTTGCTCTGAGCTTGTGAACCCCTTTCTCCCCTCTGCCCAGCTAGAAGGACTGTCAAAATCAGATGGGCCATCCAGGAGCGTGCAATACAAAGGATTGGTTAATGGCCCTATTGCATCTGGAAAATGCTACGTGCACAGAAGCTCATCCTGAGGACTTGGAAGCTGAATGAAGGAAATAAAGTCACAGGAAAATTTTCCATCTTTTTGGCTGTTTGAATTCTGACAGGGCCAGAAACTCTAAACTGAAGCCAGAGCTCCCCAAGGGCTGCGTCTTTGGTCCGCCCTGAAAGATACTTTGAATTGACAAGTTACAACTCTGGCCCTCTTAGGATTTAGACAGTAACTCATTGGTGTGTGTATATATTTGCTTGCTTTAACCTGTAAATAACTCATTTCTTTTTCCTAGTTAATAACCCTTTAGCTAGTTTATTACAGGATTGGCTACAGGCGTTCTCTTTGGTGTAGGATCTAGATACCAGTTGATCTGTTGGCACAGTTGGTCAGTGACTGGTCTCTTGGGACTGGAAGCAATCTGAATGTGGTGTGATTGTTTTGGTGTAAGTGACCATTCATCACTAAGTTAAATTTGTCCGGGTGGCAAGATAGATTGGAGAGACTCCATGGTAAGACTGTTATAGTGACCCAGGAGGTCACATTTGTTACTGGCTTGGTGTAATCTAATTATAGAACATCACATCAGATTGGGGTGTCTTGCCCTGCTTTGGACAGTCTGCCCTCAGGTAGGCACTCTCAGTCATGAGTCACTCCAGACAGTATGACAATTAAACTTACATATGTTCATATAACATGGAATGCAGACATGTCAAGCTATAGACCTGATTGACACTGATGCCACAGCACCAACTCACTGCAGAGACAGGTCGAGTAACTCAGAGCAGCTCTAGAGGAAACCAGTGAGACCTTCCCCCTCAGCTATCGTGATCCTACCAGCCACTTCAGTTTCTGTGATAGGCCCTCGTCACATTCATGACACCAACCAAAAGAGGATTTCAATCCCTCCCGCTTGTTGTATGTGGGCTTTGCTCTCAGCTCTTGTGGTTTTTCCGAGGGGCTGAGAGGCAGAGGACAGACGTATGCACACATGGCAGTCCACATTAGGTTGCTAGTGCTCTGGAGCGCTAAGGGAAGCAGACCAACGCTGACAACAATGCTCCATGCTAAGGGGCATGTCAGGGTGAAGCAGGGCATGATCTTAGCCCTGTTTCCCCCTCACAATGCATCAGCTTTTGGCTGCAGAGCAGTATTTCTGTACCTGCTGTACACCTAAGCACCCTGCCCCGTCAGTACACCAGAGGTATTGTGAGCCTGATACCCCATTGCTCTGCCCCCATGTCACTCAGACCAGTGCAGAATGGGTGTAACTGTAACACAACCCAGTGAGAATGAGAATTGCATTGGTGTAGATGACCAGGCAGGGTGCAAGATACTGGTGCATCTAGCGTCTCTACTGAGCAGGATGTATGCTGCCAGGAGCCCCACTCAGATGTTGCTGCTTTTCTCAGCACGGTTCTGGTTCACAGAGCCATATTTACACACTGTGTGACTCCATCAGCTTCACTGGAGTCTCAGCATAATGAATTTAACCCAATATTTTACCTGCAAAGGAGGAGGGGGCATACACTGAGTTTACTGTCTGGATACCACAGAATCAAAACACACCCTCATTTCCAGGTGAAGGGTGGAATGATTCCTGTATGATGCGGGGAATCCTAAAAGGGGATCTCAGTGTTGTCCACTCTTGCAATTTTATCAAAAGTCTCACAATATTTGATGTTTTTCATAAAGCCTCAGCTCCTGGAGTCATGTGATTCTGTGAGAATCTCAGCTTCCATTTAAAAGCTTCTAGCCCTCATGGTTGTGAATGTGACTTGTGTGCTCCCTAATGGCTCTGAATTCAGAAGGCAAAGAAAAAACCCAAAATTGTCATTTAAAAAAACCCAACCTCTTATGATTTTTAACCCCATCTCAGGATGTTGGGGGTCTGACTCATGATTTTTGAGCTCGTGTGGTTGTCAGTTGTTTACCTCATTACCCTCTGAATTCTCCGGCTGCAGTCCAGAGCCAGGGTCTCTTTCTGACGAGTCTCGATGAACTTCTGGGCATGTTTCAGCAATGATTTGCTGGGAGGGAAGAGGCCGGTGCAGAGCCAGAGTAACTGCCAGCCACTGTTCACACTGTACCTGCAAACACAAAACAGCAGAGCTAGTGTCTGATGGATCCTCCTCAAACCATGCAATAGCTACAGAAAAGAGAAGCCCTGTGTAGAAATATGGCCCCACAATAGAGCACTGTGTCACTCCCAGTAAGAGGAGCAAATCACCAGAGCCTGCATGCAGAACCCAGCAGGCTATTGCTGTACAATGGCAGAGAAGATCATGCTAAATCCAGGCTGATGAATTATTCATGACAGTTGCAAATCTCATGAATAATAATGAGCTCCAGCTTCAAGACTATTGTGGCAGCTGAATCCCTGGGGCCTTCTCCTGCAAAGCCATTGGGTGCTCATGTTCATGCAGTGCTACCAACTCACATTTATTTGGATTGTGTTAAGTATTTTTTGTAGCAGATTGTTTGCATTCATCTTCCGCCAGCTGCGCCCCATTGCCCATAACAAAGGAATGCATAGGTGCTGGAACTAGGACTGCTGGGGGTGCTGCAGCACCCCCTGGCTTGAAGTAGTTTCTATTATACGCAGGGTTTACAGTTTGGTTCAGTAGCTCTCAGCACCCCCACTACACAAATTGTTCCAGCACTTCTGCAGGCACTCGCCTTGCAGTTGATTTTTCTGAACATACAATTCTACTCTGAAAAGGGATGGTATAAATGGCATGGTGGGGTTCCATAATTATCTCCCAGTGACTCTCGATCAAATTTGCTCAATTCACGTATATCTAATCTCCAGCCCTGCAAACTGTTAGTCGCTGTGGGGTCTTCTGGCTTGTGCAGCACCACCAGTAACAATGGTTCTGCAGCTGGAACTCTGTTGATGAGGCCAGAAGCAGAACAGATTCCAGTCACAGTGATGGCTCTGAACTGCTAAGTCATGAGCCAGTTTGGTCAGTGTAGGAAGTAGATCTGACCCTTTTACACAGTCACTTTTCTGAGGGCCAGATTTTGATTGCAGCTACACCAGTATAAATCTGGAGAATCTTCAGTAATAAATGTTTCTGACTTTACACCCATGTAAATGAGGGCAGAATTTGGTCCATAGTGCACCAGTCTGGGAAGGATATAACATTTGTTTCCCTTGCTGTTCCAATGAAAATATGCTCAAATAGCCATGTTTTAGGGATTGTTATTTCCACCCCAGTGACACAGTGGATAATCACTAGGGCTAAAGTGGTGGAATGAAGGAGGAACTGCACTGGTATCATGATTAGAAATCCTGCATTAATACCATTTGTAATGAGAGAGTGTGGTCTTTGAGACTGACAAGGAGGGAACCCTGCCCATTCCCTCATGAATGGAGCCAGGACACCCACAACTGCCCCACCAGAAGCAGAGGGGTGGGACAGGAAGTATAAAGGGCGGGCCCTCTAGCTCAGTTGGGCTGGAATCACTGGAGGAGGTGGATGCCTCTTGCTTGCTGCTGGGGCTCGAGCCTGAGAGAGACCTTAACAGCACTGAGGACCCAGAGGCGCTGCCTGATGCCAGGGATGCTGAGAAGTTGCTGGGACTGCTGTTAGCAGTATATCCCAGGGAGACTGAGGACAACCCCAACGCACAGGTACAGCATGAGAAGAGTGTAGGAAGTAGCTCAGGGACACCAGACTCTACTCTGGTTGTGGTATTACCTAAGTACTGGTCAGTGTGTTGCGGTAGGATCCCCATTGACCCAGTGGAGTAGGGTGGGCTGGGGTTCCCCTACCCCCTGAAATCCCGTCCCAGGGGTGGTAACTTCCCCATCTTAGGCCAAGAGGCCTGCATTTGTCTGCCATCTGCATGAGCCCCTAGCTGTGTGGCACGGTGCCCTGCCTGCAGCCAGAGCCCTGGACTACCTGCCACTTGGCCCTGCCTAGAGGGCCAGAGCTTTAGAGACTGCTAAATCTCCCAATAATCCTTGCCTAGAGAGGGACCTGAGAGTGAGGGGGTGTGGCCTTTGAGATTGACAGGGAGGGACAGGCACCCACTCCTACACCATTATACAGCTATTTGTATGCGAAGTACACCACCATTCCACTTGCAGCACCATCATGGTAAAGCACATGCCCAGATGGAAGAGTCAGTTCTGACTGGTGCACTGATGCAACGCTGCAGGCTGGCAAACCCTGTTTGTTGGTGAAATAATTAATAATAATAATACTCTGCACTTGTATAGCAATCCTTTCTATGAGATTGAGCCATACGACACCCCTGAGAAATAGGTAACTCTAACTACAATTTTAAAGATGGGGAAACTGAGGCACAGCTTGATTCAGAGACTTCTTCATTGTCACGCTGCAAGCCAGATGCAGTCAAGAAGAGAACCTAGAACTCCTGCCTGCCTGTTTCATCCTCTAACCACTAGATCATGCTGCCTTGCTCCCTTCCAAAGTGATCTGGTTTGATCATTATGCCTTGTGTAATTTTTAAATCCTTTATGAGCAGTGTTCTAAGTGGCACCAATGAGCTCTGAAGGGAGTTGTGCCCAGCCTGCCTGGATGGACTGCCATGGTGCGGGGTCTAGGTGTAATGTGTTGTCTTGACAGCCTGCAGTTCTAGAAACCACAATAACACTGTGGTACTGACTGTGATCCATGGAATGTCACCAGTGGTTATAACTGTGAGGCCAAATGTTAACCTAGAAACAGTTTAGACTTACAAGCTATTTACATGACAATGAGGTGTAGGCAAATCCCTGCCCCAAGATAGCAAACCATCTCTAGTGCATGCTGTGTATTTGTTTGTTCTGAAATGGTTATTCTTGCCTATGTTCGTACATTCCACTTATCACACTGGAACGTGATTCTGACCCATCACTGATGACTGCTACTAGAGGAAACAGTAGCAGTAAGAGTCTCTCCCTGCCAGACAAGGAATGTAACAGAATGTGTTGCTCTCACATGTATTAATCTTGTTTTTGTTTTATACAACAGCCTCCTGAGCCACTCTCTCTGGGACAGGAAGCTGCTGGGTCTTATGCTTGGGGGGCTGCTTTCACATCTCATGGGGCCTTGTTCTCAAACCTGCTCCGCCCCCAGCAGCTCACCATGTAGATCTCTTTGGAAAACCTAGCCACTAACTCTGATGCCTAAATGGGAGCTGAGCTCTCTTGACAGTCTGGCCCCAGGTGTATTGCCTCTGCCCACCCTGATCTGCTAATGATGCCAGACTCAGTGAATCTCTTGCTGCTTTGTTGCACAGACTTCTCCATACCTTGTTTCCTGCAGCTCCCTGCACGTGGAATGTCCTCCCTGGACCAGGAGACCCCTCCTCATTCAAATCCCCTCACTCCTTTAGGACCTGTTTCTGTCCTGACTCCACAAAGTGAGTCAGCATGACAAAACCTTAGTGCTGTGACCCATCCTTCCCATCTTGCCCCACTCTGCTGTCTTGTTGCCCTGAGTCCTGTCTGAGACTCCACTGCAAGCTCTTTGGGCAGGGAGCCTGTGCCATTCATCTATTCTGCAAGGCGCTGTAAAGTAATACATAACAATCAGAATGAGGGGAAGCCAACAGAAGATCCAGTGACAACCGTGTGCTAACATGACCCTTACAGCAGGGAAGCTAAACTTGGTGGGGGGCTGGATGGGAAGGCGGAGGGGGACAAACTATTCTCTAATATAATGGTTATAAAGGCACACAAGACCCACGTATCTCCATTCACAGCTACATAGCCAGCACTGAGGGGAAAAGGCTCCCCTCTCACTCCCCTGCACAGACAGCCACAGTCTCCGAGGGAGTAAACCTGCAGACAGTGCTAGCATCTCAAGAAGGGATGGGGCCACAGTTACATCTGCTCCCCACAAGCACCAGCCAATAGTGCTGAGAGGGGAGGGTGCCCATCGCACCAGGGTGCTGCTCCTGCAGACATTCCCTCCCACTACAGCTGCTGCAGGAATTCCAGCTCGCTGCAGCTCCCCAGATCTTGGATTGGAATCACCCGTCATGTACTGGAGGATGGGGCCAGATGCACACGGGCCTGGTACCTGTTGCTGTTCTCGGTCAGCTGTTTCATGATCTGACAATAGATCTCATCCCGCAGCACCTCCTCCTGGATAGCTGCCACAAATATCTGGTCAGTGAGCTCCACGGAGGACCGTGCCTGTTTTGAGGGGTAGTCCCCCATGAACTTCATGATGGGTGAAGGCACAGTTAAGGACTGTCCGCATGGGACAGACACATAATCAGCAGAGACTTGGGGCAAATCCTGGCCATGGTGCTGGGCGTTACTTCATTGCCAGTCAAGCAATAGATACATGAGGCCCAGTCATATCCCCTGGCTGTGCCTCCCACTGGAACCTACCCCTTCTCTTCCCAGCATAGCCACCACCAAGTTAGGACCTGTGCTTGCTTTTACAGTCACCATTAACTGCATGGATTTGTCACCCTCTCTACCAGAATGCCTCTCCTGGGATTATTCCACAGGGGTTCTTGGGAGACTCCTGGTGTGTATTGGTGAGAGGAACCCTGTTCTGTTCCTTGTACCTTCTCCACAAGCACCGTCCTTTCAGTTGCATGACTCCTGTGGCTTTAGCTGCCTGACCCTTGCAGGAGGACACCCAACAGTTCAGAAGCTCTGGAATCATGCAGGAAGCCACATGCTTTCTAACCGGAATTACTTAATTGCTGGCAAATTGTATGTGCATTCTAGCAGCAGCTACCTCAAGATCCTCTTAGGTGGATGGACCCTCGGGATGTACCCTATGTCGTAGGCCATGGTGGGGCTGTTGAGCCGTAGAGTAGAGCAGTTTTTCCCTTTGTGGGAAAGATGGCACTCTCTTAACCCCATGTGCTCTACATAGCTATCTCCCCCCCATTTACAATGGCTGGGATATGAGACTAAAGGAAGTGAAACAGACATGGATCACTGCCGGCAGCTTTTCCATTGCCCTACCAGTAACACAGCTCCGCCCAGCTGAGGGGGAGATGAAAGGATATCAATGAAAGCCTGGCAAGCAAGGTCCCGAAGTTCTGGATCTGCACACACCTTCCTCAGTAAGGGCTGCTTCAGGGGTTCCTTGGAGAGTGCCCACAGCTGGCTGCGCCCGTGAGATTTGTGGAGGACAGCCTTGCTGATGGACTCCTTTTCAGGAACCCTGAATGGAAACAGAAATAGTTCATTCTGACCTGTTAGATCAGTAGTAACATTAAACAGGAAGCCAGCACTGTGAAAACTGATCTGTGACCATGCTCTATGCCAGAGTGATGAGCTAGTACTGTAGATGGGGCTGCCAGGGCCTGGGAATGCACTGTGACCGCACATCCTTGTAGATATCAGCAGAAGGAAAGCACAGAAGACATCAGAGGTTTGAAAAACTATTTTTCCTCCTTCTGCTGGGACCCGAGAGGACACTGCATGTCCCAGTTCTGTGTTAGTTACACGGCAAATCCTGGAGCTAGAAATAGTGCTATGTGGAAGGAAGAGAATTACAGTTCAGACCATCCTAGTCTGGCCACCCTGCAGATAGGCGACACTAGGAGTTCCTGGGTCAGAATCTCCACCTAGTTGGAGTCACTCCACTGTCAGCTTCATTACAAGTAAGAGGAAACGTAGCTCAGAGGTGTGTTCCACCATGGAATCATTGCTACCCCCATGATAGGGTTAAAGGGTTTGTTTCAATCAGTCAGACATGAACCCTTTTTCCAGAGTCCTGCTCTGAGCAGTCTCTCCAGGTACAGGGAGCTTTACCTGAAGTACTCATAGGAAAACTCCTCAAGTGTGTAGGGCTTCACTTTCACTTCCTCTTCCTCCGCCTCCTCCGTGCGGGAATTCAGTGATGCCAACCTCCTCTGATCGGGTGACATCATCAGCAAGCTCTGGAAATACACAGAGACTTCACACTATTACAGGGCTCTGTGCAAACATTTTGACATTATTATCACTGGATACACACAAATGGCATTGTACACCACGCTCAATTATTCTCTGCTGCAATAGTGTTGGGAATCTGCAGAGGCTCAAGAAAGCAGCCGAATTACATTCTTAGGTAGACCCAAACACAGACAGCAAGTGCTGGAGTCAGTCTTGATTAATGCCAGCACAGCACTCATTAGAAATCCACCTCCTTTTTGTCTGATTCATCTTTCAGTAGGTCACTGGGATGGGGAGTCCTCCTGTGCACAAGTCAGAGCAGGTTAAATTAGGTTAATTAACCTGATAGACTGCATCTGGTGAGGAACCAGGGATTGAAAGGTTGGTTGATAATGGAGCCCAGCTGAGAAGGAACAGATAGGATTTGTATAAAGCCAGGAAATGGGGAGCAGAAAGGGGCTTCACGGTAAGTAGTCTGTGCTTACTTCCTCCCTGCCTCGGAGAAGGGAGGTGTGTTTGGGGCTATGGAATTAAGTAGTCTGTAGTTACTTCCTGGGAGGAGGGAATTTGGGTTGGTAAATCCAGAGAGGGGGAAGCCAGAAGATGTAGGCAGGAGTCCAGGAATATAGCAACAGGATCTTGGAAAAAGCAGTCCACAGTTGCTAGACATAGGTTCCCTGGGTTCCCCTACCAGCCACTGGGGAAGTGGCACAGGCTGGGCAGTGGAACAAAGCCTGCATGGGACAGTTGTCCAATAGGAGTCTGCTATCCTGGAAGGGGAGGCCCATATTAACCTAGCTCGAGGGCCAAGTCACAAAGAGCAAGCCATGAAGAGAGCATCCTGAGTTGCAGACAAAGATGGCAGGGCACGTGAACGAGCAGCAGAAGGGGGTGCTGGAAGGAGCTAATCCCCAGAACAGCCAGGAGCGGGTGCCCCAGCGTTAAGTGTGCCCCATAACAGTCCCCTTTAATCCTCTTGTACAGTACAAAATATAGCAACTCTCTAAAACTGGGATAGCCAATTCATCAGTGGGAAGATGGTGATTAGGGTGAAACTTGTGCTGGGTGCCTGTTAGGTGTGTTCCTTTAACACAATGTTCTGAGATGGGAGCGGCTCCCATCTGTTTGTAGACCTGTATTTCCAATCAGCCAGCCTGCAGCAAGATGGGACCCGTCAGCTAAGTAAATCCACTGACTGTATTTGCAACAAATAGTTACGAAAAATGCGCTGGGGCTTTGGGGTTTGTTTTGGTTTTTTATAAAAGGCAGAAATAGCCCAAATCATGGCATTAATCCAACATTCAGCACAAAAGTCTGGGAATTCAACTGCACACACAAGTCCCCACCCCTGCCCCGCCTCTTCTCCACGTCCCTGCTCCTCCGCCTACCTCCCAGCACTTTCCGCTGCCAAACAGCTGTTTGGCGGCGCTTCGGACTTTCCAGGGGGGAGGAGCGGGGACACGGCATGCTCAGGGGAGGAGGCGGAGAAGAGGCGGGCAGGGGCAGGGATTTGGGAGAAAGGGGTGGAATGGGGGTGGGGCAAGGGGATCCAGGGGTGGGGTCGAGCACCCCCAGGGAACAGTGGAAGTCAGCGCCTATGTTACCATTAACTGTATAAAGTCATACAAAGACAGAGGGCATGGAGTTATGGCTGCTATATGTGCCATCATCTGGAAACTTATGCCTTTTGTGCAACTGAAATCTCATCCTCACTGTTGGACTAAGGGTTTTGTTTGTTTTGTCTTTGTTTTTGCATTTAATTCTGACTCATTTGTTGCTCCTATGAAAGGCATCAACCTGGTCTAAGTTGGGAGGACCACTCATATTCCAATGAACAGTCGCATTCAGTACTGTCATGCCATTCACCCCTGGGTCTGCAAGGCCTGGAGACCATTCTATTATTGTCTGTGTCCCCAGCACATGCTCCTTACCAGCACTTGGCTAGATGGTTTTGCAATGGAAGGGATGATATAGATTGCTTCTAAAGACACAATCCCCATCTTGGCAGTCCTTTCATTTTGAGCATAGGCCCAGTCACCATGATTTCCTTCCAGCCCTTTGTCCTGGGTCAGAATCAGCAAGTCCCCCTTCTTGAAGGGCAGAATGGCAGGGTCCCCTGGAAACAAAGAGAGCTATAGTATCCTATTTAGGCTTTATAATGTCAGAAGAAAATACAGGGGATTTCAATCATAAAGACAAGTAAAATGAGTTTGCAAGGCCTGGGCTCAGTTACCAGTAGGAAGCAATTTGTGTAACAATGGCTGATCATACAATAGCACGTTTTAGAGCAGACACTGACACGTCCTCTGGCAGCCTGCGCCTGCTCCCACTGAGGTCAATAGCAAAACTTACATTGATTGTGATGGGAGCAGAATGGGTCCCTGGGACTGGCAATGATGCAGGGAAAAGAGCTCACGAATGAGAATTAAGTGAATGTGGCAGGTGGAGTTCCTGGACTATGCAGTGTCCAAGAGAAGCAAACAGCAGCGAAGGGGGAAGGAAGGTCGATTTGTTGATTTCAGGGAGGCCTGAACCATGGTGCCTGACATGCTGGCTCATTGTGATCATTACTGACTCTTCCTGGAGTAAAGTTTCTGTCTCCTTGAGCTTTCCTGCTTCTCTTTTAGCTCTTTTGAGTGCTTACTGGGGGTCACAAGACTTCTTCCTGCCCAAGAGAAGGCTTGTCAGACTAACCTTGCTGCTTGCTCTCCTGCATGGCCACAGCATACTGGGACCTCTTCTTCAGTCCTTCCAGAAACAGGACCACTAGCTCCGCGATGACAATGCTGTGGACAGACGTCAGGACAAACTCCTCTGCCCGCAGCGTGATGAGAGTGCAGCTCTGCCCAAAAGACTTCACTGCCCTGTGGATCCAGAGTGGTTTGTTACTGGAACATCTGCAAAGCTTGTATCACCTTTTTGCTACATCCATACACAGCCCTCTATCTGCAGCTCAAGGCAGGCAAAGCCTCCCCACAGGGGCAGGAACTTCCTGGGCATGCATTAGCACTAACAGGAGTTAGGAGCTCCTGACTCAACTTCTCGAAAGTAGGTGAGTGAAACTCTGGCTCACTCTCTCTTGAGAGCATCACATGTTGGTTCAGCTGCCCCATGTGTCTCCGCAAAGTTACCTCATTCTAGGCACTGAGGAGCATCCGTCTCCTGGAGTGAGCAGTGAATTAATTCAATGTAAGGCTTCCCTCACACTAATGCACCTCAGTCCTGACCTGGAAGGATGATCTTTCCCTGGACTGACTGGGGAAGTTCATTCATTCAGAAACTTTCTGAACGTGTCCCAAGGATGGATGCTGACCCAGACTCAGAACAACCATCTTTCTCGGGGAGCGAGGGGAAGAGAATCTCCATCCTCCATGGAGAGCCGTTGGCTGAGTCTAAGCTGAGAGGCAGCTGTTTTCTCTGGATCGTGCCAATCCAGGGGACTAACCTGTTGGTGTGTATTCCAGTGATTTCTGGGAAGGACAGATCGAGGAGCCGCTTTTCTGACTCATCTAGGAAGCAGATCCCTTTCCAGTTAATGGCTACTATGAAGTGGTTCTTGGGCAGACTGGGCCCTGGAAAGGCAGAAATAGCCCATCTATAGATATTGTTCAGCCCTTCTCTCTTTATCCTGTTCCTATCCCCTTACCCACTCACTGCTGATGTTACCTGAAAATCTGGTGACTTCAAAGAACCTAGAAAAGAGCAAAGGCCACTGAAAACGGGCAAAATCCACTAGCTGCTCCTTCACGCTCTGAGGGGAAAGCCGGTCCTGAGTGTATGGGGCCTACAACACAAAAACAAGGCCATGGCTTCTTTTATGTAGATCCAGGGTACACATACTGAAGAGCAACATCCAAAGACACACAAGGAGCAGGACCAACGCTGCAAGGTGCAGAGAGTCCTCAACTCCCTGGACTTCTTAGGGAGTTCAGCAATTTGCAGGATTGGGCCCAATTTCATCTGCAAAAAATCAAACCCCAGGCAGTCTCCATGGACCCGAGCTGTCCCATTCAGACACGGCTAATGGCACAGGCAGCTATTTGGATTCTAAGCTCCCCTGGACTGGGATCTCATCTCCTTAGTTGTCTGTCAAGGGTTTAACACACAGTGGGTGTCATAGAAATACTAATACAATTAATCAGTATAATCCATCTTGCCAATAGAACAGGGAGCGTAAAATGCATGAACGCCAACCATCCCATGTTGTGTCTACTCTGAATCAATCGCCATAGCAGCCACCAGTGGTGACTCTTTAAGAAACCCCCTGAGTGGCTGCAGAAATAAACTGTACTGCCTCTTTCTGCTCCCAGAGGAGACAGCATGGCCCCTCTTCCTGCTCCTCCCTAATGAACCATGCAGGGCACATGCATGGAGATGCTTCTTACTGCTCTCTGACAAATCTCTAGGCACCAGCCAGCGCTCCTCTCACTACTGCTCCTTGGGACACCTCACACCAATGGGCATGTTATTAATGGAATTCATTAATTAAAGAAGTAGAAGCTGGAGCTTAACACAGGGTCTTGGAGGCTCAAGATCAATTCACAGTGTTATGCGAGGTCCGTACCTTGGCATGTGCATACGTTATGAGGCTCACCCACTTCTCCTGGGGCTTTGACTTCAGCAGCTTGGCTGGGATGAAGTCCTGGAGTAGCTTCTGGACCAGCTCATTGTGGATGGAGTCCCCAAACTGAATGTAGCAATATTTTGCTCCTACTTCCACCAAATCCTCCTCCTGCAACAATTCAGCTAGTTAAATGAAGCCTGGAAAGTCATAGCTGAGTCCTACCACCCTTTGAGATCTACTGACAAGACATGCTATACAAGAGCTGGGTATTCTGATCCAACACTACACGGTCTGGAGTCAGTATAGCAACAGTCATTTTTCTGCTCTCAGCATGGCTGCCGTAGGCAGCAATATAGTAGGAAGAGAGTGACCTAGGATGCGGTCACAGTGCCAAGCAGGACAATCAAGTCCATATTAAAATAGAACCCAAGCAACTCCTCAGGGCGTGTGTGTAGCATCCAACGTGAGCTGGCAGATGCAGCTTACCTTAGATCATACTCTGGCCAGGCTGCTGGCACCGTCTTTTGGAAAAGTGCCTGTTGAGAGGGTGGTTGGACACACCTCCATCAGCCTGCCCTCCTCTGCTTATCCCCTTTGGAAGCCCCTATGTCCTACTGCCCCCATGCAAAGGGCAGTCAGGAACCCCACCTTCTCACAGCGGTATTCTCCAAACCGGATCCCGCGAATGATCTGGTGGTAAATGAGCTCCGTGCTGACTGGATCTTCCTTCGAGTTGTGCCAGGGAGTGAAGATCTCTTTCCGAAAGTAGAGGCGCCATGGGGTGTTGCGTTCATGGGCACCCTGCTCCTTCACCAGCTGCTCGCACTGGGAGATGGCATCCATGATATGATCCCGGCCGCTACCCAGTGACCAAACCTAAGAGCAGAGGGATAATCCGTTTCAGGGAAAGGTCTGATTTGTAATTTAGTGAGTGACAATAGACTAGCACGCCCCTGTCTGCTAACAACGAAGATGTCCCAGACACATCAGTTCATACGGTGGGCTAGTTCAGAGGGGTCCTGGATGGGACTGGGCAAGTTACACGCTAGTAAGTGGGTGTAACTTACACACCAGGGCATGGAAGGGCAGGTTGGTGTCTGGAAAAACAACCAGGAAGGTAAAGGTATGGGGGTCCAGGAGTAGGACTGCTTTATCATACACCCATCTTTTTGCTTTTCCTGCTACAGCCATGCACCTCTGCCCCCTCAGGGTTTAGCATACACCCACTTACCTGCACTTGCATTGGTGGTTTATTTTACACAATGGTGTCACTTCTGAGTTCAGCCCATTGAGTTTAGAGCCCAACTCTGAGCACCCAGACCACATGCTGCTCTAAGCCAGTACTTCATTAGCATAACAATATAGGGGGAAAGGATGTGCAGAGTGACAGCATGTGAATTACAGGGCTGTGCCTCATGGGGACTGCAGGCAACTGTTCCAAAGTTTGGGTTAAGCGCCCACTGATGGCAAAATGCATCAGCAGCTCCTAGGACTTGGAGCGTGGAAAATGGAACTCTCCCCTGTGTAGGGCTGAGAAGTACTGACAGCAGTGAGAGGGGAATATCTATGATGGAAAACAAGAATGCCCGAGCAGGGCAAATGGAGGGGAACTGTCAGCCGTTGGAAGTGACAAAAAGCAAGAGAGTAGAACCAGTGCTGTAAGGGAGTCCTCAGCCAGGTGGGACAGATATTAGAGGAGATTCCCAGTGTGGAGCTTGTGGAAGACTATTCGAGGTCATTCCCTTGGGAGGAGCTTCTGGAGGGTTATTAGAGGCCATTCCTGGGGAGAGTTTGAGGATTTCAGGATGGATTTCAATACTTTACCTTGTCATACACAGCAATGTAGAGTGAAAAACCAAACGTGTCCTTCAGCGTCATTTTATCAGCTACCAACTGGCAGATCTCTTTGGCAATGGAGGCTGAATCTGCAGGAACCGTGATGCTTTGGCCATTCATCAAGGTGACATTAAATACAATGGGTTTCTTCTGCTTTGTTGCCTGTTAGCCAGAATTAAGTGAATGAGAAGAATCAGAGGCAGACCCCACTTTCCCAAGGAGAATGGAGGAGTCATTTAGATTTAAGAGCTCTCTCTGCACCAACTTTACACCATGATCACAATCACGTTCGAGATCTCAGCTCATTAAGTGAGGTTACGTCTTCACTAGAAATGCTGCGGTAGTGCATCAGTGTAGACACTCACTACAGTGATGGGAGAGGCTCTCCCCTTGCTGTAGTTAATCCATCTCCCCCAGAGGCAGTATCTAGTTTGACAGAAGAATACTTGCATTTGAGGACTTTACACACCCCTGAGCAATGTAGCTGGGTCGACCTAACTTTTTAGTGTAGGCCTGGCCTCAGTCTGCAGGGCCCATACAAAGGAAAAGAGAATAAAAACCAGCTCCACACCCATCTTGCAGCTTCATCAAAAGGACAGCAAATGCAGCAGCACACAACTGGTCACCCATCTTATGGATCTGATGCATTATGACAAAGTCCTGATTTTGTTACTCCACCTGGCAAGGAGTGACTACAACTGGGCATGTCTAACAGCATAGCCAGAGCAGGTTTACTGTCTTTCAGTTCCTGGACTTGGAAAGATCAGCAAGTGAAGACAAGTAAATACCATTCAACATGAACACACAGATATGTAACTGAGAACCCGCTGATGAGAGAGAAACTACCTGTAGCTCCAGCCAGCTGGGAGGTTCAGTCCGCGCTCCATTGGTATAGGTGCGCTTCAACCGCTCAGCACAATACGGCGCGTAGCCTGTGGGCCCATTGCAGATGAAATTCAGCAGGTACTGGATGTACAAAACATAAGAGACAATTAGGAAATGCAGATGTTGCTAAAGAACTGGTGTCTCACAAGGGCCAGTAGATCAGATCAGCCTGATCCTATAATAGCTCTTCCCAAACCAGCTTGCCAATGCATTGCACTGGGTTTCTTGGCATTTTCTAATCATACTACTTAGTCATCCATTAAGATTTCTATGGAGAAATCAATCTTCAACTCCTGCAGAGCTTACACTAGCATGTCAATTCAGTGAAGTTCAAGGAATTTTGAACTAGAAGGATCTGTAGTGATATGCAGAGCTAAACCCTCAACAGGGAGTAAGATCTGTGCCAATTGCTCACTCTGTGATATGGAAGTATTATTGCAAATGCTGGCGCCTGCCTGGCGACTGCATGATACCAAGGGCATCCTTTGTCCATGCAGTCCTACTGTTTGCACAGAATTGCAGTAACTACACATGCAAACATGGGTGCTTAATTGCACATGGACCTCAGGACTCTCTCTGGAAATTTGGCCTGTTATCTGAATCCACAGGTCAGTCTAGAAGCCTCCTGCAAACCTCATGCTTCAGGGGGCAGAGTGCTCATATCCCTGTAAATCAGGAAAGGCACTATTTCCGTTCCAACATGCAGCCTGGAACAACTGGCCAGGGGTATTACGGTGTTTTACCTTCCTCTGAAGGATCAGGGACCATTCATTGGAAGAGCAGGATGCTAAAATAGGCTCCATTGTAATCAACTGTGGGCTGTAAAGAAACTTTTGGAGCCAGTAGACCTGACTCAATCTCACTTACTTATTTAACTTCAAATGAGCTACTCCTATGTTGCACCAGCAAGAGATCAGAATCAGGCCTGTTGTGTTGAATTCATCCCTGCGGTAACTGGGCCTGATTTGGATCTCTCCCCTAAATCACTAATAACGCCATTGAAGTAGGCAGTGGAATTACACCTCTGTGCAAGTGGATGAGATCAGAATCAGGCCCCACTGCCATCAATGGAATGACAGCAGGGATGTACGTGTCTTGGCCATGCCCCATACATTCCGTTTGGGCTGGGTCTTTGGCTTTGCAGAGAGAGAGGGGAGGAACACTTGCAGAGTAATCTGTGGTGAGGGAGTTGCTACTGATCTTTACTTTTAACTATTCCCCTCCCGTCGCATTACAAATGCCTGTAACATGTATAGTATGGGTCAGATCCTCAGCAGGTGTAAATTGGTATAGTGCTTCTGAAGCAACCTGGAGTAACTCAAATGAAGTCAGAGCACTGAAGTCTATGCAGCATCTGAGTCTCTGGCTCATGTATTTACGTCTGAGGGAGGGTGAAGGGTACAATACGGGAGATTTATGTATTGATGTGGGGGAGTAACGATGTGGGGGAGTTTCTGCCTCCATCCTACCACCAGTCGCTATAGCAACCAGTTAATTCTACATATTGTAGCCAAATACAACAACAAACAAGCCCCCAGACCTGGTCCAGGAAATGAGGGTACGATACCTTCACAAACTTGTCTGAGGGAGGGAAACAGCCCAGGCAAAGCGAGAGGAGGATCCAGCCTCGAGCTCGACTGCTCTTGTTGTTGTTTCCAGAGAGCTGCTTGCAGATCTGGCAGTAAATCTCATCTCTGTAACAAGACACATGCTGATCACACTGTCAAAGAGAATGATGGACATTATGCCGTCAAACTGTGGCTTGATGGATCCCTGCAGCATTCAGACTGACCATTTCAGCTCTTTAAAATTACCTCTGTGTCAGCTCAGTATATTTTATTTAGTTCCTTTTCCACGGTGCTCAAGGCACCTCCCCCTCATTCAGAAATCCAGCCTCCCGATAGCTCGGAGGTAGGAACTATTACTGTATCATCATCCAATCTCACAGGTAGAGATCTGAGGCACAGAGAGAGTGATTGACTTGCCCAAGTCACACAGGAAGCCAGGATGTTCTGAATCTCAGTTCAGTGCCTCTTGCACAAGGAAGTTAATCCTACAGTGCCTTGTCCCCATGGATGTTGTATGTCCAAGGGGGAGAGGGATAGCTTAGTGGTTTGAGCATTGGCCTGTTAAACCCAGGGTTGTGAGTTCAATCCTTGAGGGGACCATTTAGGGATCTGGGGTAAAAATTGGAGATTGGTCCCGCTTTGAGCAGGACGTTGGACTAGATGACCTCCTGAGGTCCCTTCCAACCCTGATATTCTATGTCCAGTCCAGTCTGACTGTGACCAAAGGCTGTTACCATTCAACAGCTTTTGGTGGCTTATATGAAATGAGTTTGGGAGTTTCAGTCCAGCTCCCATGGGGCAAGCACTCCATTGTCTACAGAAACGTCAGGCATGAATGTGCAGGCTTTGACCACCATGGACAGAGACCCAGGGAAAGCGTAGATTATTTTAGAATGGCTCTATATAAACAAGCAGGATAGTTGTCACCTTGGCATCATGAAAGAACACAAGGGAGAGAGTCTAGTAGTTGGGATTTTAAATAAGCTTTCAGAGAAATCATGGCTAATGTTGGAGTTAACTAGTGTGGCAGTGTACAACCTGTGAAAATGCAAGCTAGCAAGAGCATAGTGGAAGCATGGGCAAAAAGCACTAATGAACATTTCAGTGGGGAAAAGAGAAGCAACATTAAAAATCTCTCTTAAAATAACTTAGTTCCCTGGATAGAAACATGGACACAGAACACAGGGCAGAGGAGCTCTGCCCAACCACTGGGATCATAGGCAGGAAGCGTATGAAACAAGGACATTGGGGGCCAATTTTCAGCTAGCATAAACTATAATAGCTCCATTGAAGATAATTTATACCAGCTGAGGATCTGTCCCAGGAGTATGTCGATTGAAGTCAAAGGATCAGCCCAGCCCAAGTTAGGGTGAAGAATAATAGAATAATGTATAATAATAGAATAATAATAAGAATAATAGAAATGTAGGGGTGGAAAGGACCTTGTGTGGTCATCTAGTCCAGCTTCCTGCGCTGAGGCAGGACCAAGTAAACCTAGGCCATCCCTGGCAGCTGTTTGTCTAATGTGTTCTTATATCTCCGGTGATGGGGATTCCACAATGTACCTTGGAAGCCTGTTCAGTACTTAACCGCAATTCAGAGTTAGAATGTTTTTCCTGACATCTAATTTAAATCCCCCTTGATGCTAATTAAGCCAATTAGTACTTGGCCTGCTTTTGGTGGACATGGAGAACAATTAATCGGAGTTCTCTTTATAACAGCCATTTACATATTTGAAACTCTTGGCATGTCCCCCCCTTCGCTAGACTAAACATGCCCAATTCTTTCAACCTTTCCTCTTAGGTCAGATTTTCTAAACCTGGTGTTGTATCGGACATTTGAGCTTTTGGCAGGCCACAGCACAAAAGCAGGCCCTACTGCATACCCCTGAGATGTTCAGCGATAGAGGTTGATATAGGTGAGAGAACCAGTAAGATGGACACTGATCTCATCAAAAATGGCAGGACAGGCAGGCAGGGAGGAAGGCGGTTCCAGCAGACAATGGTGAGAGAACCTCTTGGGAGTAGCTGGTTACTCTGGACAGACAGACAGACTTCCTCAGAGATGAATTGAGCCCCAACTCCTCAGTTAATGGGAGTTGATAGCAGGATTTGGAAAGAGAGCTCTGAATGGTTTTGTAGCTGTGGGTGGCTGGCCTTTGATGACAGGTGCAAGTTCCATACCTGATGGCAGGGCGCAGGATTGCATTGCCGATAATGAAGTGCACTTTTTCAAGGTTGGACATCGGTCTATCCAAGATTGTGCTCTGCTCCTGGATTAGCTCCTCCCTACTGTTCAGCTGGCTCACCACCTGAAACAGAAAGGCAGGATTCTCAGTAGCTCTTCTTTTGTACTAGTCAGTTGCAACTGGGTCCAGGAATAGATGCCTCTACTGTATCTCTACAGCCAAAACATTCCCTGCATAACCCAGTGACAGCTGAGAGCTGACCAGAGCATCATTATTTCAATGTAAATTAATCCAAAATATCTATTGCTGCAGCTTTCAGAGTAGCAGCCGTGTTAGTCTCTATTCACCAAAAGAAAAGGAGTACTATAGCTCACGAAAGCTTATGCTCAAATAAATTTGTTAGTCTCTAAGGTGCCACAAGTACTCCTTTTCTTATTGCTGCAGCATTACCCTCACCGACTAGCTGGTTCTACTTAGCTCTACTGTGACCTTTGGCTCTGCAATAGCATGAAGTCCCTGTTGCACTCATATACCATAGTGATGAGTATTCTGTAAACATCTAGACCAGAGGTGGGCAAACTCTGGCCCGCGGGACCAACCTACCCGGCCCCTGAGCTCCTGGCCCGGGAGGCTAGCCCCCGGCCCCTCCCCTGCTGTTACTCCCTCCCCTACAGCTGTGCGGGCAGTGTTCTGGGCAGTGGTGCTGCGCACTCATGCAGGGCAGTGCGGCAGCGTGTCTGGCTCCAACCGCATGGTGTGGCTGCCAGACATGCTGCTCTGAGCGGTATTGTAAGGGCGCTGGGCCGGGGCCGGGGCCAGGGGGTTGGATAAGGGGCAAGGGGTTCTGGGGGGCAGTCAGGGGACAAGGAGCAGGGGGGTTGGATAGGGGGTGGGGTCCTGGGGGGGCAGTTAGGAGCGGGGATCCCAGGAGGGGGCGGTCAGGGGACAAGGAGCAGGGGGGGTTGGATGGATCAGGGGTTCTGAGGGGGGCAGTCAGGGGGCGGGAAGTGGCAGGTGTCGGATAGTGGGAGGGGGGCCAGGCTATTTGGGGAGGCACAGCCTTCCCTACCCGGCCCTCCATACAGTTTTGCACCCCAATGCGGCCCTCGAGCCAAAAAGTGTGCCCACCCCTGATCTAGATAGATATAAAGGATCTATGTTCTGCATCAACTGAGACAGTTATTAAAGAACATCTCTGAAGAGCCAGAAAGCTGCTCCTTCATTTTCCACCGCAGAAACCTTTCCCTCTAGTGCCAAATCATAGAATATCAGGGTTGTAAGGGACCTCAGGAGGTCATCCAGTCCAACCCCCTGCTCAAAGCAGGACCAATCCCCAATTTTTTCCCCAGATCCCTAAATGGCCCCCTCAAGGATTGAACTCACAACCCTGGGTTCAGCAGGCCAATGCTCAAACCACTGAGCTATCCCTCCCCAAAGCAGAACTCTTCTAGCTGGTGTTAGTGATAGGTCCCTTATCCTTTCAGTGAACCATGCACTAGCAAGCAGACTCCTTTCTTCATTCATGCACCCAAAGCCAATGCGCTACACTATGTTATGTGCTCAGTAGAGCTGTTCAGACATTGTGACTGGCCTAAGGACTGCTGTCCCTAGTCATTCTCTTTCAAAGAGTAGTTTGTCTAAAATAAGTAAAATGAAATACTAGCATCACCTTCTCATCTGAAGCCTGAACACTGGGAATGGGAAAATAGAACACAGGACTTCGTATTAGTCATACCAAACTGTGTGAGTCTGGGGGTGGGATGGTGTCCTTCCCTTCTGAACAGTGTTAACAATTAAGTTGGTTGAAATTTTTCAATTTTTTTTCTTGAAAAAATGGTCTTTTCACAAACAATGACAAATAGTGCAAATAACTTTGGTTTTCTACATTTATTTTGTGTGTGAAGCTTTTCACTACATTTTCTATCAAACATATCAATTTTTTTTTCATTTACTGAAAACTGGTAAATGGCAATTTTCAGTAACGCTATCAATGCAAATTTCAATTAGAAAAGTGGTGAAAAATGGGTACGGGTTCATTTTAAACACTGCAAAATAGAAACAATTTGGACATTTTTATGACATTTGTTGTTTTTCAACCAGCTCTAGTTCAATGTCCTGGTGCAAGAAAGGCCTGTCCTTGCTCTGGAAGGGTAGGAAGCTCAGCCTGGAATCTCCCAGTTGCAAGGATTAGAAGAGGCTAAGACATCTGTGAGCGAGAACTGGGGGAGGGATTGTCCTTCAGAAAAGGACTGGAGAAAATCTAAATTTGAACCACCTAGTGTAAGCACAATAGGGCCTGGGGATTGTTCAAAGGTGCATGAGAGGGAAAGATTTTCCTCACTGAGTGGAAAAGGATGCACAGTCTCTGCTCTGGAGGAATTGCCTAAGAGGAGGCAGGGGAGGATTGTAAGCTGTTGAAGGTAGAACACTCACTGTATCTGTGCAGCACATAGCACAATGGGGCCCCGAGCGAGGCCTTTAGGCACCCTATATAATACAACTGTTAATAATGCAGGGCTCGCTGTGCAGAAGAGCTGCCCTTCAACAGGAGCAGGAAGGGCTGGCAGGGCTGGAGGAAGGGGGACCTGTCAGGATATAAATAACCTCAGTGGAAAGTAGCAGAGTTCCATACACAGGGAACAGCTGGCCCTGGAGCTGCCTGGGGAGAGAATTTTTAGCCCGGGGACAGGCAGCCCATAGTGCTTGTCAGCATGGGGAGGCAGGAGGCCTGGCAAAGATACATGGGGAAAGCTACATTGATGTCTGCCTCTTACCTTTCCTGTCAACTTTGAGGAACGTTTCAGCTTCACGGAGGAAATCCCCTTGGAGACTCTGTTATCTCTTCTGTAGTCTCCCTAAAATAGACACGGTCATGACAGAAAACTAGTTCAATGCCCAAAGCGCAGTAGAGACCAGTGAATTAAGGAATGGCGAGCAAGGGGAAAAATGCTGAACTATGTGAAGGGAATCATCAACCAAAGCACCTTCTCTACAGTGTCTGGGCCTCTGGAGTGACAGCTTTCTGACAATGTGTTATAGAAATACTGTGCCAGAATCTTAGCTGGTGTCAATTGACTTCAGTGGAGCTACTGTGATTTGTGTCAGCTGAGGACCTGAACTATTGTGTTTCATTCTTTCTGCATTCTACTGGGCCTATGTGGTTTTTTAAAAAAAGAATAGAAAAGTATTAATATCTTGAGAGCACAATAGTTCTTCAGCAATTCAGTTAACTGTTCACAAACAGGAATTCAGGTACAATGGCTTGGTCTGAAAAATCTAGGTAACATTCTTAGGAGCAGCCATTCAGGGTGTGATTTTCAGAAGTGGTCAGCATTGGCTTAACTCTGCTCCCACTGGGAGTTTTACCATTAACTTCAAAAGTAGACCAAAAGAAAAGGAGGACTTGTGGCATCTTAGAGACTAACAAAATAGAACAGTTATGCCAGGGCTTGACACTTTTGAAATCCCATTAGCCTCCACCATCTCCTTCGCAATATTTTAAACTGTGTATTGAACAATGGAAGTAGAATGTGTCTTCATCAGGACTCTGCCACCCTGATGAACTCTGAACTAGTTTCCAGGCAAAAATCAGGATGTTTTACATTGCAGGGTATCTGCATCATTAACTTTAGTTCTCTGTGAGCTCAGCCAGTCCCGGATTCACTCCCCAACCAGGCCACAACCTTCCATTTGCTCCATTCCCCTAGGGGAGGCTTCTAAGGACTATGTTAAATGCAAGACCCTCTTTGACCCTGGGATAGGGTGTACAAAACCCACACTAGGTGGAAAGGAGTTAATGAGAGCATGTGGGTTCAATTAGCCCTGTCCCACTTCACCTGGGAGCAGTGCCAAGCCTGGAGGGAGGAGTTAAAAGGGGTAGCCCAGCTCAGTCAGGAGCTGGCTGGGAAGAGAAGAGGCCTCTTATGCTAAGCCCTTGAAAGAAGGCCTGGTGGGGCCAGAGCCTATCTAAGGACTGCCTGAAGGAAGGCCTGGCTGGGGCTGGAGGGTGACTGACTCTGCTAGGCATTAGAGCCTCCCTAGGGATAGGTAGGCCTGGCAAGGGATTCTTACATATACCTTGTTCCTCACAACTATGGGGCTTTTCCTTTTGGGATCTGCAGAGGAGGGGCTGGTAGAATGGCCTAGAGACAGGCTGTGGGAGGAAGCAGCCCAGGCAGGAAGCAGTGGGTCTGAAGAGGCAGACCTGATGTTTATTACAGGGTCCCAAGGCTGGAGCCTAGAGTAGAGGGAGAGCCTCGGTTCCCCTACCAGCCCCCTGTCAAAGGTAATTTGTGAATGCCCTGGAGATAAAGAATTGAAAGGACTCAAGCCTGTAGTCAGGCTGAAAACCTGGCATGAAGCTGCTGGGCTGTAGACATTCAGGACTGAGTTTACCCCAAAAGGGGTGGGACCATACCTGACCCCAACAGGGGGCTGAGGAGTAAGAAGAGAGGGGCACCAGCTGAGGAGAGCCTGCTGTGCCACAACAGGATGCACCAGCAGTAAGCCTACCCATTGACAGACCCCCTTATTGGTCCCATGGGGCTCTAACTAAGCACTGCTAGCTGCATGATTTCGCTTAGCCATAATTAAAGGTACAAGTCAGGATCCTACAGGAACGTGAAGAGGAAGTTATGGCCAACAGCCCTTACTTCTATCACTTGTAGGTCACCAAAGGTTCATCTAACTGCTTAGACACTACTCTGATGTGAGAGTGGTTCTCAACCAGGGGTATGCATACCTCTGGGGGTATACAGAGGTCTTCCGGGGGTACATCACCTCATCTAGATATTTGCTTAATTTTACAACAGGCTACATTAAAAACACTAGTGAAGTCAGTACAAACTAAAATTTCATACAATGGCTTGTTTATATTGCTTTATACACTATACATTGAAATGTAGGTACAATATTTATATTGCAATTTATTTTATAATTGTATGGTTTAAAAAAAAAGTCAGCAATTTTTCAGTAGCAGTGGGCTGTGACCCTTGTATTTTTATGTCTGATTTTTGTAAGCAAGTAGTTTTTAAGTGAGGTGAAACGTTAGGTATGCAAGACAAATCAGACTCCTGAAAGGGATACAGGGTAGTCTGGATAGGTTGAGAGCCTCTTCTATAGAAAACCTTACAATAGGTAATTTCTTATGCAGAGCAGACCACAACTGCTGTGCCCAAACTTTTCTTGTAGGTCACTTGCATGAGCTGCTCTTTTCATCTGTGAGGGCTAGAGTGCTTACATCCAATAATGCTGAGGCCATCTTCAATTGAAGAGGAAAAAGCTTATTACCAGTGTTGGTTGTTCTCCACTTGCATTGCCTGTGCCGAGCCATACTGTAGGTGCCACTTGCAGAGGGCCGACATGACTCCTATAGGGATCTCTCGAGACAGGCTCAAGATGGAGAAAAAGGCTGTTTCTAGCTACAACCGCTTGGGAAGAAGTAAAATTACAATAACTAGTTAAAAAAATTCTAAGATGCTATTAAAACTGCTAGTAAAAATATTCTAAATAGTCTCTTTAAACACAGGGTCAGATTTTCCAGTGTTCAGTCCATTGGGTGCAAAGTTCTTCTGAAAACCTGGCCATCCACATCACAGTGAGGATGCTGAATGCTTGAAAATCTGGCCCATAATGCATAGGGGTTGTCTCAAATTGAGGCTCTCCACCCAGCGGGCAGAGTGTTTAAGCTCTGCTACTGGTACGTGAATGTTTTCACCTTGGCTGCCAGAACTGGCTACAGTTTCCTCCAGTGAGGCTGGCTTTCTGCAGAGAAGGCTATTGGTATGTGTTAAATGCAGGAGTGCTAAAGCCTTCACGTGTTCCTTTGTGGTTCTCACCACTCAGAACAGCAGCACAATAGCAGGGGGAAGAGTCTGAAAATAAAGGCTTCTCCCTCTTACCAGTTCTGGAGTGTTGTGGACCATTAGCTGGATCTGGTTTTTCTTGCCAAGTGTGTCATAGATTTGCGTCATCACAGAGCTGCTCTTGCTGTTGGTGTTCTTAGCAGACATTGCTGGCTCCGGGAGTTCGCCCATGAACCGTAGGATGATATTCCACACAGCCAAGGAAGCCTGAAAGGCAGGAGATGGATGTGGAGTCAGACAGATATGGAGAACTCCAGGCTCCCCACTGCTCATAGAGAGCCACACATGCACATACGGGTAGGACTTCTCGTTTCCCGCCCCCACTGTTCAGGCAGGTAAAATCCTGTGCTCCATATCATTCCCATGGGAAGTGTCCATAGACTCTCATGTCATGTATGAGCAATATTCGTGTATCCCCAATGCAGAAAGGACAGCATGTGAAGCTTCAGGTGGCTCTGGTGGGAATGTTAGGTCCAGTCGACAGTAGGAAATTAGGGTATATAACTACGTCGCTCAGGGATGGGACAAATCCACACCCCTGAGCGATGCAGTTAAACCAACCTAACCCCTGATGGAGACAGTTCTCCCACTGATCTACCTCTCAGGAGAACCCCTCCCGTAAGAGTAGGTAGTGTCTTCACTGAAGTGCTACAGCGTTTAAGTGTAGACAAGCCCTTAGACTAGCTGTATTATTGCTAAAGCCCTCAAACAGCTGCTGTGGTGAGGCAGTTTTTTGAATATTGGGGAGGGTGCAGGATGGGGCTGGCAAGTGGTACAGAAACATTAGCTGAGCTGGAGTCTGAACTTACTCAGTGACTGGCAGCCAGCATTCAGCTTTCCCAAGAGCCCTTAGGACCCAAACCTGCAAGGGAGTGACATCAAATCTCTTGCAGGATGGGGACCCTGGTTTTCTAAGGCTGCCCTATGCTAAGTAAGGGAATCCCAGAACTCCTCATTCCTCAGCAGGAGCAGCAACAGCAGGATGATGGGAAGGCATGGACCTCCGCTCCCCCTCAACTTCACCTCAAAAACCAGAAGCCCCAACAGCAGCTAAGTGAAGGGAAAGCCTAAAGCCCCTTCTTCCCCTCCCCTACCCTGAGCAGGAGTGGCCAGGGCTACCCCTGAATGTTTTCCTTGGTAGAATAAAGGTGGAGAAGCGATTACATCAGGGCACCTTGTGTCAGCTGACTGAGTGAGTGGCAGGAATCTCTCCTGCGCAGCCAGCACTGGGCTGTAAGCAGCACCTGCCAGTGGGAAGCAAAGACTTGCAGGCAAGCAGCCTTCAGGGAACATGGAAATTACTAGTTCCATTGTAGTGCTCAGGAGTATCTCTGGCTCTAGAGTCTCCCCTGCCCACAGCCCCGGGTCAGGGAATGACAGGCCTGTTGGAGAAGAGGAAAGGCAGGCAGGGGCACTGCAAAGAAGGAACATGATACCAAGACATCATCTTTCTCATCGTGGTAGAGCAGCGGGTGACGCAGCGGCCTCCGGATGTGCATGTGCGTAGAGGATCCTTGGAAGTAAGTGGCTGCAAACTTTGGAAACGTGTACTCTGCCAGGTCATCAACTTCCTCTTCCAGCTCCATGCTCATGGGAATCATGTCCAGGTCCACCTCGTCCAGCTTGCCTGCCTTTGCTTCCAAGTCCTGCACAGAACACAGACAAGAGCCCATTTCCTTTCTCCTCATGTCCTATATAGTTATTTTCTGCCTCCCGGCTTTGCCAGAAAGAGCCTTTGGGGTCCCAGCCAGGTGCCTCTCAGTTAATATCAGTGCTACTTCCATCAGCCAGCAGTAGGCACTGGGAGCTGTGCCTGTCCTGCTCTTGGAGATTTAACTGTCACTAAGTGCATTCAGCCTGGGATCCCAGGTGGCCTGGGAACACTATGGTGTCTGCTCATTGGGAAAGCTAGGCTCTATCTCATTATACTATCTTTCCTGCTAGCCCTCACTCTACACTGATCTAGAGATTTATATGCTCATTCTAATCCACCTGCCTCCTCCCACTCCATTCCACTGGGACCACAGACCCCTTCTGCAACTTCAAAGTCTTTCCTCTGTTCCCTGTACTCCTGCAGTGCTAGAGACTTAGCCTTGGGACAGTGTCCTACATGGTTCAGCACTGAAGCTTCCAGAAACCTCAAGTGCTTTAACTTCATGACATTAAGAACTGTAGGGATCTCCAAAACAGTGCACCCCAAGCATGCTTCATTCAGACTGGTGACCTAAGGCGGTTGGTGCAGCTAACACTGGAGTCTTCCATCACTCATCAGAAACCTGGAAGCCTCATCCTCTGAAATGAATGGCAATGACCGCAAATTACTTTATCCTGAGCAATCAGCTGACTGGGGTACTTGGCAACTGATGGGTCCTGGAAGAGCTAACCCCAAGGAGCCCAAGGCTAAGAAAGCATGTTGGAAGAAGGACCTTCCAGCATTAAACCCTCCCAAGTGACTGCACTTCCTCAAGTCCTCCTGATGTTTCCTCTTGCAGAGATGAAACTGGCTT